>NC_136954.1:70102408-70122408 GCF_032717465.1 Coenobita brevimanus | reverse complement strand
ATATATATATATCCCCGGTATACGTGTAATTAATATAGCCTACTCTACCCACCTGATACCAGTGTACAGCAGGGAGCAATAGTTGGCCTGCTGCATCAATTTTTTATCCCCCTCGCTTTCCTTTACAGTCGGGGACAAAAGCTCCTCCACTATTTCATCTATGCTCTCTCTCTCTCTCTCTCTCTCTCTCTCTCTCTCTCTCTCTCTCTCTCTCTCTCTCTCTCTCTCTCTCTCTCTCATCCGTCCATCAGTCCACCCTCGTCTTCCGCCTCTTCTCCCTTGCGGTCTTCTTCCTTCCCTTCTCCTTTCGCACCCTCTCCTTCCCTCCTCCTCCTTCGCTCTCTTCTTCTCTCCCTCCCCAGCCCCCCCTCTCTCCTCCCTTCAAACTTGTAAACACACTTTCCTTTATTTTTAAACAAGCGGAGGGGAGTTATCACTGTAGCAAAAGTGAGGTCTCTCTCTCTCTCTCTCTCTCTCTCTCTCTCTGCTGTGAACTCACCAATCAACTTCCATTACGTTTATCGCCTGCCCCGGTACTCCTAATTCGCACTTTCACGTTCATAATTATTACTCATTAATTTACGGTAATATTCTACACTGAGCTTTGGTAGTGTTAAGTTATTCATGAGTTATTCAGTAAGCCTTTAAATGGTTGTAGGATTTTCAGCATCGTCTGGAAATTATACTGATGGTGGTAATGCATCTTCGGTAGCCCGTGTATGTTTGTGTGTAAGTTGATTATATGTGTGTACCGGTATGTATGTATTGGTGACTGTAAACTGCTGGTGATGGTTAGGTAAATGGGAGTGTTAACTGATATGTATGGAGGGTGTGTGTGTGTGTGTGTGTGTGTGTGTGTGTGTGTGTGTGTGTGTGTGTGTGTGTGTGCTTATGTGTACCTTATATGTATTGTTGGAGTGGATGATGGATGTATATGTGTAGTCTATTATATTTGTATACCGGTATGTCTGTGTCAGGTGCTTACTTATACAGGTGATGTGTGTACTTCTGTGTGCACATACAGTATAGTGTGTGTGTATGTATCTGTCTAAAGTAACTATACGGTATTTCAGGTTGAGTATGTAGTTTTGTACGTGTGTGCCTGTGTGTGTATAATATGTATGTACGGTATGTATGTATCTATTATATCGTGTGCGTGTTCGCGTTCAGACATTCTTTTACGTGAATTATTATGCAGTTGTAAATTTTTGCCTATATTTGTTTAGACTTGGTAGGATATGTACTTTGCTTATTTGGGATTCTGTAAGTTGCATTTTCATCACATGTTACCTTTTATATTTGCTTGCATGATATGTGAGGCAGAGGAGAGTGCTTCTAGTCTGCTGCCTGGTGTGTGTGTGTGTGTGTGTGTGTGAGAGAGAGAGAGAGTGAGAGGGAGAGTATACTGTAACTGTATGTATCTACCTATCTATCTATCTGTGTCTGCCCTATCTATTTCTCCTCCTCTCTCTCTCCCCACATTGTTTTTCCCATGCTGCCTCCTTGTGAAAAATTGGCTTGTTTTTGTATTTACACTGACAGGAGACAAAATTGAGAGAGAGAGAGAGAGAGAGACACCAAGGTCATATTCACACCACTGCGGTATGTATGCACCCACACACGTACACACATGACATTACAATCTTACACACACACACACACACACACACACACACACACACACACACACACACACACACACACACACACAAGAACTTTTAGCCTCTTACGGGTGCGGAGAAAGAAAGCAAGTGTGGGAAGTGTCGCAAGCTTCTCATTTGATGGTTTTGAGAAATGTAATACCGGTGACGATGACTGTGGTGGTGGTGATAATGATGATGATGATGATGATGATGATCGTGGTGGTGGTGATGATGATGACCCCTTGACGCGCCTCCTTCCAGACAGTTTTGCCAAATATGCTGTGTTAACGTGACTTTCCATTGAGTTCAGAACCAGGTGTGTTTTTGTAATACAGCCTACGGGGAACCATTTACTACCCTGGCTTGTGTCAATATCACCGACTCCATTTGATCTAGTGAGTAAAGGAGCAACAACCAGATGGGGCGCGTTAATCATTACTACTACTACTTCTACTACTGTTATTATTATTATTATTATAAATTCCGGGATTATTATTTGGGAATTGTAGTTAGCTTGTCAATCCTCTGCAATAATTTCGCAGACTTAAATAGTCATAAAAGCATGCTGTACGCTTATTATATTTATTATTCTGTATCCTAGTTATAATTATCAGGTTAAGGTAATTCTCTCTCTCTCTCTCTCTCTCTCTCTCTCTCTCCCCCATACTTTCATTTCAGAGCGGCATGCAAATATACGAGTGTTTTTTTGACTCCGAAAAAAAAAGCAAAAATTTATATATATGCAGTAGATGAGAAAAAAAAAAAACTTATCTACCTATTTATTTTTTTATATGATTTTTGGTTGGTGATACTTCATAAATGGTAACTTATTCTGGTACTTTTTCAGTGTCCTCATATTATATTTTTGTTATTATTATTATTATTATTATTATTATTATTTCAGGTACGTTGAGACCCATACATACAATATAGTTCTTTCACCTTAACTTGGCTCATATTATGGTCCTTTGGCAGCTTATTTCACATAGGTCAGTGGCTGAAAAGAAAAAAATTACATGGGTCTACATCCAATCCATAGCCTAGCACTTCTTCGTGACTAGCATCATATTCTAGTGATGAATTTATAGTTACAGCTTAACGTTCTAGTTGAAGTGATGGGAAGTTTGAGTCAGATGAAAGTGTAAATAGTATAATAATATTGTAATCCCCACACCAACGTATGGAAGTGAGACTTGGACCCTGATGGAAGGACACAGGCATGAGAAGAATGAAAATGAAGTGTCGCATTTAAGTTTGAGGAGAAATGAATGGTCTGAGATGAGAGTGTGGAGAAATGCATCGTATATCTAAGAGGAATATGTGGAGTTGCGTGGAGTCAGACAAATGAGGAAGGGAAGGAGCATTGTGGCGTTGGTGTGGATGTGCTGGAAAGCATTTGAAATACTTTGAGATGGTTTGGTCATGTGAAGAGAATGAAGAGTCAGATAGTGTGTGTGTGTGTGTGTGTAAGATAGAGAGAGAGAGAGAGAGAGAGAGAGAGATTTTTGCTTGTGATTTAAGTGGTTTTTTACGGTTATTTCTGTAAGGTTATTCTCTCTCTCTCTCTCTCTCTCTCTCTCTCTCTCTCTCTCTCTCTCTCTCTCTCTCTCTCTCTCCAGTAATACTGTATTGAACTTTTTAACCTAAAATTGGGAATCACTTATGAAAGAATGATAAATTATTCTCCTATTGTTCTCTGTCTCTTGCCTGACGGTGCATCCTGTGAGGTGGCATAGACAAACTTAAGGACCTCTAGGCTTGTGTCCCTATTCATTAACAATTTATCACTATTTTGTATCAGTATATACCAGTGTTAGGTTATAGTTTTTGTAGTTAATGTTATTATTATTATTATTATTATTATCATCATCATCATCATTAGTATTAGTGCCGTTGTTGTTCTCGTTGATTTGTTAATTATTGTTGTTAGCTACTGTTAAATGTTATTGCTATTCCGGTTCATGCATTCGTGTTTGCTAACCTCCAAAAAAAAATATATACGTTAGTTCTCCTATCTTCGAGAGAGAGAGAGAGAGAGAGAGAGAGAGAGAGAGAGAGAGAATTAGCCTATACCTCCCTATGCTCTTTATTCAGTATCATTTCATCTCCATTTCTGTTTGCCCAAATATCTGTGTACCTTCACACCACACTACATCACCATGTCGTACCACACCACATCACATCACAATGCCGGTACCACAACACCACCACACCCCCACCACATTACCCCACTATATTTCACTACACCTCCACCACACACAACCACACTGCGCACAGTACACCACATCCCACCCCTACCTCACACAACCACACCACACCACATCCCCGCACTGCCAAGTACACACCACACAACACTACATGACATCACCACACCACACCCCTACCACATACACGTCTATACCACATAACCACACCACACCACACCACACCACACCACACCACATCCCCGCACTGCCAAGTACACACCACACAACACTACATGACATCACCACACCACACCCCTACCACATACACGTCTATACCACATAACCACACCACACCACACCACACCACACAAACCGGTCCAGCAAGTCAGCTATTTATAGAGTGGCCCGAGGGTGAGGGAGGGGGTGAGTGGGGGTGGAGGGGGATGGTGAGGGGGGTGGGGGGGTAGAGACAAGGCCGCGGGGCACGACGGGCATGACAAGGGTAAGGAGGAAGGGTGGGATGAGGAGGGGAGGGAAGGCAAGGGCAGGGTAGGGTAGATGTGGAAGGGTAGTGCAGGGTTGGGTAGGGTAATTGTAGCAGGGGAAGGGAGGGAGGCAGGAGAACACGCAGTGGTAGGGTGGGGGAGAGGGATGCGGAGGGGAGTTACGGTTAGCAGGGAAGGCAGAAGTAAGATTGGGTGGGGTAGTGTAGGGTAGGATAACGATGGGGTTTGAGGGTGGGAGGGGTGGGGTTGCGTAGGTAGAATAAGGGAAGGCAGGGACAGGGTAGGGTAGGGTAAGATAAGGGATGAGGGTTGCAGGGTGAAGTAGGGTACGATGGGCAGGGTAAGGTAGGGTAGGGTAGGGTGTGAGGGTGGAAGGGGCAATGTAGGGTAGGGTTGGGTGTGAGGGTGGAAAGGGCAGGGTGAGGTAGGGTAGAATAGGCAGTATAGGGTAGGGTAAGGGGGTTGGTGAGGGTGGATGGGATTGGAGTGTGTGGGCAGGATCAGGAAAATCATGGTGGTGGAATCCCTTATGCATGAGGAAAACGGTGTATGCCATGACGATAGCGGAGAGGGCAGGGAGGGAGGGGGAGGGGAGATGGAAGGGAAGTGCTAAAAAGGGGATGAGGAGGAAAGGGTCAGAAAGGAGAGGGAATGAGGAGGAAAGAGACGAGGAGAGGGGAGGGAATGAGAGGAATGAAGAGGGAGGAGAAGGGAAGACGAAGGATGGCCATTTAGGGGAGGACAGACATTGCGAGGGGTAGTAGGACAAGGTTAGGGGGCAGGGGAGAAAAGGAGGGGAGGGGTAGGCAAGGGAGGTAAGGGAAAGAAAGAAGAGAAATAAAGGGAAAGACAAGTTTACAGTGGGAAAGGGATCGGCCAAGAAAGGGGAGGGAAGAGGGTGGACAAGAGTAATGAAGGCAAAGTAAGGCAAGACAGTTAGAGGGGAGGAGGTGCATGAGGGAGAGGAGAGGATGGGAAAGGTAGGAGAGAAGGAATAGAGAGAGGAAGAATTGGGTGAAGGGGTGAAGGAGGAGGCGAAAATTAAGAAAGAGGGATGAAGAGAGAAGGAAGATGATGATGAGTGCATGAGCGAGGAGAGGAAAGGAGAGGGGAGGGGGGGGGAAATGAAAAGGGGAAGGAAAGAGAGGAGGGATGAGGAAGATGGTGGAGAGGGGAGGAGAAAGGGGAAGCGAGGAGAGAAGAGGAGAGGGGAGGAGGGAAGAGTAAGGGGGATAGTGTAAAGTAAAGCAAGTGTGAGGAGGGGGAGGGGGAGGGTATGTGGGGGTGTTGAGGTGAACCAGACAGTGGACAGGTACGGTAACATGTGCTGCAGGTGTGGTGGAGGTCGTGATGGGCTGTGGTAGTGTGGTGTGGTAATGTAATGTGTGTGATGAAAGTCGTGGTATGGTAGTGTGATGTAGTCTGGTGTGATAGTGTGGTGTGCTGTGGTAGTGTTATGTGCTGTGCTGTGGTGGTGTTATGTGATGTGTCAGTGTGATGTGGTTTGGTATTGTGGTGTGTTACTGATGTAGTGCGGTGAGTTGTGTTGTGGTAGTGTGATGTGATGTGATAGTGTGGTGCAGTGTAGTGTGGTGGAGTTGTATGTAAATATTACCACCCCGTTCCCAGTGGTATTCCCACCCTTCCCCTCCCCTCTCCCTTCCCCTCCCCTCTCCCTTCCCCTCCCCTCTCCCTTCCCCTCCCCTCTCCCTTCCCCTCTCGTCAGCCTTCCCCCCTTCTTCTCTCCCCTTACCCTTCCCTCCCTCCTCTTCATTTCCCTCCCCTCCCCTCCCCTCCCCTACCTCCCTCCCTCATTCCCTCCCCTCCCTCCTCTCCTTCCTCCACATACCGGTACACACATACATACATTCGTACATACATACGTACACTCATATATACACATACGTACGTGCGTGCTTATATATATATCTCTCTCTCTCTCTCTCACACACACACACACACACACACACACACACACACACACACACACACACACACACACACACACTAGGAAGTAGAAAGTAAAGCAACTGCCGCAATACGATCAAGGAAGTAGCGAAGGGCAGACGAAAGAATTAACATGAGACACGGACAAGAGAGAGACAGAGAGAGAGAGAGACAGAGACAGACAGACAGACAGACAGAGAATGGGGGAATGAAAAGAAACTGGAGAGAAAGGAACTAAAAAGATGTCTAGTACACACCGATAAAAATGAAGGCAATGAAAATCGTGGACTGAACAAGGATGGATATTAGGCTACGAGTGCATGAACGAAGGAAGGAAGAGGTGAGGGGAGGGGAGGGTGAAGGTGGCTTGTTTCTGCTTCTGTTCCCTGTGTCATTAAACAAATTTATCTAGTCCGTTCAGATGACGGGGCGATAGAAAACACCCTTTCACGGCGATGACGTATTTTGCGTTTTGTTATCGCTCTCTCTAAATAGTGCGATTTGGCTTTCTCTCTCTCTCTCTCTCTCTCTCTCTCTCTCTCTCTCTCTCTCGCCACCGGAGATGTTAGGCATAGTCATCATATACGGTGCCCCTTCACAATAACAATTATCTCAAAGCATGAATTATAATGATGTGGAGATAACGAAAGTAATGCATATGAATAAATAAAAAATAAAAGTCACCAGATTGAGGGGGTTAACTATTTACAGAGAAGGCTGAATAAAATCGCATGGCAGCATCGATAATAACTCAATAATTCAAAGTCCTATGAATGAAGGTGTAATGGAGAATACAAATAGGAGTAATGTAGATAGGTTGTTTCGCCTTTCTAGGTGATGATGGTGCTGGAGAGGGACGCCTTCGTGTGGTGGGACCGATATAACTGGCTAGTGGAGCTGCCTGGTTTTACAAACGTCCCTCAGCACCCTCCCTATCCCCTCAAAGGAAGGTGGTGGTGGGTTGCAGGAGAGAAGCAACCTCAGCCTGCAGTCCGCCGGGTTCACAGTATAGATGAACAAGGACACACACGCCATATAGGCTACAGAGACCACACACACACACACCTTGCTGTATTTGCCTCTCCAGGTGACCGGGCAAGCATTTCAAGGTGCTCCGACCTTAGCCACTTCACTTCCATGATGATTTTCTCAAACTACAAAGCACATATGGAACTCTGGAAGGATATTTAGTGGTGAAGCATTTACTGAAGGACTAAGAGCTTCATTTCGCAGAGTCTAAGCTGAATAAGATGGTCTGGAGATTTCAAGCATAAAAAAGACGTTATTGTACTGAAGGGGTGTAATGTTGATAGAGAAACTTATTCTAATTCCGTAAATTTCAGAACCAGAGACCGTGGGGGAAAGACAGGCAGATAGATACAAACAAACAGGAGAAGGTATCATAAGGGCGTGGGGGCGTGTGTTATAACCTTGATTTTGACCTCTATGTGTGGAGGACGAGATTAGAAAGCAGGTGACGGCAAGAGGAAGCCAGTGGGTGGTGTGGTGATGTGGTAGTGGTGGTGGTAGTGATGATGCAGTGTGGTAGCGGTGGTGGTCGTGTGATGATGGTTGTTATTGGTGGTGATGATACGTGGTAGTGGTGATGGTGATGATGTAGTGACGGTGGTAATGTTGATGGCTGTTGTTGGTGGTGGTGGCGGTGGTAGTGATGTGTGGTGATGTGTTGCATTTATTGTTGGTTGTGGTGGTGGTGATGGTTGTGGTGGTGGTGTTGATGATGATGATGGTCGTTGTTGTTGCTAGTGATGTGGTGGTGTGGTTTAGCTAGATTACACTGCAGCACTTGTCACACTGCCTACGGTGTTAATTTATTTATTTATTTATTTTTTAATTGCACTGTATTTATCCATCGGCCAAGAGTGCTTTATTCCCCTCTCTGTCCATCTGATTCTGTCTGTCTGTCTCTCTACCTGTCTGTGTCTTCCTCGACCGGGATAAACATGCAGTGAGAGTCAAGGAAACGAATAAGAAAGAAATGATGGGAGGGAAGGAAGAGTGGACGAGAGGCAAGAGAGAACACAGGTAAGAAAAGAATAGAGGGAAGAAATAATGAAAGAAAGAGGAAATAAATGAAAAAATAATGAATGGAGGGAAGAAGGCATGAAAGAAAGAAGTCAGAGAGGTGAAAGGGAAGGAGAGAGTAAGGGACAGCTTAAAAGGAAAAAGAAAAACAGTGGAAAAACAAACAGCAGAAGACAATTAATGGCAGACACGAAGGAGGGATGGAGAGAAGGAAGGAAAGAGGGAGAGAAAGAAGGAAGGAGAGGATGGAAGAAGGGGAGGGAAAAAACGGAAGGAAAGACGAGAGAGGGGGAAATAATGATAGGATGAAGGAAGAAAGAAGACGAAGAAGGAGAGAGAGAGAGAGGGAGAGAGAGAGTCTGGAGCACATACACACCACCCTCACATAATCCAGAGAGGGGGGCGGGGCGAGGATGTCCAGTTCTTCGCCCCTTAGCGATATCACGTGAGCAATAATCCCCATCCACCCTTCGGAATTAAGGAAAGAATATGAACAGTAAATTAAGGAAAGCAAGAAATTTGAGAGGAAAAATGAGACTAAGAATAAAATCAGAAGTGGAAATCTTGAAGACAAAAGTTGATTGGAAAAATACCGTAATAAAAAAAAACTGCAGGTAATTGGCCATAATGGGTTTATTTTCATCTGACGTAAATGGACCACTGCTACAACTTGCATGCTGTCGTGGTTGCTTGAAGTCTGATGGGCCTTAGTTATGAGCCAGGAATGAGTCTCCTTGATTCCTAGTCCAACCAACCCTGAGATCTGCCCATACTTGTTTATGATTTGAGCTGATAGGAATTATGGATCATTGTCAGACAAGAGTAAATTCACTGCTACCTGAGTTTTAAAGGAATATATAGGCCTAACCTCAAAGATAAGAAGACAAGAAGCAGAGAGAGAGAGAGAGGGAGGGGGTGGAGGGAGGGAACAAAAAATTACTCAAAGAAGAAAGAAGGGAATGTAACGAGAAACAATCTTTAATTATATACCCGTTATTAATATGAATAAGTGCTGCAGGAGAAATATTAAATAAAAGATTAATGGGGTTAGAATACAAGACAAGGAAGTGAAAGAGTGAGTGAGTGAGTGTGTACCAACCATTGTATTCGCCCTTACCATTGTTTTAAAAATAGACACACCATCACGCAATACTCTCTCTCTCTCTCTCTCCCTCTCTCTCTCTCTCTCTCTCTCTCTCTCTCTCTCTCTCTCTCTCTCTCTCTCTCTCTCTCTCAGACGTGTAAAGACTTCAACTTGTAAATAGGCAAAATACACTGGTTTTACCATGTGAAGAGAGTGGAGAATGAGAGACTGAAAAGGAGAGTATGTGAGTGAGGTGGAAAGGGGGGAGAGGGAGGGAGACCATGGATGAAATGGAGGCTTGGGGTGAGGAGGTAGCCTACTTCTATGGGAGAGAAGAGAGCGGGTCGGAGAGAGGGCAGCCTGATGAGGGTGGCATGGGAGCGATTTCGTTCGTGACCACCCTTGCCGTGATTAAGACCTCTGGTTCTAGATGGCTTTAATTGCTTCTCTTCATTTTCCTCTACGGCTGGTCTCGGAGGATCTGTAGGGTAGGGGAGAGTCTGTTTTGCTATCACTTTCTCCAACCCTTTGTAACAGTAGTTGTTTTAGCTCCAGGTTCATCAGAAACGTGAAACCTGTGGAGTGCAGGCTGAATTCGTCCCCCTCCTTCCGTCCACCATCCTCCTCAGGGGGAATAGGGAAGAACTTGAGGGCTGTTTGTATAACCGGACAGTGGAGCCAGAAGGTGATATCCGTGCCACCACAAGAAGGCTTCCCATTCCAGTAACGTAACGTAATTATCGCTTAAATAATTTGTAGTGGCTAACGGTGCTGCAGAGGGTCGCCTTCATGCGGTGGCACCGATGTAGCCTGACAGGTGTGCTGCCCGGCTAAACAAACGTCCCTCAGCTCCAGCTGTGACCCCGAAAGGTTAACTTCAGACTGCAGTCCACTGGGTTCGCATTTCAATTGAAGCAGGAGCTACGATATTTGCTGCTGGTGCTGGTGGTGGTATTACATACAGTAGGCTAGCGATAAATGATGTTATTTTCATGTGCCGGAACTGGGCCACTTACAACTGGAATACAAACTCGTGGTTTCATGAAATTTGATAAGCTTTAGTTATGAGGTAGGACTCAGTCTCCTTGGTAACTAGTCAGATCACTCCTTCAGTTTGACCACAGAGCTGAAAGAGGTTAGCGATATTCGTCAGGTTAGAATACACGCTGGAAGAATTTTTTTTTTTTTATATATATATTAATTGAGGTCGAGCAAATAATATGGACCGTAAGAACAGTGTGGTCTTTGTATGTCACACACACACACACACACACACACACACACACACACACACACAGTCACCCTCCCAAGCATTGTGAGCTATATTTAACCTCGTGTCACCCGTAAGCTTGATAAAGAAGTGAAAAAATAGAACTCAAGAAGAACACTTGTTATTTTTGTGTACTCTGATTTCCTAACGTATTTGCTACTTGCTCAGTTCAGTGTGATTGGCTTGATGTGTATATACAGTATGTGTGTAGGCTGTGTACCGGAGTGGATGTGTATGTATGTGTGTATGTATGTATATTTATGTATATTGATGGTTGGATGGATGAATATATGTATGAATATGTGTTTATTGATGACAGGATGGATGGATTTATGTAGGTATATAATGTATACATATTATGTACGTATGGATGGACGCATGTGTATATGCAAATGTATCCACACGTTCATAGAATTTAGCGTCAAAATAGATAGATTTATATGCCTACCCCGGGCTTCTACGCCTCCCATGGGGCAGCACAGGATTAGAGGATTTATTTTGTGAAGGTCTTGAATGACTCCGGCCTGTTTGGCCGAGCAGACCTATCAACCATAGGCAAGCAGCTGCCCCTTGAAATCTAAAACCGAATTTCATGTGTGTGTGTGTGTGTGTGTGTGAGAGAGAGAGAGAGAGAGAGAGAGAGAGATGCTAATGAAAATAATCTGGTACGGTACGAAATTATTTAATTATTGATGTACCGGTACACAGATGTTTCCTGAATATTGCTGATAGTATACACGTACACATAATTAGACATGCCTTCATATATATATATATATATATATATATATATATATATATATATATATATATATATATATATATATATATATATATATGAACATAGAGATATGCGAAATCTCAAACCTGAACCAATATATTTGATAATATTGACCTGAGTGGAGAAATGTGGGAAGAAATCAGCATGAACGAAGATACATGGTTTAAAAAAAAAAAAACTTATAGATGTATGATCCAATTTCAGCTTGAGCGAATAAATATGTAGTATGTTCCTTTTGGCAGGTATTGATTTGTCGGAAGTAATATGGCACATCCGGTCAATCACGACATATGCTGGTAGTAATTATTTGCCTTGTTAATCACGTATCAGTTTCATTCAGTGGCTCGGCTTTTCGATCGGGTGGTATCATTTATTGTTGTTAGTCGTGGTGTTACTACTACTACTACTACTACTACTACAGCTACTACTACTACTACTACTACTACTACTACTACAACTGTCACCATCATTATGTATTCGGAAGGCAAAGCAATTACGAAGTGGTTTTTACGACTCGAAGGCTTGTGGGAAAAGATATACGAACGACGGAGAGCTGTGAGAATATATCAATTTTGGTAAAAAATAATATTAATAAACGTGGAGCGAAACTTCTTTAAAAGTCTGGCGCAGGAGGGAAGCTTCTGAGAAAATGGGATTACAATGGAAAATCATGGTCAAAGTTTTACAAGCAATAGAGAAGAATTATGGAAGAGGGAAGAAATATGGAAAGGGGAAAATTAATCGAATGCAAACAGATTTTTATGAGTGTTGGAAAAGAATAAATGAACTGAATGAAATCGTCTGGTAATAGCTGGGGAAAGAATGAGAGGAATGATGGGGAAAAAAGCGAAGAAACTTCAGTGAAAGAAGCCAGAAGGGAAAATGTATGCTGACTGAATGGAAGTAAGCATGAAATTACGTCGATTCCTTTCATTATCCATTGTGTGTGTGTGTGTGTGTGTGTGTGTGTGTGTGTGTGTGTGTGTGTGTGTGTGTGTGTGTGTGTGTGTGTGTGTGTGTGCTAAGAGTTTGATAGGATAATTTTAGTCTGTAGAATGTGGCCTTTGTGTGTAGCTTGAAGTGATGTAGTGTGGGTTGTATCATGGCATAGTGTGGTGTGGTGTATTTTGGTGTGGTGTTCTTTGTAGCGCAGTGTGATGTGTGAAAGGGTGTAGTGCAGTGCTGTGTGGTGTGGTATGGTGTGATATACGTATGGTGTGGTGTAGTGTTCTGGTATTCTAATTTTGATGTGGTGAATTGTGATGTCATTTCCCGATGCCCACGACCATCACCACATTTAACATCATCACGACTAACGACAGAGCCAGAATTAATCAACTTTATTAACAGTATCTTTGTCAGTACGCATTATAGCTACGGTATCATCGTTGCTACCATATCATCATCATCATCACTATCTCTACTACCATTGTCACAACAGCAACCACCACCACAGCAACAACAGCAGCCAGCTACCACAATCATTACTACCACATCAACCTCATTACCACCACAACCACACACTGCCACCATAACTACCACTACACTTTCCTTGATTACCACCACAACAACCACCACCACCACCACATCAGTAAAACCAACCGTACCCTTCATTCTCATGTAATTCTGATCTCTCTTGTCGGAGTTCAGTAGGGTTGAAGTAGTTTGTGAGGGTGTTAGCGTGCTAGAATGTGGTGACCGCCGCCAGTGTCAGTGCTAGATGTAGGTTAGAATAGACAGGATTAGATTAGGCTATTTTTAAGTTAAGTTAGACTGGTGTAGGGAGGGTAGGCTGACGTCATTGAAGATTTACAGTAGGCTAGGGGAAGGAAAATATGGTTTTGGCTTTCTGTGGGTGACTGTTT
Organism: Coenobita brevimanus; assembly: GCF_032717465.1. NCBI lineage: Eukaryota > Metazoa > Arthropoda > Malacostraca > Decapoda > Coenobitidae > Coenobita > Coenobita brevimanus. The sequence goes on along the minus strand of NC_136954.1, from coordinate 70,109,080 downwards.
TGAACTGTGTCTTCCTTTCTACATCTGTCTGCCCAGCTATGTGTATGAACAGTCGAATGGAATTGCACCGGAACTGTAACAGTGATTTAGGACCATCGTAGGAATAAATGATTGAAATTAGGATTTTTTTTTTTCCTTTGCAACCAGACAAATTTGTTCAGTTTTGGAAAGCACCTTATCTGAGAAAGTGGTAATGAAGGCTTTAGTAACGTCCCCAGTTCGCAAAGTCGCCTGAGCTAAATGAAACCGTCTTGATGCAGTAAGATTAAAATTAATGTGGTTCTCGGTGTGAAAGGGTTAATATTTTACGTAGCTTAGTCCATTAAGCTAATTAATTGTTTACCCATGTCATTAATCGGGAATGGCTTGTATTCCTTAAGTGCAGCCGGTAGGTACTGGGATCATTAGGGACGTTGATGATGATGATGATGGTAATGATGGTGATGATGATGATGATTATGATAAATGGTAATGATGATGATGCTATTTTTGATGTTAGTGTTGTTTATAATGATGGTGATGGAGATTATGTTGATGATGATGGTGTTAAGTTTAATGCTGAAAATCATATTGATGATTAAGTTCCCGCTGAAAATGGTTGTGGTGATGGTGGAATGAACATTTTGCACCAACGTGGCGCGTGTGACTCCCTGCATAGTAGTGGTGGTGGTAGTGTGGTGGGTGGGCTAATCTTGTCATCTCCCTGCACTATGGAATGTCAAGTGATGCTGTGGTGGCTGTGTGGTAGCTAGTGGTAATTGTGGCTGTGGTGGTGTGCGGTGTGGTGGACGAGTGTGGCGTGATGTTTTGAGATGGTAGGTGGGTGGGTGTGGCGCTGTCTGTTGTGTGGCGGTAGTGGTGGTGTGGTGAACTAGATTTGGTAGTGAGTAATATAGGCCAGGGTAAGGTAGGATAGGGTAGGGCAATGAGTGTAGAATAGGGCAGCTTATGTAGGCTAGGGTAGGTGGAGCTCGCAGACAGATTACACTCACTAACCCTACATACTCACGTCAGTAATTTTCCGCCATGGTTTTTCTCGCTCCAGTAAGGTCAGCCAGCATAAAGAGCCTCATACTGTCAGCATTCTGCGCTTGCATAGCCGCCATTTTGTGCTGCAGTGTTCCAAGTGTGAAGCTGTGTGAGGGGGAAGTATGATGACATTTTGTAGTGCGACTTGGCTTCCCCACAGCCTTTAGTCACAGTTGTGTGTGTGTGTGTGTGTGTGTGTGTGAGAGAGAGAGAGAGAGAGAGAGAGAGTTTTATCCATATGTGAACGTCGTCTTAATTTATTCATGTAATCTCCTGACGATTTTATTGAGCCTTGGGTAGATTTCTCGAACTGGAGGGATGGTTTGGTATTCTAGGGTCAGACTCGAGTGCAGTGTCCGGCTGGGTCAGGGAACAGTCTAAGGACTCGAATTTCATTAAAACAGACTTTACAGATCTACCATAAGACATGTGAGAAACCCGAACTAATACCAGTATGGACGGTGGGTGTTAGCTCCGAAATGGTGACATGTGAAAGGGTGCGGTACGTGGGAGGACTACTGGGCCTCAGGAAACGGGATGCTGTGGCTATGCCCAGAGTCGGACGCGTGTGTGAGAGAGAGAGAGAGAGAGGGAGAGAGAGACCGACTGTGCCATGCGCCTGATGGTTCATAGCATGTGTTGAGTCGGTAACTGGCATGTAGTTAGGAGCTTAAAAGTAATTAGTTGTTTCTTAAGACGATAAGACGACAAAGCATAGTAAACAGCAGACCACCCCCCTAACCCTCCACCCCCCCACACACTGTATTTTAAAGACGGGAGGTCATAGGCATGGGGAGAGACAAACTGAAGAAACAGTTCCAGAGTTGACCAGTTTGTATATGTGATATTAAATTCCGTTCGCCTTCCCCCCCTGCCGTTCTCTCATTTCTGGATTTATAGATGCATGAATGAGAAGTAGTAGAGATAAGATGCACGTGTTCATCCACAGAGGAATGGCTAAGTTAGGATAGGTTAGGTGAGCGCGTAGGTAGACGGATGCTGCATTGACAACTGTGCAATCTTACTAGAGTTAGGTAAGTTTACATTGTGCAGCTTGACGGGTGCTGTGTTGCTGACTTTGTGGAGACTGATTGTAGTTAGATTAGGTTAGGTGAGATTGTGAAGCGAGACTGAAGCTACACTGCAACTGTATGCACACGAGTTACGTTAGGTTAAGGAGTGTGTAGTCAGACGGGTGCTGCCCTTACTAACTCTGTGCTCACTGCATGAAATAAAGTTAGGCTAGGTGAACATTGTATCAAAGATATTTAGCTTTCATTTTTTGGAGTGTTGGTGTATTTATTGTCAGTTAAGCTTGCAGTTTCAAAATGTAATTGGGTGTCATTAAAACTACACAAGAAGTAATAGTCTCACGTAAGTTTCTTCGTGTGTGTGTGTGTGTGTGTGTGTGTGTGTGTGTGTGTGTGAGAGAGAGAGAGAGAGAGAGAGAGAGAGAGAAGGGGGGGAACCCTGTACCCTCCGCCACTGGATCAAAAGCTTTGTAATCTTCAGCCCTGTAGTGGGAGTTGTGTTTGAGGATTAACCTTAGTTATCAATACATCAAAGAAAATAAAATCTCTCTCTCTCTCTCTCTCTCTCTCTCTCTCTCTCTCTCTCTCTCTCTCTCTCTCTCTCTCACACACACACACACACACACACACACACACACACACACACACACACACACAGAAGATGCGGCGTCAGGCTTCACATATTCAAGGTCCTTTGTGGCGAGGCAAAATGTACGGTATGTCGTTTTGTTGTTTTAGTACGGTACCAAGGCTGCTTGAGAGAGAGAGAGAGAGAGAGAGAGAGAGAGAGAGAGAGAGAGAGAGATTTACACAGCCAGCAACCTAGTATTAATAGTTCCCCTTCCTTCTTTCAGATCCACTTGTATTGGAGGAAGACTTTAGGTAGGTTGCTACGATACTTATTGTGTGTGTATATATATATATATTAAGCATATGAGAGTTGTGGAACTGGAGGAGTAATATCCAACCCTCATTTAATCCTTCAGTACCAGAGGGTCTCCTGTTCTGAATAAAATCGTGTTAGATTATTGGGAAGAGTACGTCATTGAACTGAAGGGGTTAATGAGACAGCCAGGTATCTTACTTGTAATATTCCTCCTCTTGTTCACATAAATCCCTAGTGTATATTTCCCCTCAGAGTCTAATAAATATCAAGTTAATAATTCATATTGTTTATAGTACTGAAAGGGTTAATGAGAGCCGGATATCTTTCTCACCTGTAATATTCCTCCTTTTGTTCAGAAACACGTCACTTATCCTCCCCCAGAGAGTCTTTAAAACACCAGTTAATAGCACGGTTGTTTATTTTGGCTAGTGTTATGTAGCTATCCAACCCATATGTGTGTGTTTACATCAGAGACAAAAGTTTGCCGACTGTTCCACTACGTCTACATCACACTCAGGGCTTGTCCGTCACGTATCTTCTTGAGGCGTCGTGTCAGAGAGCATCATCTTTGAACCGGGAAACATACCAGGCCTCTCTCAGCAAAGGAAATTAGCCACCAGAGGGAAGCGGGAGGTAGAAATTATGAAATAGTAGGCGAACTTTATCTCCAATTACATAGCGAAGGGGTTATAGAAATTTATATTTAACCCCGGTAGTTTCGAAGTTGAAAATACCTTTTGAGATAGTAAGAAAATATTGGAAAAAAAAAAAGACGGGTTGAATAGTTACCGGTAAAGTCGTTTATTTTAGGTTTTACGTGTTTATACCGTAGTGAACGAGATGAAGCGAGTGTCTGAGGAAAAAAAAAAGGGGGGGGGGTTTCTAATAAGCATACATAGAGACGTCTAGAGGTAGTAAGAATAAAATGAAAACAATGCGTCATGGGTAGAATCTCTCAGTCTGTTTATTTTGGCATAGCTTGTGGAGCCACCCAACCCATGTGTTTGTATCGTAGTGGGCGGGGCCTCGGTCACATGGTTTTTGTTTACATTGTGTGGCGGGGTGGCTGATGCGCGATAACACTCACCAGCTGACGGTATCGGTGGGGGATATTGTTGTTGCCCGGGATACTATCGGTGTCAGGCATTTGTGTCGGGTTGTATGGGGGCTAATTTTATTTATTATTCATTTTAGGCAGTGTGATTTGGTGTCGTATTCTACAGTAAGTGGGTTTGAGATTTCCATATACCCGTATCTAAGCTACTTACAGTATTCTGCACATTAACTTGTACCTTAATATCCTCTTTTATGTTATTGATGCAAATGATGTCGATATTATCTATCTTTATACTTAGGCTGTTCCCCCAAAGAAACGGGGGTAGCCGAGCCAGGACGACACACTCCCAGTTTACTCATGCACACGCACACTCATTTATTCGTATCTTAGCCCGAAGGGGAGAAGGGACAGATCCTCACCGCACCACACCGCACAAGGGTCAACTGCGCATTGCAATCAGCGACATCCGCAGCAGGGTACGACAGCAGAGCTTGGTTATCCCTACCATATCATAATGGACCCATCCCCTTACCCACACCTGACCTGATCAGCTGATCAGACCAAATACGGGAGAATATCCCCTCGGCCGCGTCACGATTGATTCATTCACAATTTCTCTTCAATCTTTCCTATCACGCGCACTCTTCCTTGCTCTACAGACATCCCTCTTGCATCTAACGCTCTCTTCACACTGTCTATACATCCTAGTCGTGGTCTTCCTCTCAGTCTTGCACCTCTCACATCTGATCCAGTTATCTTTTTCACCAATCACTCTTTATCGATTCTCTCCATATACCCAGCCCATAGCAACACTGCTTAACCCGGTCAGCCATCTCCCACATAACTCCAGTTCTCTTTCGCACTTCTTCATTTCTCACTCGATCTATACGTGTCACTCACACACACTCCTCAGACACCTCATCTCCATTACAGTCAAACATTTCCTCTCTACCACACCCATATTCCATGTTTCTGCCCCATATAATGCAATCGGTACCACAGCTCCCTCATACAGCCTTCTCTTTACGTCCATTCTAAGTGAACGATATCTAAACACTTCTTTTATTCTTCCCAGCATCTTTCCTACTTCATTCTAAACTTCACTTCCACATCTATTCTTCCATTCACATTAGCAAGTGACCCTAAATGCTGAAAACACTGTACCTCCTCAAGCAGCTCACCATTCAAAACTGTATTCATCCTCCTACCATCTACCAACCTCGAACGCTTCATCACTTATTCTCATTTTACTCTCAATTTCCTCCTTTCACATACCCTTCCAAACTCCTCTCCCAACTGTCTCAATCTCTCTTCTGAATCAGCCACCAGTGCAGTATCATCCGCAAACAGCAGCTGATTTAGATTCCACTCTCTACCATCAGCATTCACCAGACTTAAACCTCCACCTAACACTCTCGCATTCACTTCCCATACAACACCATCCGTATAAATATTAAACAACCAAGGCGACATCACACATCCCTGCCTCAGCCCCACTTTCACGAGAAACCAATCGCTCACGGTATTTCCCACTCTTACACACGATCTACTGTTTACATAAAAACTTCATTAAGATGATATAAGTAACACTGAGGTGGATATTTATACTATCTTAATATCGCCATTGTTTGCATAAATTACCTAGCGTACAAGAAGGTATTGAGGCGTAATGTTCGGAATGATAATGTAAGGACGGAGCTTAACCATTGCAGCCAGATGACGCCATTGTCTTTATACCTACAGACCATATTGAGCTTCCAAGATCTGTTATGATGTGGGGGGATGGTGGGGAGATCAGGGAGGGGTGTGTGAGGTGGGGAGAGGGTAGTCAGATGGCTGAGAAATGGGTGACATTGAGGTGATCCGTCAGCGGCTACCCCTTCAGGGATTAGGGTGTCTGGAATGGGGGAGGGGGGGATGTATGGAATAATTGGGAAATATTAAAGATAAAAGGTTATAATATAAGACCAGTGAGATGTTCAAACTCAGAGAGAGAGAGAGAGAGAGAGAGAGAGAGAGAGAGAGAGAGAATGTATGCCGGGAAAAACCAACCCCCTGAGGTGAGAGAGAGAGAGAAATAGCTCACCCTCTGCTCACTGTCAACCAGCTTCATTGCATTTTCACTAGAGTTGTCACTTCTGTCATCATCGACAAAAGTTGTCTTTTTCGGGACATGAATCAGAGGAGATGGGATGCCCTTGGTCCTTCTTCTGTGCCCTTCTCGTGACTTAGTTGCTTACACCTCCCCTCACACACACACACACACACACACACACACACACACACACACACACACACACACACACACACACACACACACACACACACACACACACACACACACACATCCTGGCGCCGGTACGAACAGCAGGGATTTCCAACATACACGTACGCTCGCCACTCTTAGTCACGTATTTAAAGAGGTATAGGAGGCTTGGTAGCACCTCATCCTTACCGATTTATTCTGCATATTACACCTCAGGATTCTGTGTTGATAGAAGCGCTGTTGGTATTAAAGCGGTATTAGTAGCATACAGGAGGATGTTCAGGTATAAAGCAAAATAAATCGTTAAGGAACAGGTGCAACGGAGTCTCCTTTGCCGCCTAGAATAGTGGCCTTAGTTATCTATTTAAAACACGCGGGGAATACGTGGATAAAGTGGGTTTTT
>NC_136954.1:70089908-70097408 GCF_032717465.1 Coenobita brevimanus | reverse complement strand
ATACCGTGTATGTAGGCTGTGTAGGTGCAGTACACACACACACACACACACACACACACAAGCTTATATAGATGGACAGATAGATGGGTATAGATATAGTTTTTGCGTGTTCAGTTATGCTATACAATTTACGCTAAGCTGTTGCCCACCATTACGATAACAATGATTCCTAGGCAGGTAGATACAGACAGAAAAAGGGAGGTAAGATTAAAGATAGTAAGATAATGTGGCAGGCAAACAGTGTTACAGGTACACACGAAAAATGTAAAACTGACTGATTAACATTTCGACTGATAAGGCGAGATGTGAAGGGGTGAAGATATAAACAGGGATGAATTGCTAGATCGAGAGTGGATAAAAGAATGCCACTCCCATTGATGACTACTATGTGTCTTGTGAGTTCCCCCCATCTCTCTCTCTCTCTCTCTCTCTCTCTCTCTCGTATACACGCTCTCACGTTCTGGTTATCTGCCTGCCTACCCTACCTCATTATTATGTAACTTGCCACCACTATGCACAACTCCTGTGTGTCTCTACAAAAGACCTTTAGATGTCTCTATGTAGCCTATTACGCGGTCTGTATTTATCTATCAGCCTGACTCAATTTTTTAGTCGGCATGTGTCTCCCACCTGTTTATTTATCAGTCTATCTACGTATCCAACACTACCTATCCATCCACATCCAACCATCTCCACGTAATTCGGTCTGTTTACAGTATTTTCCCGCCAAAAGTGGGTCGCTCAGAAGGGTCGGACAGCCAATCAGATCTCGAGTATGGGCTGCCGTGCTGGCCAATCAGAATTCAGCTCTTTGGGGTGCTTGATACTGATTGGCTGAGACGAAGGTGGAGCGGGGAGAGGCGGCATGTAAACAAAGAAATGGATGAGAGGGAAGGAGGAGGTTGAGGAAGAAGGAGGAGAGACGAGAGGAAGAGGAGGAGAAGAAGAAGAAGAAGGGAAGGAAAGAATAAAAACAAATAGATAAATGGAGTGAGAGGGAAGGAAAGAATAACGAGAGAGAGAGAGAGAGAGGGGGGGGGAGAACATGTTCTGTGCATGTGGTAGACTACCGTGATTTGCGCGCGCGTGTGCGTGCGTGTGTGTGTGTGTGTGTGTGTGTGTGTGTGTGTGTGTGTGTGTGTGTGTGTGTGTGCGTGCGTGCGTGCGTGCGTGCGCCCGCGTGCGAGAGAGAGTGAGATAATGTGTTGACCAAAGCATACGCTAATGTGGTATATATGCGGTGGGTATGTTGCATTGGTCTAGTGTTGCCGCCTCCAGACGATTTTATTCATCTTAGGAGAGACTTACAACACACACACACGCACGCACACACACACACACACACACACACACACACACACACACACACACACACACACACACACACACACACACACACACACACACACACACACACACACACACACACACACACCTTTATTCTTTAGTTCAAAGAATAACAAACTCTCTCTCTCTCTCTCTCTCTCTCTCTCTCTCTCTCTCTCTCTCTCTCAGCACAGCCATATTGGGGGTAATAAATCAGCTTGACAGTGCAACTACGTTCTTGTGTGTGCGTAAGTGTACCGATATAGGAATGTGTTACTGTATGTGTGCATGTATGATTTACGTCCAGATCAGGGCATAGACTTGATTGTACGTTCCCAGAGCCCCGGCAGTCTTTCTACGTGCGATACACTTTCACATATTCCCACTTGGGCGCCAGTACCCACCTTCCATATTGAATACTTACTGTTTCTCATTCAGGACCGGTGTGGTGGTGTTAGCGGGGGCGTTGTTGTGACATATCTGGGCCTTCCTCTAGATTATCTCAAATCATGAAGCGGCTTCCTGTTTCAACATAGGACTGAAATCGTGGCCTATTAAACAGATCTCTTCTCTAACTAGTGCAATGTACAGTGCGTGTGAAATAAGAAGGAGCGAGAGCAAGAGAAAGAAAGGTGTGTGTGTGTGTGTGTGTGTGTGTGTGTGTGTGTGTGTGTGTGTGTGTGTGTGGGTTCGTGTGTATTTGTGTAGACATTGATCCCATGTGCGTGTTACTGCCTTTGTGTCGATATGCGTGTTTTCGTGACTGTGTGCGCATGTGGCCGTGTACGTATGTGTGTATACACATACGAGCCTGTATAAGTATACAGTACATGTTTACGAAAGCGGGCATGTCTGGGAATGTGTCTGTATGTAAGTGTTCTTGTAATGTGTATGTGTGTTTGGATGCATGTATACCTGAGTAGCATGTATGTTTATGTATCTGCATGGATAGTTGTGTATGTATGTATTTTTTTTGTATTTAAATGATTATGTATGTACCCCTGTATATGTATATGTGTCACGTATCTTTTTATAACGGTGGCCAACTAACAGTTACGCAGATATGTATGTATTTGTATTCATGTGACTATATATGTATGTATATATGAATGCCAGGTATCTTTTTCAAGCCTCATCCAACCTACGGTACTCAATAGCATAGATATTTTGTTTCGTGTACCACCGGACTCTTGTCTAACCTTACCGTATGTAAATCTCCAAATCTGAGTGGATTATGCATGTGTAAATTATTCACATGTGTACCCTACCCCTGTGTACGTTTTTGTGTATTTGTGCATGTGTGTGTATATGTGTAGGTACTAAACGCTGATGTGTGTACCAGATATTTATGTGTGTATCTATGGATGCGGCTGTGTATTCCTGTGTATTTATATTTTGGTGTGTATGTGCACTGGTCTAGCTTGCGTGTGTAGGTGACTGAACCTGTGTGTGTGTGTGTGTGTGTGTGTGTGTGTGTGTGTGAAGGAGGGGGAGACAGCAGGGAGGGAGCAAGGCAATTATATGGAAGAGAGAGAGAGAGAGAGAGAGAGAGAGAGAGAGAGAGAGAGAGAGAGACGTAAATATGGGAAAAGGAGGGGAAACAATGTTAATGACTAGCATTAAGGAGAGAGAGAGAGAGAGAGAGAGAGAGACGTAAATATGGGAAAAGGAGGGGAAACAATGTTAATGACTAGCATTAAGGAGAGAGAGAGAGAGAGAGAGAGAGAGAGGGAAAGAGAGAGAGAGAGAGAGAGAGAGAGAGACGGAAAGAAGGGAAAAGGAGGAGAAACATTGTTAATGACCAGCATTAAGGAGAGAGAGAATGACGTAAATAAGGAAAGAAGGGAAAAGGAGGGAAAACAATGTTAATGACTAGCTTTAAGGAGAGAGAGAGAGAGAGAGAGAGAGAGAGAGAGTCATGATTTTAGGCACTAGCATAAAAAAACATCAATATCTTAGGGGTCAGTCACCTGGGTCTGTCCTGGCTCTCTCTCTCTCTCTCTCTCTCTCTCTCTCTCTCATTACTTTTATTATTCTTTATCCACTTGTCTCAGCCGTCTATCCTTCCATCCATCTGTATTAGCCTACTAGTATCTATCAGGTTGTCTGTTGCTTATATTCATCTATATATATATATTTTTTATCTATGTCTACCTGTATTCACATATCTGTTTCTACCTTTATCAGTCTTTCACCCCACTTATGTATTTGTCTTTATCCCTATCTATCTATTTACAGTGTTTTCATGCCTCAGTCTGTAGTAAGGTCATATAAATTTAGCTGTTGGTCAGTGAATCAGTCGGTGTGTCTGTAGTCGTTTAGGAAGGAATCTAGAGACTTGGTGTTTTGTTTAACAGACGAACCCAGCCTTCCCCAGCCGATCCAGACCAGTCCAACCCTTCCCCAGCCAATCCAGACCAGTCCAACCCTTCCCCAGCCAATCCAGACCAGTCCAACCCTTCCCCAGCCAATCCAGACCAGTCCAACCCAGCCAAACCTAAGCTAATCCAACCAGACTAGGGCAAACCAAGTTAAACCAACCCAGCCTAACCAAACCAAACCAAACCTGACCTGACAACCTAATCCAGCCTAACGTAACCAAACTAACACAACCCTGCTCTACCCTGCCCTACCCTTCCTTACCCTTCCCTTCCTACCCTACCCTACCCTACCCTACCCTACCCTACCCTACTCTACCGTCCCGTACCCAACCCTGCCTTACCCTACCCTACCTAACCAGACCAAACCAAGCCAAAGAAAAAGCTATGCTAACCAAACCTCCTTTAATCAGATCCAGCCAGTATTGATAATCTATGTATAGTACGTTTATTTATCGTTGCAGAGAGACACCACCAGTATCGGTAGTTCACCATGACGTAGTATCTCTCTCTCTCTCCCTCTCTCTCTCTCTCTCTCTCTCTCTCTCTCTCTCTCCTTTATTGTCCATCGTTGGTATTGAAGTTGGTGTTGTTATGTTGTCTCCGGCCACTTGAATATATGCCAGAGAGAGAGAGAGAGAGAGAGAGAGAGCTGTGTGTATGTATAGATCATGAACATTGCTTGTGTGTGTGTGGGGGGGGGGTTATGCCTAAAAAAGGACGTTAGTTGCGTAAAAAAAAAAGATAAGAGATGCTGAGAAAGGCAGTGAGAAAGTTAAAGAGAGGGGAAGTTAGTCCGAGAGAGAGAGAGAGAGAGAGAGAGAGGGAGAGAGAGAGAGAGAGGGAGGGAGCACCACCACCACAACAGACGTATCATCATCAGCGTGGAAGTTGATTCTGTTGTGGACCCAGGCTTATTTAAACGTGAATTCGGTGGACTGCAGGCTGAACTTGCCCTCCTCCGCAGACCACCATCCTCCTTTTCGCGGATAGGTACAAAAAAGTAGAGGAACGTACAGTATAGATATCCGGGCAGCTCCACCCCCCGCTAATTTGGATGCGTCCACGTGAAGGCGTCCCTCTCCAGCAATTAAAGCAAGTCCAAGTAACACAGAATTACAGCGAGAATTTCAGGTAAAGGAGTTAGCCTCTGAGCCGCTGAGTTTCCCACCCCCGGACCCAGCCAGGCTTGGGATTGGCCAGTGAGAGAGAGAGAGAGAGAGAGAGAGAGAGAGAGAGAGAGAGAGAGAGAGAGAGAGAGAGATTTGTATGTTTATCTGTCTTTACTATCCAAACCTAAATTGATAATTATCATATACCAGGTATCTCTCTCTCACTTTCTCTCTCACTGGTGGCGGACTGAGAGACGGGAATACATAGGTAGACAGCGAAATAGAATGCTAGATAGATAGATAGTTGGACAGATTGATAGATACTTAGACATAAATAGATAGATAGCAGGATAAAGAGAAAAGAAATATAGATCGCAGTTAAATTTCAAGTCAGGGACGTGAGAGGGTCCCTAGTGGGAAGACTTCGTTAATGGGAGGGAGGGAGAGAGAGAGAGAGAGAGAGAGAGGTGTAACAGGTGGGATGGATAGATGAATGGATAGGTGTATATTAATTAATGAACTGGTGAATAGATGCCCATACCTGTAGCATAATTAAATAATTCGGTATGTGAGTAGACAGGTAGATAAATTGAAGAAATATGAGTAGATAGGAATAGTTAAATGTATAGTCAGGTAGATTAGTTGGTAGATGAGCAGTTAGGCAGACAGACAAAAAGGTACAGACAGACATAGTTGATAGTGTGCTAGATAATACATACAAGTAGTTAGACAGATAGACAGATATAGACAGATAGATTCGGTGTATAGATAGATAAATAGGTAGATATATACGTATACGTAGATAGACAGATAGATGCATTGATTAGCATTGCTTATTATAGTACTATTGATCATTCATTCTTGGCTAAGCTCAGTCGATTACGAAATTATCCTAATAATAGGTACCTAATTGGATGACGGAGGAGGAGGGACGAAGAAGGAAGAGGAAGAAGAGGAGGAGGAGCGAGAAGAATGGCGTGAAAAGTGAAATGAGTATCAAAAGTAATAGTAATACTTGTGATAATAATAATAATAATAATAATAATAATAACAATAATAATATGGAAGGTGATTGAAAAATAGTATGAAAGGGAAATTTTATAGGATGACGAACAACAGTAACAACAAAATGACAGAAGAGACACACAGATGAACAGAGAGAGAGAGAGAGAGAGAGAGAGAGAATGTAAATGAGAGGGCAGGTAATATCCTCTTTACCCTATCCAGCCTAAGCCCTCCTTCCTATCCTTCTCTTTCTCATTTAATTCTCTTTCTCCTTCCGTCTGTGTTCATTCCTTCTCTCTTCCTTAATATCTTTTTCGTCATGATCTTGTTTTCCTTCTTTCCCTTTTGCTTCAATTTCTTCTTCTAGTTCCTCTTCGTCTTTCCCTGTCACTTCTCTCTCCTGTTCCCTCATCTCTTATTCGCCTTCTCCCCTTCAGTGTTCTGTCTCTGTCTGTTGCTTTCCTCATTCTCGATTTTCTTTCCCCCAGTTCAGTTCTCTCCTACCTTCCATCCTTTCTTCCTCTCCTTTCTTCTTTCCTTCATCCTTCCTTCTTTCCTTTCTTCCCTCCCTTCCCTTCTCTTCCCTTCCCTTCCCTTCCCTTCCCTTCCCTTCCCTTCCCTTCCCTTCCCTTCCTTCTTTCCATCCTTCCTTCCTTCCTTCCTTCTTCCCTTCCTTCCCTTCCCTTCCCTTCCCTTCCCTTCCCTTCCCTTCCTTCTTTCCATCCTTTCTTCCATCCTTCCTTCCTTCCTTTCTTTCTTCCTTCCTTCCTTCCTTCCTTCCTTCCTTCCTTCCTTCCTTCCATCCATCCATCCATCCATCCATCCATCCATCAATCCTTCCTTCCTTCCTTCCTTCCCTTCCCTTCCTTCCTTCCTTCCTTCCCTTCCCTTCCTTCCTTCCTTCTTTCCTTCCTTCCTTCCCTTCCTTCTTCCCCCGTTCCTCGTGAATGCTGGTGAAGGAGAGATGGATAGCCAGTGAATAAATTAATAACTGAATAACTTGGGGAGAGAGAGAGAGAGAGAGAGAGAGAGAGAGAGAGAGAGAGGTGAGGGGAATGTGATAATGATAGTTAGAGGAGCTTAGTGACAATAAGGAAAATTGAATAAGGAGGGAGAGGGTGAGAGAGAGAGTTAAGAAGAATATAAGACAATTACAGATAAGGGAGCTGAGTGGCAGGAAGGAAAACTGACTTAGGAGAGAGAGAGAGACGGAGGGAGGGAATTATAAGGATCTGATGTTGCAAAAGTGAGGAACCTTGTTTGAGGGTTATTCTCTCTCTCTCTCTCTCTCTCTCTCTCTAATTGGATACAGGCAGACCGTCAGCCAGCCACCTTCAAGCTTTCAAAATGACGATCCTTTCACGATGCCTCTTACTTTGAGAGGAGGAAGAAGAGGAGGAGGAGGAGGAGGAAGAGAATAGTTGAAAGAAGGAGGCAGAAGAAGGGAAAGAGAAGAGAGGAGAGGAATAGTGGAGAAAAAAGAAAAGAAGGGAGAAGAGGAGGAGTGGCTGGAAGAAGACGGAATGATAGGAGGAAAGAAGGGAGGGAAAAAAGTGGAGGAAAGGAAAGAGAAATATGATATAGAAACAGGAGTTAGGTCACTGTAGAGCACTATACCATGGCGTACTGCACCACACCGCACTGTACTGTATTACACCACACAGTACTCCACTATATTG
>NC_136954.1:70077408-70084908 GCF_032717465.1 Coenobita brevimanus | reverse complement strand
TTAGTCCCTGTACATGTTTGTTTATACTAAAGTGGAAATTAATGTGTAGATAAGAATGTCAGTAAGAAAAGTAGGGAATAAGGATGATGATATATAATAATTATGTTATTATTATTATGTCCATGGAATTTAAAAGATCCATGGAATATAAATACAGTTTCAGTGCTATTTAATAATCGTGCTTCCTACAGACCGCGTCATTTGGTTTTGGAAACATCCCCCGTAGTGAAAGGCTTCCGACACATTCACTAATCCTTGCAGTAGATAGATAAAAAGGTATATAGACTGAATGATATAGTGGCTGATAGATAAATTGGCAGACGTAAATATATCTAGATTTGTAGACGGACGGATAGATATGTGAATAGATAGATACTCGTCTAGACAGTGAGATAGCTTGATATGTAGATAGAAAGAGAGGGAAACAGACAGTTAAACAGATAGCCTAGTTAGGTAGGCAGTGGACCCTTCTGGTGCAATTAGTCACAAGCACTGTTACAGCGCCATCAGAGACACACTCCTCTCTCACCATCAAAGACTCTCTCTCTCTCTCTCTCTCTCTCTCTCTCTCTCTCTCTCTCTCTCCATTTACTACGCGGGTTGGTAACCATATAAATAAATGACGCCAGGTGGGTTAGCAGCTTAAGGCGCTCCAGCCGGTTGAAGCCTTTAAAAGTTCCATCTGAGAAGCATATATATATTTTTTCCTACACTGATGCAGACTCACTGATAACTAAGTAAATGAATAACATCGTGTAGTGGGGGCAAAAAGTGCTTCAAGTGAATGGATGAAACGTAGGGGAGGTGCGGACACAGTTTTTGGATACACCGTTTGTGAAGGTAATTTCCCTGATCCTGCGTCGCCGATAACCAAATACCTTGTTTGTTTTTAATCCTTTTGTGTGTGGAGTAGCCTGACCGTAAAGCCTAACCAAGTGCTGTCCCTGGTGGTCGAGTGGGTTAAGCCGCTTCAGGAGGGATAGGGAGGGAGCTGAGAGACGTTTGTTTAACCATTAGCGCCGCCACCCAGTCGTATCAGTGCCACCACGTGAAGGCTTCCCTCTCCAGCATCCGGTATTAGGCTGCTACGAGCACACAGTTTCCTTTAATAAATCAGTTAATACCCAGTCACTTTACAGTCTTCTGGTGTACATTCACGTCCTCTGTTTTTCACTCAAACTCCAGACGATTTTATTCAGCTGGAGGTAAGGGGCCTCGTGTACTGTCGCGTAATTGAAGTGTAACATGGAAGCTAAGTCGCTAATGAGGAGATGCTAAGTTAACGAGAATGTGGTGGTTGTGTTGAAGTTGCTGAGATTGTGTTGAAAGAGAGAAGAGAGAGAGAGAGAGAGAGAGAGAGAGAGCTTAGTGCTGGTTAGTGTGATGGGGTGGGCTGCTTTGTGTTTAGTAATGCAAGTCACTCTTATCGCTTTCTTTCTTTCTTTCTTTCTTTCATTTTGGATTTCCTGTTTTTTCCTAGCTTTTTTTTTCATTCTCTTTTTTCCTCCTCCATCTTTCTTCTCTTCCTTCCTTTGTCTTACATTCCTGTGAAACTTCCCTCCTCTTTTCCTTCTCCCTTCCTCCTTCCATCTTTCCTACTGACTGATGTTTGTTCTCAACTCCTTCCTTCCTTTCATCCGTCTGTCCGTCTTTCCTTCCTTCCTTCCTTCCTTCCTTTCATCCATCCCTCCATCTTTCCTTCCTTCCTTCCTTCCTTTTCATTTCCTTCTCATCTGCTTTCCGTCTTCCTTTTCATCTTTCCTTCCTTTCTTTTGTTCTCCCTCTCCTCTGTTTCCTTCATATTTCCCACTTACTTCTCTCCTAGCTTCGTTTTTTCCCCTCCTTTTCTCTCCTTCCTTCCATCTTTCTATTCTTCCTTCCTTCCTTCCTCCCTTCCCTCGCTCCTTCCTAATCTTACGAGTGAAGGAATGTTGTCTGTTATTAGTTCTCTCTCTCTCTCTCTCTCTCTCTCTCTCTCACACACACACACACACACACACACACACACACACACACACACACACACACACACACACACACACACACACACACACACACACACACACACACACACACACAAATGCTGACCACCCTGAGTTAAAAATCGCAACACGACCACTTCCGGTCCAGGGAGAGAGAGAGAGAGAGAGAGAGAGAGAGAGAGAAGCTCGCACCCCCACTTCTCCCTCCGAATAGCAGTGACAAGAAACAGTACCGTAATATATTTGTTTATATCTAAATCTAACTTTTTATAAATTTATCTTTTTATCTGTCTGGGTACCCATTTGTCTGCATGAACAGCGCATATGCAGTATAGTAGTATATCAATATGTATGTGGATCTGTTTTTTGTCTGTGTCTGTTAGTCTGCCTGTGTGTATATCTGCTATTGTCTGTCTGTTTCTACGTAGCCTTGTCTGTCTGTGTGTCTGTCTATCGTTCTGTGTATTTATATTAAGCCTCTTTATATATATGTTTTTGCCCAGCGTTGTTAATGAACTGAATACCCGTTTATGCTTCATCATTGTATAATTATAATCTGTCTACAGCATCTCTCTCCATCCCTAGCTTTATTTTTCATTTAATCTAGCAGTCCACTCTTATTATTATCATTATTCAAACGTTTATACAACTCGTGTCCTGTTGAATTTAGC
Source organism: Coenobita brevimanus (assembly GCF_032717465.1). Lineage (NCBI taxonomy): Eukaryota > Metazoa > Arthropoda > Malacostraca > Decapoda > Coenobitidae > Coenobita > Coenobita brevimanus. The sequence continues at coordinate 70,082,255 of NC_136954.1, read as the reverse complement.
CTGTGTTGATATTAAAAAAGTTCCCGCGAAATTTGGTGGCGGAGGAGGAAAGGAGGAGAGAAGGTGAGAGGGAGGGAGGGAGGAGGTAGTTATGGAGGAGAGATGAGATGAGGGAGGAAAGGGGAGGGGTGGCAGGGAAGGGGTTAGGCAGGAATAAGGTTGGATGAGGATATGGTGAACAGATGGAGGGAAGGAAAGGGGAGAGGTAGGATGATGAAGGATAAAGGGAGAGGAAAGAGAGGAGGAATGGAAGGAAAATTAAGTGTGGAAGAAGATTTGAAGGATGAAAAGAAGGATGAAAGGAATGAGTAGGGGAGAGAGGAAGAAATTAGCGAGGAAGAGGATATAGAGTAGAGACAGAGGGAGAAAGACGAGGAGGAAGGATAGAATGTGAGAGGAGAGTGAGGGAAAAATATGGAGGAGAGAGGGAGGAGAGAAAGAAGCAAGAAATAAGTTACCGTAGGATGGGAAGATGGAGAAGAGGGAAGGAGGGAACAAGAGACGGAGGAAAGAAGGGAATGGAGGAGGGAGAGAAAGAAGAAGCAGCAAAAGAAATGATAAAAGAAGATAAGGAAGAAAATGGAAGTGAGTGGTGAAGAAGGAACTATAGGAGAGATGAGTGTAAAGAGTTTAAGTCGCAAAAATGGAGACAGGATAAGACGAAGATAAAGGGGAAGCGTTTGAACGAAGGCAGAGGGCATGGAGGGAAGAAAATAAATGATAGAAAGGAAAACAGAAAAAAAAAAGGAAGGAAGAAAGTTAATTTGAAACAGGCTAATAGAGGAAAACAAAATTATGAGAATTCAGAAAAAAAATGAAGGCAGTAAGGAGTAGCGAATGAAAAAAGGAATGAAGGGAAAAGAAGATTGAGAATGTAAGTCAGAAAGAACAACATACTGAGGAACAAGGAAAGAAGGCGGAAAGAAATAAGAAAAAGTTGGTAGTTCCGAATGAAATGAATGAAAAGGAAAGAATTGAGCGAAAAATGGAAAGAAATTTGTAACTGAAAGAAAGAGGAGTGAAAAAGATGTGGATGAAAGAGTGAAAGTAATTACAATAAATGATAGAAGTGAGTGAAGAGAATGAAAGAAGTGAGTGAAAGAAGAAGTGAAGGTGTGAAAGATTATATTGGGAGTCATCGGAGTGGAAGATATGCGATAAAGGACCTCTTGTGGCCTGGGAGGGTGGATCAGGGGATGGATCGATAGACAGATGGATTGGAGGGTGGATGGGTGGATGAATGGATCGGTGGGGGGATGGATGAATGGATGGAGAGAGAGACCGAATGATTGGCTGGTTAATTGGGATGGTGGATACAGTGTATTTTAAATGGTAGGTGGCTAGATGGATGGATATTTGGTTAGATACATGATTGGTTAATGAATAGATAGGTAGATACAGGCTTGATAGTGATAAATAGAGAGAGAGAGAGACAGAGAGACAGAGAGAATGGCATATCAAACAGGAGCTTTTTCAAAAGATTTATGAAAAATTCCGAAGGTAATAAGAGATATGAAGGAGAGGTTTATGAAGGAGAGAGGAAAAGGGGGGAGGAGGAGTGAGAAGAAGAGAGTTTATGGGGGCAGGAGGGAGAGAAAAGGAAGAAGAGGAAGGAAGGAAAGGCCGTACAGGTGCCGGGTCATGTCGATGCCACCACATGAGGGCGTCCATCTCTAGCACGTCGTGAGGGCTGTGTACCAGTATTAACTCCTAGCCATGACTCACTCGCAGATAAAAAAAAAGATAAAATAACGTCGTGAGCAGGAATATGTACGAATACGCGTCCTTGAGATGGCTGATATTCCTGCTTCACCATTTATGCCGTATATTTTGTGAGGCTGTGTCCCGCATCGAGACGCCTGGCTGGATGGCTTTGTTTAGAGTCTCTGTAAACACGGACCGTGAAGAATGAAGGGCGTGAAGAAGAATAAGGAAAGTGTGGGTTGCGGAGAGAGAAGGAGGGAGGGAGGGAGGGAGAGAAAGGGTATAGAAGAGCGGGAGGGATGTTGGAAGAAGATTGAAAAAGAGAGAGAGACAGACAGAGAGAGACTGACAGGAGAAATTTGGCGAACATGCAACTGCAAAATCCACCCAAGACTTCCAGTATTCCTGAAGAATATGTTTCAGGAAGCGGAATCGCGTTAGCTATGGGTGAAAGGAGACGCAGAGCGAGGATGAGGAGGGATGTATCTAGGTGAATTTTGCCTTGCCAGTTATGTCTTGATTTTGTGTGTGTGTGTGTGTGTGTGTGTGTGTGTGTTTAAATGAGAGGCAGACCGCAAACGAGGTGACGAAAGGGGAGGGATATATTCTAAGTGGCATAGGAGGCTTCGCAACGCCTCTTCCTAGCGATTAATTTTTTCCATATTATTTTTTTTCCTTTAGTTCATATTGTTTTAATGTCGACTTCGTTTCTGTCAGCAACATACCAGAAGATAATCAGGTGTAATGTGCAGAATAAATCACAGCGGAAGACGTGTTAGGGTATCGTCAGTCACTTAGAATTCTGTCCAGGTAATAATAATAATACAGTAATAACAAGAGTAATGGCGATGATGATGATGACAACAACAACAATAATAATGATAATAATAATGATAATAATAATAATAATAATAATAATAGCATTCTTCGTATAGTTTTGACACCTCTGCCCCAATATTTCTGAGGATTGGTTTGGACGGCTGTAATGTCCAGTTGACACACGGAATTAGAAAAGAAAGATTGTTGGCTGGGAAGTTTGAGGAGGAAGGAAGGAGGAGGAGGAGAAGGAATGAATGAAGGAAGGAAGGAAAGAAAGAAAGGGGAGAAGAAGGAGGAGGAGGAGGAAGATAAAGCTAGACAACGATAAAGGAGGAAGTAACATGCCAGACCAGGAAAATATCCGGCTGTACTAATGAAGGTTTGAAAGAGAGAGAGAGAGAAAGATGATGATAATGGTGGTGGTGCAGAAACAAAGAAAATTGCGTTAGGAAAGAGAGGGAGTGAGAAAGGACGGAGAGTGAGAGAGAATCCGATTTTACGAGAAAAAGATAGTGTAGTAGGCAGATTGGGAGAGAGGGAGGATGTGAACGTAAAGAGAAGCAATGACTGAACGCTATAATTGTGTGTGTGTGTGTGTGTGTGTGTGTGTGTGTGTGTGTGTGTGTGTGTGTGTGTGTTCAGTTTATTCTTGTCATCTTCTAGAGAATGCGAGACTGGCAAGGAGAGTGTGAGAGAGGTGGAGGGGAGACCAAAAGTTAGATGAAGGAATGGGCTGGAGAGGTTTATGAGAGATGGGCGAAGCACAGAATATCATGGTGGAAATCATGTGTGCCCAACCCTGCTGCGATTAAGGCGTTTGGACATAGAGGATGAACGTAAAGATTGAAAGTACAGTAAGTGATGTGAACGTAAGAAAAAGGGATATTGCAGAGTAGGGTTAGACGATGAACGTAAAGAAAGGTGACTGAACGTAAGGGGTGACGGACGTTGTAGGTGACATGTATATAAGAACGGTAAACGTGAAGGTGGTGAATGAAGGTAAGAGATAGAGATGAACGTTAGATGCGGTGAACGTGAGGTGGGGTTGGGTGGTGTATATTTAGCCCGGTGCTGACAGTGCCCAGTTGCCGTTCAAGGTCACAGTGACGTTCACCAGCATTCACACGTTCACATTCACCAGCGCTTCCCGATCACCTCACGTTCACCAAACATCCTCACTTTCATCAGGTCATGCGTTCATCTCACATTCAGTAGTCACCCTCACGTTCACCGGCCTCTCTCACCATCACCCCTCACGTTCAGCTTTCACATTCACCATCATGAGGAGGAAAAGATGGGAATGAGGAGAACTGTTAAATCTTTCGTTGCCATGCTTACGTCCTGTGTGCTGGATTAAGTTCATAGCCCAGGTTCTATCAAGCCCACGTTCTCCCTGTATTAAGTGTTCTCAAGTAAGTTACGTTCATCTTCTCTTGTTCTGAGTGGCAGGTTACGTTCTCAGGCTCACGTTCTTCTGTCTGGGTGACGTTCTATTTATAGCGTGTTTACACTGGACAGGTTCACTAGCCAAGGTCACCGTCTCCCCACCCCCCCCTCCAGCCCAATCCTCCTTACGTTCCCAGGCACGATCACTTCCTGACGTTCCCTTCCCTTCTTACGTTCGTTTTGATTATTTAGTTTTTATTCTTTCCTCCTTTTCCTCTGTCTGTCTGTCTGTCTGTCTCTCTCTCTCTCTCTCTCTCTCTCTCTCTCTCTCTCTCTCTCTCTCAAACACATACACACACACACACACATGTTCTCAGTCACGTTCACTTGTGGCTGACGTTCTTTGATTCTCTCTCTCTCTCTCTCTCTCTAGTGTGTGTGTGTGTGTGTGTGTGTGTGTGTGTGTGTGTGTGTGTGTGTGTGTGTGTGTGTGTGTATACTTGTCTATCCACCTACATCTGTTGTCATGCTTTCCGTCTATCCATATTTATCTGTGTTTCTCTCCATACTGGCATCTGTGTGTCTGCATCTATCCGTGTTTGTCTGTCTATCGCTTCTTTCTCTCTGGTCAAGGACGCCGTTCCTTCCCATCCGCCTCAATCCTCCTCCTTACGTTCTCAAGCACGTTCACATGCCAGCGATCCTGTAATTTTTTTCTCCTTATTTGCTTTCTTACATCTTTCTCTCCTTACTAGCTAGTTTTTTCTTCGTTTCATCAGTGCTTTCTTTCTCTCTTTGTTCGTATTTCCACCCCTCGTCTCTCTCTCTCTCTCTCTCTCTCTCTCTCTCTCTCTCTCTCTCTCTCTCTGTAGCTAACTTTTTCTTATGTTATTTTAGTTTTTTTTAGTGTTTTTTCTTCTTGGTTTACGTTTTTCTTG
>NC_136954.1:69679908-70072408 GCF_032717465.1 Coenobita brevimanus | reverse complement strand
AGAGAGAGAGAGAGAGAGAGAGAGAGAGAGAGAGAGAGAGAGAGAACCAAATACAAAACTAGATTGGTCGATAGATAAATAGGTATGTCCATAAATAGATGAAAAGACCTGCAGATATTTGGACATGGAAGTAAACGAACAGTCAGACATGGAGATAGGAAGCTTATTAGACAGATAGATACAAAGATAAGTAGATAAACATAGCATAAGGACATGAATGAATCTGAGGTTAAAACTCTACTACTGTCAAATGAACTTGGTCAGACTTGGCACATTCTCTTGTTAGCTCAGCCAGGCTTCAGTGTTTGATGAGGTGCGACTGGGACTGGGGTGAGATAGGTACACTAATAGATACAAGTTTTATTATGTTTTTTTTTAATGCCTGTTTGTTTGTTTGACTGTCTCTATCTTCTGTCTATCTCAGTTTGTGTCTATCTGTTTATATATCTGTGTTTGTCATTCACGCTCCCCGTAGGTTCCGTCCTCCCTCCCACCCTCTTTCCCACCTCCCTTTCTTCCACCCTCTCTCTCCCCCTCCCTCTCTCCCTCATCCCTCCTTCCCTCCTTCCTTCCTTCTTTCCTTTCCATCGTCTTCCCTCCCGCCCATCTTCTCTCCCATCCTCCCCACTTCCCCCTCTTCCCCTCCTTTCTTCCCTCCTTCTTCCCTTCCTTCCCTCTCCCTCCCTTGCTCCCGCATTCCGTCTTCCACACAACTCTTTCCTCCCTCCCATCTTCTCTCCCTCCTTAGCTCCCTCCCTCCTTATTTTCTTCCCATCTTCTCTCCCTCCCTCCGTCCAGCGATTTCATCCATTAATTAGAGTGAGGAAGGAGACGAGTGGAGCCGGGAGGGCCAGCGGGAGGGGAGGGAGGGAAGGAGAAAGGAGAGAGAAGAGGGAGGAAAGGGGGCGTTGGGTGAAGGAAGATAGAGGGAAGGGGAAGGCATGGAGAGAGAGAGAGAGAGGGAATTACATTGAATTCAGGCCAGATTGATTATGGAATATGTGTGTGTGTGTGTGTGTGCTTGTGTGTGTGCGTGTGTTGTGTGTGTGTGTGTGTGTGTGTGTGTGTGTGTGTGTGTGTGTGTGTGTGTGTGTGTGCGCGTGCGTGCGTGCGTGTGTGCGTGCGTGCGTGCGTGCGTGTGTGTGTGTGTGTGTGTGTGTGTGTGTGTGAGAGAGAGAGAGAGAGAGAGAGAGAGAGAGAGTCGGGTCATTGGCCCAACAGAAATTCTTGTCCCTTAAATTTACCTTAGTAGAAAGAGAGAGAGAGAGAATTACATTGAATTCAGGTCAAATTGATTATGGAAAGTATGTGTGTGTGTGTGTGTGTGTGTGTGTGTGTGTGTGTGTGTGAGGGAGAGAGTCGGGTCATTGGCCTATCAGAAATTCTTGTCCTTCAAATTTACCTTAATAGAAAAAGAGTTAGGGAGAGAGGGATGAGGGGGTAGGAAGGTGAGAAAATGTGAGAGTTTGAAAAGCAGAGAGAGAGAAAACTGAGGGAGGGAAGAGAGAAGGCATAGTGATAATATTGATGATAGTAGTAGTAGTAGTAATAATAATAATAATAATACGCAAGCCTTCGTGTTCTGTTCATCACGTCCACCAAACCGTAACCTCAATTGTTATAGAGGGAATCGACATTTTCTTACATCATGTTCAAAGGGTAAAATAGTTCTCATTGTGACAGGCATATTCTCTCTCTCTCTCTCTCTCTCTCTCTCTCTCTCTCTCTCTCTCTCTAATTAATTCCAAGCCCTATTATTAAGTGAGATTAGTAGGAGTGTATGGGGGACTCCTCATCCTACCTTTTTCTTTCTTCATTCCATCCTTCCTTAATTCAGTTCCTATTTTCCTTCATGTACCCCTTTCTTCATTTCCTGAGTATCTTCCTTTCTTCTCTCTCTCTCTCCTCCTCTTCCCTTCTTCCATTTCTGCCTTTTTTCTTCTCGCCTCTTCCTTCCTCCCCCTGTTTCTTTCTTTGGTATCTTCCTTTCTTCCTTCCCTTTCCTGACCTCGTTCATTTATTCATTACTTCATTCTTTCTGTTAGTTTTCCTTCCATTCTTCCCTTTCAGTGTTTCTTCCTTCCTTTAGTAGACCGTCTCTCACCATTCTTCCTGCCTTCTTTCCTTCCTTCACATTTGCTTCTTTCTTTATGTTTCCTTCCTTCCTTCATCATTTCATTACTTGTTGCATCCTATTTTGAGTGGGATAATGGTGACAGTGGAAGAGGAGAGTATTAGAAGAAGTAAAAGAGGAGGAAGGGGAGGGTTGGGAGATTAGAATTTACATTCACTGTCAATTTATACTCTACTTGTAACACTTTTCTTCCAATTTCCAGGTGTGGTGTGAAGATGTGTGGGTAAGCGGCATCTGGCAACCCTTCCGCTCAGGTGAGCTACGGGCCTAGACTTTTTCGAATGTAAACAAACGGTTGTCATCAGTATTTTCATTTGACATTTACAGACAGCAGTTTATAAAAAGCATACTTTTGTAATTATTGTTCTTTACTGTATTATTTTAATTCTTACAATGAGCTTTCTTACCAAATACGGTACAAGTCCTAGAAAGACTAGATGGATGTGGGATCGTATGGGGCGACTCGAAAGTCAACGAGAGTGACTTACTTGCGAAATTCCTTGGGGAGTGGCTGACTGCTGGGCAATTCAGGGAGATCCTCCCATACCTGAAAATAAAAATTGTACTATTGAGTTATTTATTAATTTATTTCATTTTTCGTGGTCACGAATGACGGAGAGACTGGTAGTTGTTGCTGTTTTTTTTCTTTCAGTAGAAAGTCGTAGTAGGGTACACTTAGAGAAATAAGTATCTTCCCAGTTCCGTCCGAAGAAAATTTCCAACTGGCGAAGTACAGTGAAAACCCTTATCTCTACTAGTGCGTGTTTCAGATTGTTCGACATTTCCTACTTGTATTCGTCAGACTTCAGGAAGATACTAGTTTCTCTCTGTACATGCAGGTTTTCAGACCTCCACAATATGGACAGTGTTTCATCATCATCATCATCACCCAGACCTCCTTTCCCACCACAAGGTAGGATGAGGAACCACATCTTAAAAGCGTTGCAGATACCCTATTGAGATGATTATAGTGTTGGTTGTTGTAGTTGTGGTGGACAGATTTTGGTCGTTGTGGTACGGTATTTGGAAGAAATCTGAATATTGTGGTTGTGGCAGTTGTGGTGTTCGGGGTAGTTGTGGTAGGTTGAACAAGAGTGCATCGCTGGATGTGCATTTGTGGTTGTTGTAGTGGCAGTTGTGGATGGTGGTTGGAATGTTTATTGCTGTGGTTATTTTAGGAGTCTTGGAACGCTGGGATGATGGTCGTTGTCGTCGTAGTAGTAGTAGTGATGGTGGTGATAGTAGTAGTAGAAGTAATCATTCTGGTAACAGCATTTTCTGTAAGTAATAACTGAGTATTCGTAATAATAGCATTACCAATATACATTAGCGGTACTTATACAGTGAGCCTAAGTAACAGTAGTAGTCGTAGTATACAGTAACATCAGTACTGGTTATTATAGTAGTAGTAACTACATTTATAACAATTTTATTCTAATTAGAGTGGAAGTAACGCCATTATAGTTCTTTTACCTTAACTTGGTCCAGATTTTCGCCCTTTTGTAACCTAATTTAACGTACCTCATTGGCAGAATAGGAAATACTACGCCTCAACATCTGTTTCATAGCAATTCTTCGTGATCAGTATAATTTTTTAGTGTTGATCCCTTGTTATAACTCAACATTGAAGGTGGAGATATGGCAGTCTAAGGACAAGTTAGAGTAAAAAAGGTAGGCTGTGGTAATTATAGTATTGCAAACATCAGTAATGGCAATAACTGTATTAGTAGTAGCTAGAAGTGTAAGTAAGAGTAGTAGTAGAAGTAGTTGTAGTAGTTCTAAACACAAGAAAGAGCGGTGGTGGGGAGTGAGTGAGCATAAAAGTCAGTGTTATAAATAGCGCGTTATCACCGAGAGAGGATCTGTACATGGTAACATTTCCCGCGCCGTACACTGACCATCTCACTCATTTTGGATCCAACCAAGACCTTGTATCTCATGGCTGGGGCTTATTTGGGGACTTTTTTTTTTAACTGTAATATAGTTTTTACTCCTTTCCGTTGCTATAAATGCCTCACCCGGCGTTCAGACAGTCAGATGCGCATGTAAAGATCTCCAAATTGCCGTAACTTGGATCCAAAATGTCGGACTTGGCCATATATTTCACAATAGACGAGAAACGCACTCCTTAACCTTTTTGTTTCCCTTTCCGTTAGTGATTGTGGTAGTGGTGGTAGTGGCGGTTGTTGTGGTATGTTTGTGGTGGTTGTGGTGGTGTTGATGATGATGATAGTAGTAGTGGGAGTGATGGTATGTTTATTGGCGTGGAGGTGGTTGTGGTGGTAGTGGCACAGGTGATGGTGGTGGTTGTGGTGTTAGGACTAATGGTGTTGATGGTTATGGTAGTGGTTATAATGGCGGTGGTGGTTGTGGTAGTTGTGGTTGTGATGCTAGTGATGGTTGTGATGGTAGATTAGTTTATTTTTAGTTTTGGTTGTGGTAGTGGATATGTGATGATAGATCCGTTTGGTTGCGGTGGTAGGCGTAGTGATACTGGTAGTTATGGTGGTTGTGGTTGTGACGTTAGGCGTAGTGCTAGTGGATGAGGCGGTTGATTGTAGTGGCGGTGAGTGTTGCAATTAGTTGTGATAGGTGAATGTTGTTATTATTATTATTATTATTATTATTATTATTACCATTCCATCGTCATCATATTTTTTACATCTTCAGGCGTGATGTGGGCTCAGAAAAGATGCTGGTGGGGATGGGACGGCGGGGGCACAGAGGGAGACGAGAAACAGAAAGAGGAGGAGGACGACAACAATCCCCGTCGCCATCTTCAAAAAACAAAGGCTTATCACCATCCGTCGCCGCCGCATCACGCCAAACCACCAAAATTCCGTGATTGTGGCTGGTTGGTGATTGTGGTGGTGGTGGTTTTGGGTGGTGCAGGAGTTGGGGTTGAGGCACAGGACTCCGCCATTCTGCCTGGAAGCACCGCAACGAACACATCCCAGAGTTGGTCCAAGCCTTGCAGCCGTTCGCATGAGTGGCCCGTTGATCAGGTAAGAAGAAAGACTAGACACTGTTCACTTCCCAGCCATTAAAGTGCCACCAGGGGCGTAGGTCAGTCTCCTACCCTTAAATATTCTAGATTACGTTAGCCTAGACTCGAGTCCCTACGCTCCGAAGGTGCCATTTACTGTTTTACATTATGGTGCTTGATTGGGAATGCCTTCATTTGGTGGCTCTGATATAATGAGCGGCGGCTTCACTGCCCGGATATACAATCGTCCCTCAACTCCATCTCTATCCCCAAAAGGAAGGTAGAGGCCTGCAGAAGGGCAATTTCAGCCTGCAGTCCACAGGGTTCACGTTTCATATGAACCCAGGGCTACAACAACAAAACTACAACTACTACCATACCAGTATTACTGCCATTACCACTACCATTACCACTACCACCACCCCTGCCAGCACAACTACTGCTACTACCACCACCCCTGCCAGTACAACTACTACTTCCACCACCCCTGCCTGTACAACTACTACTACTACCACCACCCCTGCCGGTACAACTACTACAACTACCACTGCCTCTGACAATACAGTTACTACTACCACCACCATCACCACCGCTACAATATCTGCTCTCCCTTCACAGAGCACCAACAAAACACTGCTGATCGGGTTCCTGCCAACTCGTAGGGGTGATCGACAGGAGAGGCTAGGTCTGAAGATACCAGGTGTATTTACCTACGCCGTGGAAGACGTCAACAATAAGTCCATACTGCCAGAGGGGTACAAGCTGAGGTTTGAGGTGAGGAAACGGGTGGAAATTAGGGTAAAATGCTTGAAGTAGGGTGGGAATTGGGGTAAAAATGCTTGAAATAGGATGGAAATTGGTGGACAACTGGGTGAAATGTTTGTAAATTGGTTGAAATTGGGGAGAAAATTGGGTGAAATGTTTGTAAATTGGTTGTAATTGGTAAAATGCGTAAGTTCTCTTCACATGATTCTCTGTATGTATCCAGGCTAACCCTGATGTAATGTAATCTAATCTCTCCTCACCCGATCCATCCTAGCTCTCTCCAGCACCACTTCCCATGTATGCATCCAGTGTAACCCTTCCTTCTCAAATCTAATCAAATCTAACCTAACTGTGTAACCTAACCTAACCTATCCTAACATAAACTAATCTAACCCAGGCGGTTCTGTCGACACCAGTCCAATATCGCACGCTTGTCGTATCGCAGCAAAATTGCACAGCCGACTTAATCCGGCTGTAATTACGCCGCTTAGCCCAGTACTAGATTAAATTAACATTCGCAGGCACAAGTGTTACACTATCACAAACCTACACACTTTTTTTTTTCCTGGTATTAGTATTTTCATTTTCAGTTCGATAACTTTATTTTTTTCGTACAGTTAAATTAAATGAGAGTGGGTAGTGCGCGGTTTTTATCCAGGGAGGAGGAGGAGGAAGAGGAAATTTTTCGAGCTAAAATACAGTACGATCTAAAGGAGAAGATTTCCGAGATGAAATACGAAGAGGAAAAAACCGATAACGACAGGAAGTTTTTCGAGGCAGATACGGCCTTACGGGAAAAAAAAAAAAAACGCGATCGTGAGGAAAGTTTTTTATTAGGTAAAAATCTGGAAACAAAAATTTCGAGGCAGTTGTGGGAGATGGAGAGAAGCAAGAGAATAATAGGAAGTTTTGCAGCAGAGTTTGAAAAGCGAAAACTAAAATACGATCTGGAGAGGGAAAATTTGGGGGGAGAAAAATGGAGGCGAAGTATCGGGAGCAATTCTGGAAGGAGATGGAGAGAAACTGGAGAATAATTGGAAGAAATCGGAGTTGCCTGCGGGCCCCCAGAGTGTTTGCTGGTGGCTGGTTAGGTCAACAGTCGCTCAACTGATACACACCCGCCGAGGAAACGGGAATGGTCGGGAAGCGGAAGGGGAAGGGGAGGGAAGACGAGAATATGTAGGGAGTGAGATAATTTTGTAAGGAAAATGGAAGGGAAGCAAAGTTTAGACCCTAGGGTGAAAACCGAAGTGGGTAGGTCAGTAGCAGCTCAGCTGACTCACCTGCAGAGTCGTCCCTGTCAGAGACTGCCTTGATATGAGAGGCACGCAATTCTTTGCCGCAGCCTCTTCCAATACACAACACCCCTGTCATTGGCTGCATGTTAGACTCACACAACACTCTCATGCAAGAAACAATCACCAAACAAACATTATCAAATCCTCTACATCAATATCCCACCAGATATTTCAACTCTAGCAATGAAGAAACGCCTAGACTCATACTTCACGTGCAGAGCAATACAACACCTCGATCACAGCACCATACTACAAGCCCCCCTCCAGACATCCACCCACCGGCGATATCCTTAAATACAAATTATCAAGTTCACTTAACAAGGCTTAGACCAGGACTTCATCCAGTCCCCCTCAGGAACCAACTTAGATTTGGCATGGGTGGAATCACTGATGACATTTGTGTGGAAAAGGCCCACGCGGTACAACACACATAATGGAGCACTGCATAGCACATGCCACACTAAGACGCAGACACAACATTAACGGTGTAAGGATTCCATGGGACAACCTCATAGGGGCGGTTGCATACGTACAGTCGACAGGTCTGCTCGATCGGACGGACCCGCGGTTGAGCAACAACACCCGCAGAGGAAAGGGGAATTGGCGGGAAACGGAAAAGGAAATAGAGGGAGAGGAGAATATGGAAGAAAACAGACGTTTGGTTGAGGAAAACTGAAAAGCATTGTGGAAAGAGTGGGAGAGAAAATGCACTACACACACACACACACACACACACACACACACACACACACACACACACACACACACACAGTGAACAAACACGTAGATCAATAATTGGAGAAAGATAGGTATATTGGTAAATAAACAGATTAATAGACAGACAGCTAGATATGACTGGTATCGTTATAATAGAAAAATAAACACAGCGAATCTCTTGAACATTTATAAGCTCTTGGTTAAGATACATATCGTCTTTGTTGTATTTCAGTGGCAGGACACAGAGGGGCAGGAGACGCTGGGCAGTAAGTACCTGGTGGACCTGCTGTGTCGTGGAGTGTCGGCGGTGTTCGGACCGGAGCACACATGTCTTGTGGAGGGCACCGTGGCAGACGGGAACAACCTCCCTATGTTGTCGTATGTGAGTTACTATTACATACTCTTTTGTTTGGGGTGTACGGCGTGTTTGTCTAGTGGCTGCCAGCGTATAAATGATAGTTGACATAAACACGTGTCGCGTGGAGGGCACCGTGGCTGATGGAAGCGACCTTCCTATGTAGTCTTCTGTGAGTTTCCCTTACGTACTCTTGTGTTTGGGAATTTATTGTAACAGGGCCGAATCCAGCATTTTATAAAGGAGGGAGGCGTGCATCCTGGCAGTAGTATCCCTTAACGCACATACTCATTTACTTTACTTGTTGTAATCATAGGATAACAATAGTATCGGTAAGTGTAAGTTCAGTAAGATGTTCATTGCATATACTCAGTAATCGCTGGTCTGCTGAAAATAGGGGTTGCGTACCCCTCCACGTCCCCCCCAGATCCGTGACTATTGAAGAGTCGAGGTATACAGGAGACTGGGGGTAAACAGGTAGCGTACATAGGGCTTGGGTTAGAATTCATAGTATACGGAGGGGCATGCAGTATAAGAGACGGAGCATACAAACGGCTTGGACATCCACAAGGCTTGGTGGGAGATGGAAGCAACTTACTCCTGTTATCTTCAGTGAGTTACTCATGTGCACAGTTCTATAAGTTATCTCTTGAATTTTAAGGATGATGAGAGAGAGAGAGAGAGAGAGAGAGAGAGAGAGAGAGAGAGAGAGAGAGAGAGAGAAGCATTACGAAAGATAAGGAAGACAGCAACAACAACAACAGGAGGGCACTGAGCGACCTTGCCACTGCGACGCATGGAGAAGCAATTAGGGAGAAAGAATGTGGAGGGAGGGAAGGAGTAAGAACGAAAAAGAAAGATGGAGAAGGAGGAGGGGGAGTAAAGAAGAGAGGGAAGGTATGAAAAAGAAAAGATGAGGGAGGGAGGAAAGAAGAGAAGAAGGAAAGGAGATGAAGGAAGGAAGAAGGGGAGGAAAATGGAGGAAGGGGAAAAGGGAAGTGGTGGGGGAGGAAGGAAAACATCTTCATGAAAAATTGCTTAATTTGGTTGTGAAAAATAGCATTCTTCCCCCCCCCCTCTCTCTCTGGTATTTTCATCATTTTTTGCACAACTCTCTGTAATAACCCAGACTGCTACCGAGCCGCCATGTCCTCTCACAGATTAGATAACGTTAGTCATCCTCACGTCATAGGCTCTTTAATCAGGTCCCTTATTGGCCAGTCTTTTCCTGATGCATGGTGGGGGTGTGATGGTAGGTGGACACACTCACCATCCAGTCACTTCATGTAGTTAAGGTGACTACACTGAACGACAAGCCAAATGGTTTCTTGGAATCCAGGAAACCATTAGTATGTTGGGTGGATGCCTGCCGGTGTAGTGGGCTAAGGCACTCCAGACAGATAAACCCCACATGGGTTTACATTTGAGGAAAATTTAGGGTTTATTGCCCACATAATGCCACTCAGGGGTTAGTGAGGCTGGTCACTTCGCCTTGGCTGAGCAGCGGATATATATATATATATATATATATATATATATATATATATATATATATATATATATATATATATATATACAGTATATATATATATATATATATATATATATATATATATATATATATATATATATATAGTATATATATATATATATATATATATATATATATATATATATATATATATATATATATATATATATATATATATATATATATATATATATATATATATATATGAAGAGCAACACTACTACTGCCTGTCAAGAATTAGTGTCGAATTAAGCGATTCGTGAGGAGCAGATTTAAAAGAGAGAGAGAGAACTTAGTGTTAAAGAAGAGGATAGGAGAGAGAGAGACGTGTGCGGGGAGGACAAGGAGTGGCCCTCTCTCCCACTTATCTCCAGCGGCATCACAAGTAGTTAATGATATTTTGAAAACACTCGGGCAAGGCTTTATATGACGCGCCTCTCAGACGTGCCAACGAAAACTTTTTAAATACCTCATCATTTTTAGCGGATAATGGCCAAGATTGTACGTCAGAAATATAAATCAGATGCGGTTAGAATTGTTTTTGTTTTAGTTATTTAGTTTGCATTTTTAGAAGCGGTTTCGATGTTATGGGCGGTGATTTTTAAATAGTGGACGTTGGCAGCTTTGAAAACAAGATGGCCGTTTATTTGGCTAAGCTGCTCGACTCAAGTGGTGTGAGGTTGCTTACAAAGTGGCCCTCGATTCCCCCACCCTCGTTTGCTCTGTGATCTGTGTTAACTGGCAAATATTTGGAGTTTTATCATCTTAATAGCGCTCTCTTGAAGCCCTGCATCGGCGGCATTCTTCACTGTCTACGCGCTTCTCGGTTTACATTCTTGTAGGGAGACTTTCTAGCACGATTTCCATACCTGTTTATTTTGCATATTGTTTCTTAATATAGTCTTTTACGTAATTTATGGGTTTTCTATACAGGAATATGTCATAGATTTGCTCGCTGCGCTCGTGAAGGTGCTTGCTCTGTAGGGGCGCGGCGGCTTCACCGTCACGGGAGCACAAAAGTAATAAAAATACCCTCACTGAGGACATAACTTCCCCCCCCCTTCTCTCTCTCTCTCTCTCTCTCTCTGGTTAATTTACTTCCTTGTTAGCTTACAACAAACAAACTGTAACTTGAGCAGTTGATCATTAGAACCATCACTCAAGGTGTTGGGCGGTAATGTGAGTCTCTCTCTCTCTCTCTCTCTCTCTCTCTCTCTCTCTCTCTCTCTCTCTCGTCCATTATTAGTAGGTCTGTTTGTCTGTCATATCTGTCCATCTATAGTCTATCTATCTATCTACCGGTGTGTGTGTGTATATATATATATATATATATATATATATATATATATATATATATATATATATATATATATATACAGTATATATATATATATATATATATATATATATATATATATATATATATATATATATATATATATATATATATATATATATATATATATATATAATGTATTATATGTCAGACTGGAGTGTGCTATATGGGTTATTATTATTATTATTATTATTATTATTATTATTATTATTGTTATTATTGAAATGCGTGGCATACAACATAGTGCCCCTGAAAAGGAAACAGGTGAGGAACAGCATTGTGCCCCCGAAAACGAGACAAGTGGTGTACAGTCAGTGCCCCCGGGAACGTACCGACGCCCCCACCCGGACCCCACGGAGTAGCCGCAGCCGAACTAAGGGATGCTGTGCAACAACGGCATAAGTCAGCTCGGGCCGTGCGCCCCTATAACACTCAGTCGTCGCACCGCCACCACAGCAAGAGGAGGACAGTACCTTCGGGGAGTGGGACTGCCGGATCAGCTACAGGTGGAGCTGCTCGTACAGCTCCAGACAGCGCCCATCAGGAGATGGCCTACTGCCGCTCCCGCCTTCGCCAGACGGCCTATTGTCGCTCCGAAGGTGCTGCCCCCGAGTCGGCCTATTGCTGCTCCTCCCTCTGGCAGGAGATGGCCTACTGCCGCTCCCGCCTTCGTCAGACGGCCAATTGCCGCTCCGAAGGTGTTGCCCCTGAGACGGCCTATTGCCGCTCCTCTCTCCGACAGAAGGAGACGGCCTACTGCCGCTCCCGCCTTCGTCAGATGGCCGATTGCCTCTTCGAAGGTGCTGCCCTCGAGTAGGCCTATTGCCGCTCCCCACTCCAGCTGAAGGAGACGGCCTACTCCCGCTCCCGCCTTTGTCAGATGGCCGATTGCTGCTCCGAAGGTGCTGTCCTAGAGACGGCCTACTGCCGCTCCTCCCTCCTGCAGAAGGAGACGGCCTACTGCCACTCCGAAGGTGTACAGAGGGGCGCTGACCCCCCCACTTGGGCCACGGCCGATTGCCGGGCCTTGGCTCCTTATAGTTGCGCCCCTGGGCAGCCACGGCCAATTGCTGGGCCCCACGGCCACCTCCACGATATGAGTGACTCGTGATAAGTGTGGTGTTGCCCCAGAACTAGTGAATTGACTTAGGTTAAATGTGACATTGGCCAAACTAGTGTAACAATGATACAGTGATTTAATGTGTGCGTTGAATATCGGGGCAAGTGAAATCACGGGTGGATGAGTAAGGACGAGTGCAGAAACTGAGTTCTGGTGAATCAGACTCACGAGTGACGCCCTTGCAGAAAACCAGTAAGACTATTCCTCCCGAGAAATCCTCTGTAGCAAAATACTCCAATGTCTCTTGTTATAAGAAAACAGTAGAGAAAGTGTTAATAATATTTCCCCACCAGTGAATTCCTAGTATCATTCCCTCTCTTTACCAATCTCCTCCCAGTAGCTAGCGTGAACGTAAACAAGAAATAGAATCAATTGTCAAAACCCCTTTGCTATCAGAAAATTTTAAGTTCGAATAATAATACTTACTCTTTCCCAATATTGCTATAACTCTGTTCTGACCCGCCGCGAGTCACTCCCCTCGCCCTCCCTCCCTGTGAGCCTCACTCCCCGCGCCCCCACGCGTGCCTGTATTCCCTGTACACCTGTGCACTAGAAATAAATTGTGTTGGCATCAGTATCAGTTAAGCTGATATCCTGCTAGATACTAATATCCTAGTTAAGGTTTTACTTCTTTGCTATATATTGTGTTGTAATATCTGCTGTCTTTGTCCTGTATCTGACTGTGGTAATATACGTGTAAAGGTTATTGCCTGGAGTTTTTGTGTCCTGCCTCTCTTTATTGCACTAAGCCCCGGTCTCAAAAGAGGACCCCGCTACACGTAAGGTGTTCTAGGACCGAGAAGTCGAGCCTCTAACACCTAGCATTAATATTATTATTATTATTATTATTATCATTTCAGGGCTGCACCAATGAACGTGCCTCCAAGCTGAGAACATTCGCCAGAACAAACCCTTCAGAGATTAATGTGAGTTTTACCCCTCTTACTGTTTTTAGAGTAAGGGTCGTAGTTTCTAGTACCTCACTTCATCCGTTGATGGGAAGAAAGTTGTCAGGTTGATGGTGATGATGATAATATTATTTGAAGCTCCATTGATGAAGATGGTGATGATAATTGAATCCCTACTGTAATAAAGTTCCTGAAAAAAAAAAATTCAGTTTAATAGATATTAAGTAAAGGAAGATGGACAGGTGCAGTCCCACATATTATCTGTGTTAAGTAATCCTACAGATGAACAGTAACAAAGTAGATTCAGCACAATCTGTAGTAGGATAGTCTGGACTTATGACAAGAGCTGGCACAGGACAGAGTAATATGGAGTGCTATTAGGTGAATCCATCTGACTCATGTTACATGGAAAAAAACAGTATAAAACTGAAAATGGTGATGATGATGATGAATGGCAAGAGTAAACTAGAAAAAAAAAAGACCCGGGTGATGATAATGATAAAAGTTTTCCATTTTTCTGTCAGATCATCCGGACGGCAGTTGCAGCCATGAAACACAACAACTGGACCAAATTCTCAATCATCTACAGTATCGACCAGGAGAGCACGATGGAGACACTGAGGGAGGTGGCCAGGAAGGAGAACATGACCATCAATCATGTCAGAGTGGCCAACAAGGAAAGACTCTCACTTATATTTCAGGAGACAAAGAACAGTACCAGGAGTAAGTAGATGAGAAAGAATAAGTAGGAGAATAAATGGGAAAGTAAGCATGAACAGGAGAACAGAATAAATAAGAGAATAAGAATAAAAATCAGCAATAGAAGACTTGCTTGTATTCCATGAGACAAAGATCTATACCAAACATAAGTAGAAGAGGAAGAATAAGAACACAGTAAATTGGAAAATGAGTAAGTACTGTATAAATCAGAGAATAAGAGTAAATAAGAAACTAATTTCCTCAGGCAATAAGGTGCCTGGCAATAAACAGCTAGATAGATGCAGTAGATAGATGAATAGCCTACTGTAGTAAGATAAACAACATAGATATTTAAGTAGATATACAAATAGACTTAGCCAATCATTTGCTAGGAGTTTATGTGTACCTGGGGCAGATGATGAGGAAAAGAATTAATGCAGGGTGTTAACCCGGTCCTTCTTTGCCAGTTTATGTGTATCTGGGGCATCGTAACGACCTTGGTGAGATGATGACTGCAATGGCAATGGCTGGCGTGTTTCAGAGCAAACGTGAACGCAAGGAATACCTCTTGTTATTCATTGAACAGGAGGAGTACTATCCAAATGTATGGCTAGAGTATTTGTGGGGTGAGTATGAACACACACAAGCATATGCACATACACATTCCTGCACGAGCGCACACACACACACACACACACACACACACACACACACACACACACACACACACACACACACACACACACACAATAAATAAAACCCTATACACATCAGAAAGAGAGAAAGACTTAGGTGTGATTATCAATAACAGACTATCTCCGGCTGACCACATCAGCGAGAAGGTACGGAACATGTATACACTGCTCGCAAATATGAGAATAGCATTCACATACATAAATGAAGACATGCTAAGAAGGATAATAACATCATTCATAAGCAACGTTGGGTCTGGTTAGTACTTGGATGGGTGACCGCCTGGGAACACCAGATGCTGTTGGCATCCCTACGTGTCAAGTGGGGTTGGTGGAGGATTGGTGCCCCTCCTTGTAAAACAATTAACTCTGAGCCCTTGGCCACCCCGTTTGGGATACATGGCGTCTGGCAATGGATGGATGGATTAGACCAACCCTGGAATATGCATCAGTAGTCTGGAGTCCTCATCTCAAAAAGCATATAGACAAGATTGAAAAAGTTCAAAGGGCCGCTGCAAGATGGATACCAAGCTTAAGGGACCTAAGCTACGAAGAAAGACTAAATAAACTGAATCTACCAACGCTACAGGAGAGAAGGAAAAGAGGTGACATGATAATGCTATATAAGTGCATATCAGGAAAGGAGAAAATAGACATAAATGATTACTTAACATATGGAGAAGCATCAGCAAGAGGACACTGCAAAAAACTGCATAAGAAGAGAGGTGATAAAGACGTAAGGAAATTCAGTTTCCCAAACAGAGCAATTGATCAATGGAATGCACTACCGAATGAAATAGTGTGTGCCAAAACAATTCACAAATTTAAGGATATGTACGATAAATATGGTCTAAGACACGGGACAATACGAGCTTGACTCATTCCTGTAAAGATACAATTAGGTAAGGTAAGAACACACACACACACACACACACACACACACACACACACACACACAAATTTCTGTATGGACCATAACAAATTACTGTAATAGCAGTAGCTCATTTGTGTTGATAATATTTAGGAATGAACCAGACATCTGGCATCCAGCTTATCTGCAAACTTCTGTCTTGCAGCTGGATATTACTCTCTCACTGGATTGCCAGATATATTGAGTTTTGATTAATTTTGATGAAAGCAGTAACATACAGCATAAAGCTGGTCTAAAAAATTGTAGTTTTTTAATTTCATATCTCTACATGACTGAATTTGTTCCTTTACCATACAGACATAATCACACAAAATTTCAGACCAATAAAATTTCTGAATATGACCCAGACACAAGCTGTGGCAGAAGTGAAATGAATTGCCACAGAATTATGATGCCAGTCATGAACAAGTGCTGTGAAAAGCTGTAAAATTGTTTTTTCTACCAATGAGCTTCATGAAGTAAGTTATAAAAGGATGAAAATCTGGACCAGATTAAAGTGAAAGGACTGCCCTATAACATTGCCAGGTTTCCACACGGAGTCGAACCAGAGCCAAGAGCGGAAGTGCCAGGAGGCAGATTTGCTGACACTGGACGAGCAGTTCATGATGGTAGCTCACCGGCCTTCTGAATCACACATCTTAGCTGACATGGTGAGGAAGTACAACAAACAGCCTCCATTCTGCCTTGGATACGTCCCCAGCGAGAAGTACATCAGGGTAAGTGTCTCCACGTAGCCTCCGTTGTTTTGCGTATAACAAGTTTATACACGTAGCATTTGTTTCTTAGGCTTAGTGTAGCTTGTCCATATAGTTTAGCCTTTACTTAGTAGACATGGAGCCTTAGAATGCCTGTGTTTTGTATGCATAGTGAAATTATACACACAGCATTTATTTATTAGAGTGAGTGCAGTGTTTTCATAATAGTCTAGGCTTTGGTTTGTAAGCCTGGAACCATACTGCAGTGAAATTTCTCTATGTGTTCATGTGCATAGTGAGGTTTATGCATATTTATTCCATAGGCCTAGTCACGTAGTCTATCATTTGTATGCCTTGAACAGTAGTATAGTGAAATTTTTCCATAGCCATACTGTGTGATACTTTTCCATATATATATCCTTCATTTTTTTACACCTAGAACAGTATTGTAGTGAAGTTTCTCCTCGTAGTCAACATTTTGTATGCCTAGAATAGTACTGTAGTAAAATTAATGGGTTAAGTAAGTTGGCACTAATGTATTACAAGATAGTTTGGGGTACTTAGCCCCCCAAAGTCCCTACCTAAGTGATTAATGGATGTAAGTATTTGGATCAGTTCACTTAGTTAATTGAGTGGAGAGTTTTAGTGAATTTTAGTGTACAGTGCATATACATGAGGCAGTTAGTTTAGTGTGGAGTATTGTAACTTTGGTGCAGGTCGAAACATAAAAGTCAGTTTCCTCTGCCTCTGGTGCTCTTGATAAATGGGATATGAATGCAGATCATAGACAGGTAAAATGATAGACAGATGTATTGATATGTAGATAGTACATTGTGGTAATGGCAGGGAAGGGAAGTGTATAGATAGATAAATAAACAGGTAGATAGATAAGTGGTACATGGTGGTAATGATAAGGAAGGGGAGTGTATAGATAGAATGACAACAAATAGTGGTTATGATGCCTTGGGACCCTACACCTCAAAGAAGGTAGAATGGGATAGGCAGTTACCATTTATTTAGGAATCTTTTACTGTGATTGTTTTGTTTTTATGTGTTTTTTAAAGCCAATAATTTAAGTATATGTGTATATCCATACCATCTGGCAATATATAGGTAAATAGAAATACAGTACTCTCCTGTGAAGCTGTGTGTTTTTTTTTTTTTTCTCATGTTTTAATTAGTTTTCAGAATATTAAGTTTTTATCTGACTCATCATTATCTCTTTATTATTTGCAACTTATAAATATTATGATAAAAATGAGTTCAGCCCTAGATTTGATCAGGGAAGATATGCTGATATTTAAAAAGATAATTTAAAATGATTTGACTACAGTATTAATATGTTTTCAGTTTTCAGGTTAATCAGTATAGGTAATATTTTATCCGTATTTTTAGCTTACTGTGCATATTATTCTGTTTTGTTGGCGTATTGCAAAGATTTTTATTTTTCAGATTACAGTATTTTCATAAGCTTTTTATTGTAAGACTGTAAAATCATATTACAGAAATTAAAACTGACAATATTACCCCGTTCAGGACAAGGACGTCCTAGTCATTATATTGTTGACACACCTGATGATTTTATTTAGCTTTTGGGAGAGCCTTCACGGTAAAAAAAATAAGTGGTGGTTGTAACTGAACTCTTCAAATGCTTTAGTGTGCATGATTTCCTCGACGTTAGGGTTGTGTGGATGTAGTGGGAATACAGTACAAGGAAAATAATGCCATCTTAGTTGTGGGGTTATTCTTCACCATTACCCACTTCAGGGATGATGATGACAGAGATGGTGATTTTGATGGAGATGGTGATTTTGATGATGATGATAAAGATGGCAGTTTTGATGATGATATCTAGTTTGTGTATTAATGAGAAAATTTATTCTATTGAAGGAGTTTAATCAGTCAGTAATTACCTCAGTCATAGGTGGAATAGAAAAAAGGTTATGATAATGGTGATGATGTCACAGTCCCCAGTTGTCATACGGGGAAGGTAAGACATGACATGACAGTTCCACATGACACCTGACTCAATGCCATTGACCTGTGGTAGTTTGCCAGCCTCTTCCACCATTTTGGTTTCACCCATTGTGCCATGAATTGTACCTAACAGTTCAGTTATTCTGTGTGTGTGTGTGTGTGTGTGTGTGTGTGTGTGTGTGTGTGTGTGTGTGTGTGTGTGTGTGTGTGTGTGTGTGTGTGTGTGTGTGTGTGTGTGTGTGTGTGATTACATAAACCCACATTGTGATGGTTCTCTTCCTCAGTTTAGTGGTTTGAATGCCCCAGTTGGAGTGATCACCCAAACATTGTGTATGGATTAACTCCCAAAGAAGTGACAGGGAGTTAGGGACTAAGTTCATCATACACTGCCACCTAAATGAAGTTCGCTGGTCATTCACAGTTAAATATATTGTACTTTGTTAACCTAGCCTTGGGATCCCACACCTCAGAGAGGGTAACACGATGAGCTTGGCTCATGTGTGGGTGTATTGTAATTAGCATTTTGCCACAAACACACATTC
Source organism: Coenobita brevimanus (assembly GCF_032717465.1). Classification (NCBI taxonomy): domain Eukaryota; kingdom Metazoa; phylum Arthropoda; class Malacostraca; order Decapoda; family Coenobitidae; genus Coenobita; species Coenobita brevimanus. The sequence goes on along the minus strand of NC_136954.1, from coordinate 70,053,722 downwards.
AGGCAAGTTGAATGTAACCAAGGTGGTGGAATTTGCTGGCCACAACCCCTTCAATCCAATTTTGTTTATTTGCATTTTTTTTTTTTTTTTTTTTTTTTTTTTTTTTTAAATATTGCTACCTCCAGGTGGTTTTATTTAGGCCAGGGAGAGAAATCTGGTGGTGAAGGAGTTAATGAGGACTACAATATTTCTAACCCATAACTACAAATTCCTCTAAAGTTAACTCAGTTATCTGGAGGTGGTATGGGGAGAGAAAAAAAAAAAGTTCATGTTTAGCACTTGTCTTTCACTGTGTTGCTCATGTGTCGCGGGGACGGTTCACTTAGCGTTATCGGTGTCTACCATGCATCAGTTTTTCATTTCCTATTCCCAGTGTCACATACACACCCATGCCAGCAGACAGAGCCATCCCCCAAGGCATAGTATTCTGCCAGCCGAGTTTCTGATGGGGTGGTATTTACAGACCATCTTGTACATCATTTGATACAAGGGGTTAACTGCCTCGCGCCGATGATGCCTTGCTCTTGCGTATTTTACAGGCTTTTATTTAGGTTGGGAGAGAGTTTAAACTGGGTCATTTAGGTATAGCTTTCATTAATGTCTTTACTTCAGGAGGTGTAAGTTGAACACAGTTGTTCAGATATAGCAAGAGTGAACTAAGTAAGACTTCATCAGAGTCAAGGGGTTAACAAAGCACAGGGAGGCGATGAACTATGTACAGTACAGTAATCATTTGATTATCCGGACGTTAGGTCTTGGCTCTATTAATTTCATAGCCAGGTTTATTTGTCCATATCTGAACAAAAAATTTCTGACATTGCCGGTTGGGCGGTCTACAAATTCAAAAAATTGGTTTGAATGCCAGCCGGCCCCTCTGGCCAAGTGCAGATGATAGACCCTAACCTACAAGCTGAGCAAATATGGCCGTCCAGAGCCTCACTGAACAGTCAAAGTCCCCCAGCCACCTCGATCACTTCAACGCTACTGGCTGCATGCGAGTAATACAGACCCTAACCCAGAAGCTGAGCAGATATGGCTGTCCAGCCCCTCATTGAATAGTCAAAGTCCCCTGGCCGCCCGGATCACTCCGATGCTGTTGGCTGCACATGAGTAATACATACCCTAACCCACAACCTGAGCAAATATGGCCGTCCAATTCCTCGGCAAATGGTCAAAGTAACCCGGCTACCTGGATCACTTGGACGCTCCTGGGTACACACAAGTAATACGGACCCTAACCTACAACCTCAGCAAATATGGCCCTCCTGGTCCTCACTGAATGGTCAAAGTCCCCTGGCCGCCCAGATCACTCCTATGCTCCCAGGCACGTGCGGCTGTCCGCCTCCCTATTGAATGGTCAGAATCACCTGGCTGGCCTGATGACTCAGACATTCCCTGAGGCCATGATGAATGGGAACTCCAGCATTGCTCATTTGCCTGACTGAGCGATATTGACCCTTGCGTTTAGAGATCAATTAGGTGCTTTTTGCGTGTGTACTCAAAGCCAAGTGTGGGTAGAGACATGGCAGTTCAGTGTTCACATGGCGGCACCAGACCTCAGTTCCCGCCTTTCTGTCTTGAGTGTGGACGTGCTTGTGACCATGGCTGCTTCCATTGTTGCATTTGTGGTGGTTCCCTACTTTCTTCAGGCCACAATTTTCCTCTGTGACATTCTCGTGTGTGTGATGAGGGCCCCACCACAACCCAAGAAGCAAAAGGGGAAGGTTTTGACTTTGGAGAAGAAGCATGAGATATTGAGCAAGGTTGATGTGGGTTGGACCGCTTCACACATTCTGCAGGAATGTGATCTGGCCCGTTCAGCCTTGTTTGATGTCAAGAAATCATGGCCCAAGCTTATTTAGTACGGACTGGACTATGGCGATGCCACTCGGAAGGGCAACAGGAAGGTGATGTCTCATCCCCGCCATGCCACCATCGACCAGTCGACTTTGATTTGGTTCCACCAGCAATGGGGTGCCAGCATGCTTGTATGTGGGACTGAGTTGAAGGCAGCAGCCAAGAAGTTTACATGCCTACGCAATGTGCACGACTTCAAGACATCTGAAGGTTGGCTCTTCCGGTTCAAATTTCGACATGGACTTACTTGCTGTAAGACACATTATGCAGCTTTGGTCGCGGCAGTGGAGGATGTTGAGCCGTTTCACCAGAAGGTGCAGTGCCTGATTGAGGACGAGAGCCCTGCTTTCGGTCAGGTGTACAATTAACAGCGAGTCTCAGTCTTGTACAATGCTAATGGGATGCACTGCCTCAGGCCCATTATTGTTGGACTCACAAAATAGCCACGTTGTCTCCATGAGTTGATGATGGAAGGCCTGGTTTACCTGTAATCTTCAGAGATTGGTTACACAGACATTTCGTCAAGATTATCCATCATCAAATGGAGGAACTTGGTACTGTATCCCTCGCAGCCCTGTGAAGGCACTCCTGATCCTCGACAATGCCCCTGTGCATCCATCCAAGAAGGAAATGGTAGCTTATAACGGTCATATCATGTGAATGTTTTTGCCATCTAATACGACTGCTCTCATTCAACTGATGGACCAAGGTGTTATCATGGCAACAAAAAGACTGTTCTGTTGGAGGTTCCTGGACAAGATGATGGTGGTGCTAGAGGACGATCAAGGGGTCAACACGCATGGGGAGCAAACTTTGGAAAATCTTCAATGCTACAACATCAAGTCAGCAGTGTTCAGCTCAGCGAATGCTTGGAAAGAAGCCTCTGTCAAAACCCTCGAGAGTGGTTGGTCTCGTTTCTTTCAGGGATATGAAACTGTGCATGACTTTGAGATATTTGACGTGGACAGTTTCCACGGCAGGCAAGGATGTTGATGTCAGCAATGTGAGGGAGCGGTTAGACAATGATGGTGGCGATCCAGGTTATCAGATGTTGTCTGATGAGGAGATTGCTGCTTCTGTCTCTGCAGGGCAGACAGAGGACAGCAACGAGGATGAGGACCCTGACTCTGAGCACCCTGCCACTCCATCACTCCCTCGTCTTGGTGAACTGCGTGCCGGCATTGAGCAGGTGCTCGATTATGCCAAGCACCCTCATTGCGACAGGGAGTTGGTGCCACTCAAGCTGGCGATGGATCTATGGGTAGTCAGGGATGCTGTCATGCTCCATCAGAATTGCCACACATATTGTCAGACCTAGCTGACTTCTTCAAGCTTGCAACCCCCACGTTTGCAAGCCCTTTCTCCCCACCACCACCACCTCGTCCCCTGTCTTTACTCTCGGACCCGCAGCTGAGCACATCGACAGCCACTGAGTCACCATTAGACGTGAGCTTGTGGCTGTCTTCAGTCTCCTGAGGTGGGTATGCCTCTGTCACCTTGCTGTATGTCCCTACTCATCACCCAGCTCCAGTGGATGGAGGAGGAGCTGTTTGACATTTGTTAGACACCAGCTGGGGGGCTACCAGGTTATGACGCCTGTTTACCGGTTACAAGATTGTCAGTACTGTACTCTACTGTGGATATTTGGGGATTTTGATTGTGTATGCATTGTTTTCTTAGTCTCTAGCTTTATATTGGATATTTCCATGAGTATTTTAATGTCTAAACACAGTACTGTACAGTAGCTGAAAGACCAGAGAACACTGGCACAATTAGGTGGGGGACTGTACATATAGGTTGGGTATGGGTAAGATGTTGGTATTTAGGATATTGTTTTGTATCCGAATTTCATCCTTATCCGGATACGCTGATGGCTGTATTACGTCGGATGATTGAGGGATTACTGCGTATATATATATATATATATATATATATATATATATATATATACACACACACAGTATACACACACACACACACACACACACATATTAAAACCTCACTGTAACAGACTAATTGGGGCCCTAGTCATTCCAAAAGAATAAAAATTCCAATAAAAACGAAATTCCAATAAAAGTGACATCCGGATTTCCCCCTGCCAACCCGGACTTTTTCCGATATATCAGACATTAGTCCGGATCACACCAACAATTTTTAAACTGTTTTCACTACCATTGCAATACTGTACTTTATTATACATTCACTACAGTAATTAAATATTATAATATATATAATAATATTGTACTATACACTGATAAACGTGTCTTTTATTTACCTTATTGTGGTGAACATAGCTGAAGTGGTCAGGCAGTCCAGGCTGCGTATGGCTTTATTGGACTTTTTCTGATACTGTATAAAAGAATTTTGTCCAGCAGCTCCTCAATTCCGATGTAAGCGAATTCTGGTCTGTTGCAGTCCATTATATTGAGGTTTTATTGAATATATATATATATATATATATATATATATATATATATATATTATTTCTGACTGGAAGAATCATATCTGTGTGTTATTTACTAGGAAATGCAACCCTTTTGGCCCGGCTTGGACCCTCCCTTACTCCGAATGTGCCGTTGTTCCTGGACTTATTAATTTTCTTCCCAGGCATCTATACAGTACCATAAATAGGCCAGGTGGTGGGAACAGTATTCACACAAAATTTATTTTTACGAGGAAAACGTTAAACTGTTGCAAAAATTATTTCAGGGATATTAATTTGCTAAGTATTCCACCAGTTCTTCTCATTGCCTTCTTCTGCATAACCTTCCTTAGCTGAGATGTGTTTGAAATGCATCATTACTCATAAATGATAATTTTCCTAAGCTGACAGAGCCATGGTACGTTTCTCTGCCCATAGATGATAGTATTCTTAATCTGAGGGAGCCAGGACATGTTTCTTTGTCCATAGATGATACTGTTCTTAATCTGAGGGAGCTATGATATGTTTCACTGCCCATAGATTATAATATTCTTAATCTGAGAGAGCCATGGCATGTTTCTCTGCCCATAGATGATAATATCGTAATCTGAGAGAGACATGATATGATTCTTTGCCCATATACAGTATGATGATATTTTTAATCTGAGAGTGCTGTGATATGTTTCTCTGCCCATAGATGATAATATTCTTAATCTAAGAAAGGCATTATATATTTCTCTGTTCATAGATAATAATATTCGGAAGCTCAGGGAGACCTTTACTTGGGGCTTCAACAACAACAACAAAAGGGAGGAAAGTAACAGACATACCTAAATGTGAAGTAGATAAAGTGGAATAGTAAGCAGACTGTTATCCCTGCCTGTATATATTTAAAGTGCAGGGGAAGACAAGAGTTTTAAGTAGTTAGGCTGATGCTGTGCATATATTTTGATGTTCATGAATAGTGCTTTGAAGTTTTAGAAAGTAAAGATATTGAACTTTTTAAAATAGATATTATCTTGGAACCTTTTAGAGGTGTAGGTTTTGATGTTAAGCTTATTGTAGGAGGTGATAGATATTCTAGGATAATCATACATTCATTTCTCTCTCTTTTTTTTTTTTTTTTTTAAATCTAAAATTACATGAAGGCAGGTAGGGGAATAAATGCCCAGTAACAACTAATGATAAACTTTAACAATTGAACAAAATCTACATAAACATGAGCTAAAATTTACCACCGTGTGCTGCATGTTTGTTCAGTGCATGATAGATGTTTGGTTGTAGTGTTTGGGCACGTTTGATAGAGTCTTGGGGGGAAATTTATATGTTTGATGTAACATTTAATGACATCGATATACTTAATATGTTAAGTGACGGTATGTTTAATCATGTTCATTTTGGTGTTGAGTATATTATTTCTTGGCAGTTCATAGATATATTTGTGAACATATCATTATAATAGTGAAGCTTAATTTTGTGATAAACGTGCCTTGTTTTGAAATTTTATAACTGTGTTTTTGAACTATGAGATATATATTATTCCTTCGAAACTTACAACATTTATGATATATTGCAAGCAAAACCGGAAGCCCAGCCTAGAGGAGAAGGTACGTAGGCGAGATGTAAACAAAGCAAGTTCCTTCACACGTCTAAACACGCAAACCTTCCTCTCTAAACCCTGGAGTCTAGATGTTGGATGGTAGCTTCACACTCGTATCTCTCTCTCTCTCCCTCATTTCCCCTTCCCACCCTGTACTTTTCCTCACTTTCAGAAGCTGTAGTTGACGTAGCCAGATGGATATATCCTTCCTGCACTTGTCTTTACCTTCTCCCTTCCTCGTAGATTAATGATTTAGTTCTGAGCTGTAATTTCTGAAATCCCTCTACCCCTTCCCCAGTTTTTTGCTTACAGTATTTATTTGTTTATTAAATTTTTAATATGTCCAACTCTGGAGGGAAGGACTTAGCCAGGGTCTCGCACTAATGAAAATCTGTTGTCCATTGTTAGTGTGTTCTTTTGCAGCTTTACAATAGTTCATTCACTTAAACTGAAGTTGGCAGAGATTGACCATTCTTTTGTTGACCAATTTCAGTAACTCGGTGGCAGAATAAAGCAGTATTCTGATCCCACATTCTCTCCGTAGCACCTATTCTAGACTAGCACTGCATTCATATATTTATCTGTTCTTTTAGCTCAGCTTCAAGATACAGAGATGGCAATTTTACACATAGTCAAAGTGAACAGAGTATAGATTGCAAAAGTAACAGTTCGTGATGATAAAGTTATTTGTGTTGTCTGGAAAAGCTTTAAACTACTAACAACAATAGGATCTTGTGTTTGTGTGTGTGTGTGTGTGTGTGTGTGTGAGAGAGAGAGAGAGAGAGAGAAACTCTGGCTATGACTTTCATCCAAACAGGGGCAGAGGCTGGGAGTGGACAGAAATTATAGCTTGTGAGTGTACAGACAGGACAAAAGTTCACGTAACATATCATCTCTTCTTGTCGCTTCCCTCTGCCTGGCTAATATTTCTTAGCTGTCAGGGGTTTGATGTGTTTCTTATCCCATAGATGATAGTATTCCTAAGCTGAGAGAGCTCTGTTATGTCTCCCTGCCCTTGATAATATTCCTAAGCTGAGAAAGGCATAGTATGTTTCTCCACCCATAGATGGCAACATTTCCTCGCTGAAAGAGGTTTTGTAGATTTCTCCTCCCATAGATGATGATGTGACACGATTCACCAAGGGGGAAATATGCCCTTGAAACGTAAATTAAAATGCAACAGTAGTCGAACTTTTGTCCCTAACTGTAGCTCACTACATCCTTCCCTTACTCTCCATCATGTAACTGTGAAACTCGTTCTTCCCTTTTCTTTGCTTATAATGAATTCCCGAATCACATAAAGTTAAAAACATTGCATGTCCCACACATTCCGCCAGTACAACCCTCTAGCTTTCAAAAAACAGGTGTAGTGGACTGAAGTATAAAACCAATTAATCCATTTTCTTTGTTATCATGGTTCTGAGGTCTTTTTCATATAAATCAAAATCTTCCTACACTGCATGGCTAAACCACAACTTATTCGGTTGGTGATGATCCTGGAAAAGATATGATTTTAAATATTTTGGTATCTTGTCTGTTTAAAAGTTAGTGATGTAATTGTTAACCCCTTTACCTTGGGAATGTCTTTTTATTATTATTATTATTATTATTATTTCTTCAGCCAGATGATTTATATTCAACTTATGAGAGACTTCCAATCCTGAATGGGATAATGAAGGCTATATCTTACCCCTCCAGTTTGAGAAGCCTCTCCTAAGCTTAATCATCTGGAGATGGGAATGCTAAAACAAAAGACAACCTGAGGCTAAAGGAGTTAATATAACCCATGCCATTCTGCATCAGCATTTTGATAGAGGAATGTGTTGTCTCATTGTAGTGACTAATAATAATCACGTACATATACAAAACAGTAAATAATGGAAGGACTTGTAATGATTTTATGTCTGTGTATATATGGCCCAGTAGTGTAAATACTGTAATTAACAGGGTGGTTTAGTGGGCTAAGTTGCCCCAGTTGGATGTAGTCCATATGGGTTTATATCCAGGGAATGGTTAGGGTATGCTCACATAATGCCACTCAGGGGAAAAGCAGCTGGTCTCTTGCTTTGAACATCTGGATTAAATAGCCTAGTCCTGGGCCCCTGTGCTCCTAACTGTCTAATAAAAGATTGGACAATAGATAAAATAGTTGTTTGAAAGTTATTAGATAAAGATAGTTACTCATATTAGACAAAGATAAGCACAGCACTGCTGTATTTAGTCATTTCTTGTCTGATGCATGTCTTTAGTACTCGATGTGTTAATTGATAGTTGGTTAACACGAGTTAGTTAATTAATAGTTAATACAAGTTAGTTAATAGGATTCTTGGAAAAGTTTGTCATTAATTTTGTTTCATAGTTGATATTAATTTCATCATTATGGTGACACCTTGTATATGGTATTTTATTTTTATTACCTTCCAGATGATTTTATTCAGCTTAGCAGAGACTTCCTCCTGAACTGGATGGGTTAGATATTTGCCTTCATTAACCCCAACAGTACCAGGAGGGTCTCACAAACTGAATAAAGTTGAGTGAAGGCAGAAAGAATAAATAATAAAAGACCTCACCATATTGAAGAGGCTGACAACATTAATATAGTACTGTATTGCTAATGAGGCTTAGGTTGATGGTGGTGATAGTTATGACAAAAAATTAATAGAAAATTGCTTCAGTTAGGATTATATGTGCTTTACCTCAACTGTCTCCATTAAAGAAATTGATATTGATATTTTTGCAACCTTAACACTTGCTTATATTTGTAGTTTGGGGTTTTCTGATGAATTATGCTGAGAATGTATAGTGCCCAAGTCAGAGATATGGCCTTGCTTAGGTTTGATAAGAGGTGACACAGATTTTCTCAGTATTGTAATGCCACCAAGGAAGTAGGTTGGTCATCAATCTTCAGTGTATTGGACCAAGATAGCTTAGTCTCATGTCCCAACACCTCAGAGGGGGTAAAATGGGCCTTACTTTTGTTACCATGTTACGGTTCATCCTGATTTTATGTTGTTAGGCAGTGTTGGTATAATCTGTAATTCATACATAAGCGTGTAGGGCAGTGGTGTAGTGGGCTAAGGCACCCCAACTGGATGTAGCCTATAAGGATCTACATCTGAGGGGTGGATGGATTTGTGGCTCATATAATATCACTCATGGGGAGGGGATTGGTCACCCTTGCCCAAAACATTAGGACTGAGTAGCCTAGAGCTGGACCCCTGTGCTCCTGTCAGGACAAAAAATTATTCAGTGGTAGATAGGTAGATAGACAGTGGTAGTTATTTTAAACCATATTAATTTTCAGTGTAGATGGAATATTATACCTAATCTAGTGTCTTAATTTGACTGTTTCCTGCTATATTTACTATTCCTGTTAAATAACTCAAAGACAAAATGAGACACCAGAGTACAAAAAACACCAATTTATCTAAAAAGTTATACCCCAGCAAACTCACCTTGACAGTACAATTTTTGCCTTGAATCTGGCACATCACAGCCAGCAACATGGAAAACAGACATGCTGCCAAAAGTCATGATGATGAAAGGACAATACTCTTATGGATATTAATAGCAATGCACTTCATTGTGATAAGTAACAAGGCAATGAGCAATGATTTTGATGTATAGTACAGCGTCATGTGATGTTCAAGACCAACAGACTCCCCAGAATATTGTCCAAAGTTCTAGCATGCAGGTTTTAATGTACTCTATTTTCAGTGTCAGATGACTGACTTACTGCTGTGCTAAGTTATCACAGTATTTAATAATTCATTTCATTTAGTGTGAGGAGGTGACTTTAGGTTTTAGATCATGTGATGTAACTAAGGAAAGGAAGTTAGTCACACCCTAAAATGTACTGGGTTATGGTGTACCTCAAAGGGGTTAATCTGAATTTAGTTTTTAGTGTTGTAGCATTATTAACTCACCCCATCTTGGGATGGGAAAAAGGATCAGGATCTGGATGCAGATAATGATGAAGATTATGTTATACCTTAATATTGAGAGGTGTTTTGTAAAGCTTTTTGTATTACAGTAGCTTGGGGAAAAGATGAGGATAAAGACAGCAGTGATCTTATTTCATCTTTGAGAGGTATTTAGGAAAGTATTGTTAGATGGGAAAAGGGGCAAGGACAGTGATGATGATGATATTATTACAGTATTTGGTCATGCTTTGTAAATTACTGTAATGTTTATACTGTATAGTCAGCTTGCAACATAACAGTTTAGCGAGGGTTTGGTTTGTGTGTACATGATTGCAACACAGAGACAGCCTGAGGTGACTTTAATGTTCCTGACACGACTACAGACACAACAATATCACCAGTGTGTGACAGTATGAGCTCTGTCTTTACCGTAACATAATACATGACAATATTAGTTCCATCTTTACCATAACAAAATATTTGACAGTACCTAGTGGATTTCCACTGTAAAAATTGTGACAATGAACAAGGTATTCAGGAAGTCATAATGGGTTTACCAAATGTATTATGTGTAAACAGCTTAATGGATTGAGTTGCTGTATTTTCCATGTGATAGAGTAACTCATTTTTTTTTTTTTTTTTTTCCCATATGGAAAAAACCATCTCAATCTTTTAAGGCGTTTACATAGAAAGATATTTTGTAAACCCACCGGGACACTGTGGACATATTATATATATTCTGTACTTTCACCATAACCCCAAACTTGACATACAGTAATGAACTTCATCTGTACTATTATTTAACATGACATAACCAAGTACAAGGTGTAGGTTTATCCGCTGTATTATGAAAACTGAGTGAACAGTGGTGTGAGAGAGCCCCGTATTTTTGATGGCCCATTCTTTAAAACCTCTGATTATTATATATTATTAGCCTGCATTCCACATTATAGAGTGTAGTCAGCAAATGATACTGAAAGGCTAGACATGTTTTACCAGCATGACTAGCTTCAGAAGTCATCATTAAAATCTTAGGGCTTTTTCATACCTTTGTACATTCAGTTTTAAACCCATTGAGCTTGGGATGTCTTTTTTATTTTATTCATATTATTTCCTGAAGATTTTATTCAGCTTGGGATAAACAGTATTTTTTGAACTAAAGGATTTAGATATAGTCTTATAAATCTCTTCAGTAAAAGAGGCCATTCCAAAGCTGCATAAAAATATCATTTGGTAGCAGTTAGAGTAAGAAAAAAACAAAAAACAAAAAGACATCCCCAGACTCAGATGGCCATTGGTACAGCCGTATACTGTAAGACGAGACATGAGGGGTGCTGGGAGTATAGGCAGGGATTTGCACCTGATCCGCTAATGCTTCTTATTCTCTACCAGGAACGAGCTATACCCGTTGAGGATAAGGTAGGGTGAGGAGGAGGCAAGGACATGTGGGTGGTTTTTATTGCTTTGTGGGCGTCCTCTTTACTCATGGGAGTGTTTGCTAATGTTTTCCAGCGTGGGTGGGAGATGCGAACTTTGGCATATCACAGATGTTTAATTAGAGCCATCACTTCCTTTGCCAATAAAGGAAAGACATAACTGAGGAAGATATGGTGGCTGAAAATGAACCATTGTTTATACTGTATTTATATTTGGGGACCACTGACTGTCCTAATGTGTACGAGTATAGGTCCATTCGCCCAAAGGCAGCTCTTCATGTGCCCTAATCTTGAGCCATTTCCCAGCACAACCTTTCTGCTTAAGATAGTTGGTTGAAGCTGAATCATCAAAATAAAGATAAAGGCAAGAAGTACTATGCAGGAGATAGATATATTGGCTGAAATAGAATAATAAATATAAAGGGGAAATTGAATTGAGAATAGTTTGTTGGTTGAACCTGAATCACCAAAGTAACGACAAAGCAAATAAGTGCTGGAGAGAATTATATTGGTTGAAACTGAAGCTAAAGAAACGTAGATGAGTGTCAGTATCTCTGACATACAGAGTTGGAGCATTGGCTAGCTGTAGAGGAGGTTGATGATTGCTTTTCATGTAAGTGTGCCCTCCTTGGTGCATGAATAAATTCTGGTGAATTTTTCAAACCACACTTGTCATGAATTATTTGCTCCTACATCAGTGAAGCTAAACTAAATTGTTAAAGCTGTCCTTAACTAATGAGTTTTTAAAGTTTGGCTTAGTGACAGTTCAGTGAACAAAATGGCCCTGTCATTTAATGCCTGTGAATATGAGGTTTGGGTTTAAATGTCAAGTGCAGTAATTTTTTTGTCGATTTTGAGGCACCTCCAACGTGATGTTGAGGGGCACACTTGCCAACTCATCTTAAACCAGTGTGATGTGTGGCTAGTGCCACCCAGGTGGAGGGATCCTTCATGGATTAGTCATGACTCCAGTTATGACAATGATGATGGTGATGATGAAGTTCAAAGTAGCTTTTTGTAATCTTTTAAATCATCTTAAAGTACACTTCTAATATTTCATAATTGGCCTCCGGATATTTCAAAGCAACACCTAAGGTAATAGTGCTTTTGGTAGTGGCACATTGAGATCCATTTTCAGACAGTTATAGTAAACTAGAACTATATTTGTAAATAAAATTGATGTGTGTTGATTAGTACCTTTGTCTGTGAATGTGAGTTGCTCGCATCTCCTGCCTCAGCTGGACAGTTTGGCAACCTTGCATACTGGGTGTGTTTATTCATATTGTGGACATTTTCATAATCGTTGAGTCGGCTAGTCACTAACCTTCCTCATTGTGAATATATTGTTGACTAATATCTCAGGAATTTTGACCTGGCATATTATATGTGTGTTTTGTCCAAAATTTGCTGAATATTTGCACATTCTTCAGCATCTTTCCTTTCTTTCGTAGACTGTCATTCCTATCACTTGCTTGATAAACTAATGCTGTAATAAAGTATTATTTTGTAAATGAACCCAACCCAGCACAGGAAGTAAATTTTTGAAATGACAAAGAAGTACATTGTATGCCACTTTGATCATAATGCAACACAACATAATCCAACAGTTCTTGATACTGTAATGGAACCTGCAGTATTGGTACATTTACTTGTGGCATGAATGGAAAAGCTCTTTATGATTCACAGTCAAGTTGCCACGAAGTCAGAAGTGGATGTTTGTCATACTGAAAACAGCCATGAGGCAGTATTAAAGGTTGTCTCTCTTGGCATTTATGTCGTACTTTTGACTCGGTCACCCCGTCTCCCATGGCATGACTGCAGTTAATTTGTCTTAAGTGGTTTCTCACATCTGATGAAGAGTCTCTAACCCCTTTCAGCTTAGTTGATAGACAACTACTGTATAGTCAGTCTACAGTAGAGGGTCAGTTCAGCAAGTAACCAAGGACTTTCATTATTACCTCATTATTTTCTTTGAATTTCTTTCAACAGTGGCTTAGTATTGTGGGAGTGACCTAGATCCATCAGATGAAAACATACAAACTGTCGTTTCATTTCAGTCGTGACAGTGACATTGCTGTTAGGATTTGGTTTTGAGGTTGTATGCAGGTGATCTGCCTGTCTGTCTGTCTGTCCTCCTGTGTTGGGTCAGGTAATCACTATGGTACAAGCCAACACAGTAGTGATAAGGACTTTCTGTAATTCATTCTAACCTTTCATTAGTGATTTGTTTGTGATTAAACCTGTCATTGTTTGTACTGTGTTGTGAGAGTAACAGATATGTTGATGGCCAAGTTCAGACATGATTTATGTGATGCAAAAACACTTTAATATATAATTAAGTACCATAATAACTTTAACAACATACTAATTGTATGATTTACATGGGAATGAAAGGATGCTGTTGTGGTAAATACATTACACTCTGAATGAAGCGTGCTCCTTTTATACATATATTTCTTTGAGTCCATGAACAAATCTACAATACGCTAACCACTCTTTTCTCTGTAAATACAGTATCTGAGAAGTAACATCGATTAACATAACATAATTAGTTTAAGTTGACCACATGACAACATGGAGATATATTCCTTGACCTGACAGTGACATAGTGTTATATCAATGCTCACTCCTGTACTGTACCTGCTTTCAGTATACCACACATAGTCAACTTGTAGGCATCTGTTATTACTATAATTACTGTACCTTCATTACTGACACATTATTTCCATTGCTTTCCTGTATTCTTACATTCCAGAAACATACAGTACATGATTTTATTTCCACTTCTTCACAGTTGATTTGATATATGTGATATCTGTTGAGCCAAACATGGAATTTCCCCATGTATTAACTTTTATGAACCTGTCCGCTTTTGTCATCAATTTCCCTTAGCCACAATCTTCCCAAGAATTATTGAAAATATTGATCAAATTCCATCTGGTATTGCATACAGACATAATATTGGCATGTTCAACCCACTGAAGCTGGGGATGTCTTTTTCGTTTTGTTTTCTCTTCTTTTAACAATTTTATTCAGCTTAGGATTGACTTTTTGAACTGCAGGAGTTAGCTGTAGCCTTAATTCATCTTCAGTAAGAGAGGTCCATCTCAAGTTGAATAAAATCACCTTGAAGCAGAAAGAATAAACTGAGAAGGACATCACTCAGATTACAAGCATTAATATCTTGAGTTGAGAATCTGTTACAACTTGAGTGATTCAGGTGGAAAATTTTGGCAAGGGGTTGTGTCTGATTGTGGCACTGTGTTGGGAACTTTGACCAGTGGTAACTTGGTTATGTAATTAACAGGACCCAGCCAGGACTGACAATGCATTTTGTCAGTTTTTTTAGCTGTTTATGGTGTTCGTGAGGAGTGCCGTCACATGGTAATATTGATATAACCCAGCCCAGATATAAAATGTTCCTCAGCTATCTCCCCATCCCTCGAAATGAGGATAACGGATTGTAGAAGGGCATCTCCAACCTGCAGTTCATTGGGTTTATGTTCAGATAAGCCTGGGGCTGCAACAGCAACTTTATGTACAGTTATGGCTATGTATTTACTACTTTATCCAAGGTTTTCAGCAGTTCATAAAGCTTAGGTCTAGATGGGGTGATGCCACAACAAGAACAGCAGCAGCATGTCTAAGGAAACAGGTTGATACAAGAGAGCTGCTTCACTGATGGCTTAGTGTTTTGTTTTTGTGTTGGTTTATCTTGTGGAAGTACTGTACCCCATCTATATTTGAGGAAGCTGATAATAGTAATAATGATGATTAAATTTGTGGGTCTTATGTTTCTTTGTTGTGGTTAACATGTCACATCATATCAGTCAAACCAAATTACTGCTGGTTAAAGTTTCTGACATCTCTGGGTGTCTTGTGGTCCTTGTGTTCTGTTCATGGCTGTTTTATGTTTCATCATCCCAGCTGTGGTGCATGGTCTCCCAGAGATGCTGGAAATTGACTTCTTCAGTGAGGAAAATTTGGTTTTATTATTACTACCATCAAATTATTTTATTCATCTAATGGTGGACTTCTTGAAGCAAAGTGGATAATTATTTTTGCATCTGACCCGTTTACAGCCAGATGATATCCCAAGCTGTGTAAAATCACGTGACTGTAGCTTCAGTCAAGTAAATAAGATATGCAAGGGTGGAAGGGGTTAACATTGCTCAGCATATCAGATGCAGATTTACCAGTTTCATGTATTCATATCTCTAGGAGGCAGGGCCCAGATTCTCACCAGACTTATAGTAAAGTAACTTCTTTTCACAACTGTGATCTCTTTCTGTATGAAAGACAAGGAGACTGCAGAATACCAGTATCCTCTGGTCTCATGTTTTGCCTTGCAAAAATAAATCTTGATTATGAGAGAAAAGTTATCATTAGTAATTTATTTTACCAAGGATCCCTGGTGGTACAGTTGATAGAGGTCTCAGGTTAGAGGAGATTGTGTGCTAACCCACTGTGGTTTAAATCCTACAAGGCTGGGAATTTTTCGGTCATTTAAACACTCCCTGGGTAGGATGGTCTCGTACAACTTAAATGATCTGGGTTCCATAAGCATTGACTTGGGCCCTCCAGTGCATTGGTCATGAGAAGAAGTTAATGGTAAACAATCTTATGACTAAATGCCTGTCACAACAGTGATTTGTTTTGACCAGAAGGAGAATCAGCTGTCTCCTATCCTTATCCATCATGCAAAAACTAATCTGAGTTATGAGCAGGAGATGATGGTAAATTTGTTTGTGAATGTGATCCCTGACTTGCACCCTCACAGCACACATACGCACCTGGCACTGATGATCACAGGTGGATGCAGTGCTGTGGCTCCCCCCCCCCCCAACATTTGTGGCCATGTTCTTGTTGATTTTGTAGATATCATGATGTTTCTTTCTTAGTGATCGCTGTGCATTACAAATGAGTATATTGCACTTGATGGTGAAGAAATAAGCCTTCATGCAATAGCACCAATATAACTGGACAGTTCCACTATCAGATTATGCAAGCGTCCCTCAGCTCCCTGCCTGTACTCTGAAATGAGGATGGTGGGTTGGAGAAAAAGGGCAGTCCACTGGAATCATGTTCACACAAGCCTGGGGCCACTGTAACATCCAAGACAGTACTGAGGTGTAGCATGAAAATACCTGGTAAATAGCTAAGAAAAAGACACTGTGAAGACACACGTCAACAAGAATTTGGCCCTAAATCTGTCCTTTACAGTTTGGTTGGAAGGCATTGAGAAACAAAGTTGGTCAGTATGTCAAGCAATAAATAATGTTTGTTCTTGGTATAGCCATTTGTAATTATAAGTTAGGGATGTGTGTCAAAACATCAGAACTTTAGCCACACAACTAGTACTGTACATTAGAGGAATTGCAATTAAGTAATAATGGAACTGTAATGAACTATTTATCTGAAGTTTA
The DNA here is from genome assembly GCF_032717465.1 of Coenobita brevimanus. NCBI lineage: Eukaryota > Metazoa > Arthropoda > Malacostraca > Decapoda > Coenobitidae > Coenobita > Coenobita brevimanus. The sequence goes on along the minus strand of NC_136954.1, from coordinate 70,037,058 downwards.
CATTAATAGCAGCAAAAAACATTAAGAAGAGATAATCTATAATGATAACTCATTGTTAATTGGTAGAAATAAAATCACAGTACAGAAGACTAGTATTAGAATATTTGCTGTATTCTGTTAACAGTTAAGTTCACAGTAAATTACAGAAGATTGACTCTAAAAGTTATGTTGCTACCTGTAAGACTGGATTGTTAGTTTGTCCCATGATATTTTTGACCACATTCTTGACTTATGAAAAATTACTGTAACTTGCTGTAGATGTATTAGAGATGATATGTTAATACAGCATCCTTCCAAACAAACTTTGAGTGTTTTTCAACTCTGGTGAGCTGAGGTGCCAGGGCTATGTCCTCTCTCTCTCTCTCTCTCTCTCTCTCTCTCTCTCTCTCTCTCTCTCTCACACACACACACACACACACACGCACATACAGCAGTGTACATGTCAATTATTTTGCATGAGGACATTTCTGTTTGACTGTCACTGCCTGAACTCCAGTTGGTTGTGTTACAAACTTTGACAGTGTGGGTGGCAGTTGGTTGACCTTTGTGGTTTTGTTTTTTGCGGTTATATTCGCTTAGCCTATATTGGATACTGAATGTTAATGGTATTATTTCAGTGCAATATACAGTACTGTATGGTATAGCAGTTAGCATACAGTGTGAGAATATACAACAGTTCTCTCAAAGTTTGTTGCTCTGAAGAATTTTGTAATTTCTTTTAGAAATTTACAAAGGCTTAAATGAAAAAAAAATATATATATATAAATATTATTGGTTCTGTTGCAGGTGTTAACACAGTAATAAAACTGCTGAATGTTATAGCTTGACTTGGTGTATCCCAATATAGGCAGCAAGTCCTTTGTGTTGATAGGAAGTACAGGCCATTCCAGTTTATACTCGACCATGACTTACATCATACCATCCCTGTTCATACTCCCTTAGTCAAACTCCATCATGTGTAACTGTAATTTTAATTTGGAGTAGAGTGTAGTTACAGGTGAGGGAGTTAGGGTGAGGCAGTATGGACAAGTGTGGAAAGGGTGAGTCATGTCAGTGCAGTGCTAATTTGGGATGGATTACAGGCACCGTCATCTGTGTTTGTATTTCCATTTTGTGTTGTTTCAACTGATGCAACCAAGTGTTTTGCTGATGTGTTTGCTGTTTGTTTATGTGGCAGGTTCTGGAAACCATTTGTTCTTTTGATGTGCGTTGTTAGTTGCTCTTTGCTTATTGGTGAAGATTTAATGTGTGAAAGTCTGTATCTGTCTAATCAGTCCATATTACGTCCACTATGAGACAAGACCTTCTTTGTAGAGGGAGAGTGACAGCCATAATTTTACCTTTCCCCATGCTGGTGAGTTCAAATGGGATAGGGGTGTCTGTAGGTAGATTGACGAATGTTGTCGAGATGGAAGTGTTGTATTGCTGTGTGTGTGTCAGACCCTGCAACAGAGGTTATACAGTATGATGAAAGTAATTTAGACTCTGTGCTCATAGATAATTGGGAAAAAAACGATTGATAGTTTGAATTTACTGAACTAAGGACTGTCTCAATCTTTGCACCAAAAGAAGACATAAATTTGATTAAATGAAGATTAGACTATTTTGTGAATGCTTTGTTAATATCTTAAAGCTGAGTGAAAGTGAATGGTATGGTACAGTATTTGTGAATGCAGGTGGTTGTTGATAGAAACACTTGGAAACACAAGACAAAGATTACTGTCAAAATTATCATTGTGCTAGTAACAGTTTTGTATCATCTTTTTCCTTGTTTCTGAGTCCTACTTCACCTCATCTTGTGGGGAAAAAGGCTCACAGTGATGATGATGAAGATGATGATTTCCTTAATGTGTATGTACAGTATATCCTTTTTATCACCACATATTTCAGCACTGTGGCACAGAATAAGAGTGGCATCTGCCTGAGTTCAAAATACAGTACTGTACTGTATATGTACATATGATGCATTGTTTACACTGACACTATTGGTATATGGGAGTGTACTAGCAACTGCATATCATTTTGAGTCACTTTTAACTCGATCTACAGTAGTGTCACTGCATCCCCTTCACATACTTTTCATAAATGTGCACTGGTTTTCCCTTTGTAAATTTGTGTAAAGGTGGTGAGGAAGAGGTAAGTTAAAATGGAAAGCTGCCTGGGGAATAACACACCCTGTAAATATTTGGGAAGGGCCGTGTGCTGGGAGCAATGAATGCCTTGTGCTGGTCTGTTACAGATTTTGCCAAGTAAGTGATTTAGTAACAAGTTTGTAAGTAAACTCAGAATACTTTAACGTTAAAAAACATTTAGTTTATTCTGTTTTGTAGGAAGATAGTTTGTAGTCCTTATGTTCTAGTACAGGTTCTTTCCTTTTTATTGATCATGACTTACCCCATCTTATGTGGGAAGAAATATTCATGAGAGTGATGATAATGAGTAAGTTAAAGAAAATTACAAAAGAGTATGTCCATTGTACTGTGTAGGCTGTTACGTGTGTCTTCTCAGCATTTCATTCAACCCTGACTGTCAAAATGTAAAGTATTTTATATATATATTTTTTAAGGAAAAGGACATCAAAATATCAAGAGAGAGATGTATGCATATGCTTGGCAAAATGTGCAACAGGACATCACTGTGTCTTGCAGGGTAAATGTTGTGGTGTTACTGGTAGGGGTAAGATTACCACGCTGTGTGGGTGACTGCTCTGCTGTGTGTTGGAGTATATTAAGTCCTCATTATACAGAGTTAAGTTCATAGTAAATTAATGAAAGATTATGTATTAAAGTTCTGTTTTTACTTATGCAACATACTTTTTCTGACTTTTATCTATACCCAGACACTTAAATTCCAAAAGTTGTGGGCACAGACAAATCAACTCAGATTTTTTATTCCCTCAGTTTAGAGTACGAGATGTGTGAAAATTGTTATATACGGTATTACTGTAGAATATATCTACGACATATAATGAGGACAGACTGTGTGTTGATAGTGGTGGGTTGGTGTATGGTGTATGACTTTTGCAACTGGTTATGTGAATATATTTTTGAGGATATTTGGGGGCTTTATTTATTTATTTATCTTTACTGATTGGTCTTGGGTAAGTGCTTGAATTGAGAGTGTCTGTGCAGTGTCCATATCTTTCAAAAGTGGTATTTTCTGGGGTGAAAGTTTTTAGAGGAATAAAATACCTGTATTGCTTTTTGTGATTTATGTAAATTTGGGGGTTGCTGTGTTTTTGTGTATTAATGCACAGTATTTATTTAAATTATTTATTAATGCATTGGGAATCAGTGTTTATTCTTGGGTTCATGTTTTTGTGTGTTTTTTAATGCTTATTTTTACCAAGTCTGTTTATTTTTCTTTATTATTTTATTTTATTATTTTTTAATGCTTGTGTGTGTAATTAATTTTTATTCATGGATTTCATGTGATTTTATGTATTAATGCCTGTGTTTGGAATCAGTGTTCATTCTGAGGTGTAATGTGTTTTTATGTGTATTAATGCTTGCATCGGAAATTAACAGTGCCTCTTGTTGGAGCAGCTGGGAGTTAAACATTTACTTGCTGGGTTACGATGTTTAAATGTTGCCTGTAATTAATATAAATCTAAAGATTCTCTAATACCCTCAGTGTTAAACTAATCTAAATTTAGAATGATGGTTGAGTTTGTGGTGTCCAAATTTTAACATTTATTATACTTTGGGGGTTTCTTCCAAGGGTCATATTTTTTTTCTCTGGAAATTTTCTTTAAAGTTTGCATTTTACTTCCATATTTCTCTCAACAGATTGAAAAGATTTTTTTTTTTTTTCTTTTAATGCACTTTCCCTTCACCATGTTTTCTGTTCCTCATTCTTACAAAAGTATGTGGCATGTTTACATCACTGATTCTTCTCATTCTGTTCAGTCTTATATTTTTCCCTTTTTATGTTAAGTGTTTTTCCTTAGGCCTTCTGAATCTATGATATTTCAAGCTTGAAAATAGTATATTAACTATTATGTTGCAGTATTGCATGTTTTGTGTACACTGCTGAACAATATCACTAATATTATTTAAGACTGGTGACATTTTTACAGTGCAGGTCACAAAATGATCTCAGGTTTTTTACACACACACACACATACACACACACACACACACACACACACACACACACACACACACACACACACACACACACACACACACACACACACACACACATGCAGTAATTAACACATCCTAACAATACTAACACAGCATAGCAGCATTACCTTCACTAACAATGGCAGTCTTGCAGATATAACTAACACCACAGCCACTTACATAACAATTTTGCATAAAATGTGTAATGTGCATTAATAATGAGCAGAACTAATTGACATAACTAACAAACCAATTAGTTTACATTCCAGACTTAGTAGATCTTGATTTTTTTTTTTTTAAATACAGTACATGTACCAGAGCACATAATGTTCTGATCTGTACATATACTAAAACATGCCATTCTGATCTGTATATATGCCAGAGCACATACTATTCTGACTAAAGACATGAATGATTTTTATCATATAATTGTGGCATGTACGTATATACATAACAATAAACTGTTATTTCAGTGTGGGCATAACTCATCCATTTGAATTGTCATGCCACTACAACTGCAGATATATTTAATCACACACACACACACACACACACACACACACACACACACACACACACACACACACACACACACACACACACACACACACACACACACACACACACACACACACACACACACACAAACCCTACTACCACTAATATCACATAGTTGGCTTTGCAACCCTACTGAATGTGTGTAAATACCTGGTGAATAAGTTAAGACTTACTCAGAGCTTGACATGACTTGACTATCCTTTGGTGGTTGCAGTCGGATTCTGAAAATGAGAATTCGGTCACCGAGGATCCGTTTGTCCTGCTGGCCAAGGCACAAGAAATTGAAGACACGGTATGCCCCAGCGTTACTCCAATCCGTCCACTTTAACTTGGCCCAGATTATTTCCATTTTGCTGCTTATTTCCCATTGCTCAGTGCCAGGATAAGACAATACTAGTGCTGTACTTCCTTTCTTTACCCCTTCTTCATGACTACCATCATATCCTTATGTTAATCTCTTGCAACAGCTCAGTGGCAGAATATGATAGTACTATAGCTTGCCATCCTTCCCCTAGCACTTCTTCATGACGAGCGATTCTTATGTTAATCTGCTTTAGCCGTGTGGCACTTCTTCATGCCTAATTCATTCACCCTTAACTTGATGGAGATTCTTGTACCTTTGGTACTCATTTCCTGTACCTCACTTGCATTATATGACATTACTGTGATGCCGCATCATTTCTGTTGCACTTCTTCATGACTAACATCATATTCTCGCATTACTATCAATGCAACTCAGTATTCAGTATAGAGAGATGGCAGTTTTAGGCCAGGTTAAGGTGGACAGCATAGTACGCAGTTGATCAATCGCAAAATAATATTAGTGGTATTGCAAATGCTTCCCATCCACAATGTGCTGTTGTGATTTGTTATTTAGTACTGTATACTTCATTCACACTAATTTGGCCCAGATTTTTTTCTCTTTTCCTGCATATTTCACGAAGTTCAGTGGCAGTTAAAGACAGCGCTGTGGCTCTGCATCCATAGCACTTCTTTGTAACTACTTTTTTTTTTTTTGTAACTTAGTATTGAAGACAGATAGTAATTTTAGGCCAAGTTAAAAAAAAACACACACACAAAAAAAATAAACGTATTCATCTAAATCTCTCCCAGCCAGAGAATGGCATTTGTATGTCCATTTTGCTGCTATTAGGTGATTTTATTCAGCTTAGCAGAGCACCCTAGTAGTGAACAGGGTCAGTAGAATATCTTGGTAGTGATGGGCTTAATTGGAGACCATATGGGGAGCTCTGTGGAATAACTCAGAAGATGCCAGATTCGACACTGAGAAAATGGAGGTTAGGCAGTGAATTTTTTTACCCATGGGGTCTTCAGAGTTCCTCCATGAAGTAGAGTCAAAAATTAATATGAGGTTCTCTCTAGAAGAACCCCAAAGGCATCATGTGTCCAGGATTCTGTATTCTATCCTCTGGTTTCTTGATTTTCAATTTGATGTACAGTATTTGGAGTTCCAGTGCTCCACAGCACTCCTCACGTACAGAGTGTTACTCTACAGTTATTTAAAATTAGAAATGTCAGATCAGCACGAGCTCCATTCTCAGCTGTTACGGTGATACAGTTACTGATAACCTTATGAACAAAAATGGTTTCTTTTACAGTTCACACATAAGATTATCAGTTACCATATCCTCATGGGGGTTGACAGTTGGATCCATGTTGATAAAGGATTTTTAACACCAGATTAGCCCCAGAGTAACCTCATAAAGTTCAAAAAATAATTCCTCTGGACACTGTGTCTCTCCAGAGTGAAGTAAAATCTCTAAAGTCAGCAGAAGCAAATATAAAGGATATGATCATAGTGAAAGGGTTAAGTGAATCTACATGGTAGTGCAGAGTGTCGGAGACTTGTATTCAATCCTTCATGTTCAGAAAGTCCCTCTTAAGCTGAATCAAATCATGTGATGGCAGTGAGAATAAAAACAGACATTTCACACACACGCACATGTGCAAGTGCACACACAAACAGTACAGATGAACCTGGGCGCTTAACAACAACATGGTATCACCTTGACTCTAGTTCATCTGTTAACTTGGCATATTTTTCAAACGTTTGCAGTGGATTCCCATAGCCCAGTGGCAGAATAAAATAATATGATCCAACATCCTTTGCATAGCACTTCATGATTTGCATTGTCAACTAGAATTAAGCTCTTACTACCAAGCTCATTTTCAAAATGTGACATTAATTCAGCTCTACATAATTTTCATAGCACTCATCATAACTAGCACTGTATGTTAATCTCTAGAACTCAGCATTCAAGATGAACAGATGGTAATTTTACAGATGATAAAAGAATGGTTTTAGGGTGACCATGGCAATACAGAATAAAAAAGTTGCTGCTTCCCAATCACTGACCAAGCAGAGCCACACACAGCATGTTAACTACTTTGCTATGAGGGGGTGTCTGTTAACCTGAATATAATTGTCTGGTGATTGCAAGAATATAAAATATGTCATTTGTAGCCGCTGCCACACGAGGTCTGATGTGCTTGCTTTTCAGCGCAGCTACAAAGTGACATAACACCAGATGACATATAGCACCAAGTGACGTAACAGACGTGACACCAGGTGACATAACATAACACTAGGTGACAACAGTAGGTGTGATAATACCAAAATAGCATAACACTACCCTTACTTACATCACTAAGTGTTTTACATTCCTATAACCTAACCACTAACATAAAGAGGTTTGTATACATTTTGACATTTTTTTCTACATTTTACATGATATTAACTCTTGCTGAATACAGCAGTTACAGTGTATTCATGAATAAAACTATTGTAAAAACATAAATATTGCCTCAAGTGTTGAGCTTTGCCTACTAGCTGAAGCCTTGCTTGTTTTGTGTACATTATTAAAGTAGTAAAGCTTGTTATTAATAGAGTCTTGTTTTGCATAGTAAAGTATTTTTGTACATTATTTACAAAGCATTTTTAGTTAATGATAAGCTAGATCCTACCCCAGATGTATCACATGACCTAGTCCTGTACCACTTCCCACCAATTCATCTGTCTTGGCTGTACTGTTCTCCTTATCATTGTGTTCTTCACTTTGGTATTTTTCTCTTCACTGCACTGTTGACATCTAACATTTACTCGCTGAGCAGCAGTGCACATCATCCATTCACTTGAAATAATGCTGCCTTCAGGTAACCCGACACTGAATAACAAGCCAGATGGTTTCTAGCAATCTTGGAGAGCATTTATTTCATTGGAGTGTAACCTTATAGCCATCGTAAGGACACCAAATGGTCTAGTGCATTAAGACACCCCTACCAGATGTTACCCTTAAGGATTTACATTCAAGTGATGGTTGGGGTTTATAGATCACATATTGCCACTCATTTGCTCATCTCTGAGCAGTATTATGTGAGCAAAAAACCTAAACTATTCCTTGGATGTAATCCACAATGGGTTACATCCAGTTTCAAGTGCCATAAACCACTACATCACCAGGCATCCAGTTGATTGCATGGATATCACCCAACATAGTACTGCCAGTAAATGATTTCCTGATCTACAAATAACCATTTGAATGACTTTTCTTTTTCCACTTCATCTCTTTCTTTCTGCATGCACTCTTTGTCTCCCTGTCTCATTTCTCATTCTTTTGTTTTTTTCTCATTCTCTCCTTACATTTTTACTCCGTCTTTCTAGTATTATTTTCTCTTCTTTGTTTGCATTTTTATTGTCTCTCTCATCCCACATTTCTTTATTATTTTCTTCTCTGCTTAATTCTTACTGTCACACCATCTCTCTTTCTTTTTTCAGTCATTTTCATCTTCCCTCTTTTTGCTTTCTCATTCTCTCTGTTTCCTTATTCTCATGGTTTCATTGTTTCTGTCTCCTTTTATTTTTACTCTTCTTTCCATCCTCTCCCTTTCCCCAGGCTTATCCGGTCTTCTTTCAGTTCCATCTGTGTTTCATTCTCCTGTACTTTATTCTTCCTTCCCTGTGTCCCCTTTCTTCTTCCATTCCTCTCCTTCTGCCTACCCCTCCTCTTTCCCCGTTGTTTTTCTATCCCTTTCCTTTCTCTTGCCTCTCCATTCTCCCCTTCACCCAGTCCCCCCCTGGCCTTCTTCCAACATCACTCCATACTTCCTCCATCACTCATAACACTACACATCACATAAAAACCCACCCAGCATGCATCCCCACATTTGCACTTTGTTCCTTCATTATCTGTTTGCATACTCTCCTTTCCATCTTAATGCACACTCTCTAGTCATCATCTGTTTGCACACTGTCCCTTCATCATCCGTGTGCAAACTATCACTCTATCAACTGTCTTTATTATCTGTGCACACTATTCCTTCATTACTGTTTGTACAGTATTGCAAATGACAGTGAAATCTGCTTTCAGATTATTTTTTCATAATCTGTTTGCGCACTGGCCTTTCATTATCTGTTTGCACATTGGCCTTTCATTATCTGTTTGCACACTTGCCTTTCATTATCTGTTTGCACACTATCCCTTCAGTACCTGTTTGCACACTATCCCTTCATTATCATTTTGCATGCTAAAGAGGGAAGCCATCACATGGTGGCACCAGTATAACCAGGCGGCTCTGCTGCCCAGTTATTTAAGAGTCCCTGTACACTCTCTGTATCCCCCAAAAGGAGGATGGTGGACTGCAGAAGGGCTATATTAACTTACAGTCCACTTAGTTCATGTCCAAATGAGCCTGAGGTCATAACAACAACACTGTCCCGTGTTATCTATTTGCATATTATCCCTTCTGTCTGTCCTTCTGTCTTGTGTGTGAGGAAGTCATTTTTAGATGCTGAATCCCTTGTAGAGCCAATAATAGCAAAGCATAATTGCTGTTCTGTTTTTTTCCAGTGTTTATATTCCTTCCATCATATACTGTATAGTAATGCATAATTAGCCAAAATTTAACCCTATTATTCACTTTTCCATGTCATTACAGTACATATTTTCATATAATTTTCAGAATATTAATCTTCCTTCCCTTTTGTGTGTAATGTATTTTGAAACAAGGTGCACCAACTCTTCCCCATTTTCTGTCATTATGAATATGTACAGTATATTTTCAGTTTTTATAATTAAAAAATTTTCATTCCCTATCATCATAATTGCTAACATCTGTTATTTCCTCTGGTAGTCATGAATTGCATCCTCAGTTTGTTGCAAGTGCTTTCATGGTGCCTAGAAATTTACGTCCTCTTTCAGTTCCCTATCAACGTAAATCATAGCACCATGTTCTGGGTGGCTTAGGAGGCTTCTTAACACATCCTCCTTAGTGATTTATTCTGCATTTAACATGTTTGTATCCTCTAGTATGTTATTGAGGCAAACTATTTCAGTATTAAAAGATGTTGTAAAGTCTTGTAGGCCACCTGAAATTTGACTAAAAAATTCCCTGATAGAAATCTGACTATCCAAACATGATCCAGGTTTATAATTATTCATAATGTTTGATTGTCCAGTCAACTAACACTTTTCGGACTCCTTTAATTTGCTGTCAGCAAAATGAGACTGTCCGGTATTAGATGAAATGTTGTCATGTGCATGAGAGGGTTCTTGGTACCACATTTTTATAACACCTAGTTGCCTGTGGTTGCCATCTGGTGAAATGGTTAAAAATATGCCCATGAACATTATGCAGAACTTCATTTTGCATAAAGCTTTTCGATATGTTCTGTTTGGATAATCCGAGTTCTATAATGTACCCACAACCATCGCCACTTCACCGTTTTATCAATACAGTGCATTTGTTTTAACCTGACAGGAGTATTGTAACTCCTTCCAGCTCAATAGATGGCCAGGTTTTGTTTTGTCTGATTGGAGGGTCAGTTTTGGCTAGTGACGAAGGAGACTCATTCCTACCTCATAACCAGAGATCAAAATTCACACAGCCACAACTTAGTATTCGGGTTGTAAGAGTGGTCCAGTTCTGTCAGGTGAAAACATGCAGACTATAACTATCATCTCTTCAAATGTCTCTGTCCTTTATCAAAATTTATCTGCAAAAATCCTCTTCAAAACCCCTATCATCAGTTCTTCAAATTCCCTTTTGTTGACATTTTTTTCTTCAAAAGTTTCTTTAAATTTTACCATTTCTAATAATATGCTTCTTGAATTTTTGCCAGAGTTTACTTCAATTATGTTTTTTTCAAAATTTACGTCTTGAAAGCTTCCCTGGCCCTTCACCTTAACCCACTGAGCTTGGAGATGTCTTTTTCATTATATTCTTGCTGTCTCCTGATTTTAATCAGCTTAGAAAAGATTTTTGAACAGAAGAGGTTAGATACAGCCATAACAAACCCCTTCACTACCAGAGGTCTTCCTAAACTGAAGGAAATCACATGACATCCACAAGAATAAATTTTAAAAAAGACATCAGACAGATTCATTGGGTTAAATCATGATACACTGCCACCCCCTCCACTAACTCGCTCTCTTGGCACCCACCCAGCACATACCCAACCTGCCCACCGCCTACATATTCGACTCGGTGATGATATATGCCAATGCGGTGAGGGACCTTTACCAGGCAGCCATCAACAACTCAGAGAATGTCACTGTGGAGGAGATAGCCAGAGATGGGGCTCGGATCAAGGACCACCTCAGGAACATGACCTATAACAGTGAGTTGATCCCCCCCCCCCTTTTTTTTTTTTAGCTCTCTTTTCATTTTATCTCTCTCTTTCGTACTTTCTGTCTCTCCTGGGTATTATTGATGTATCAGAGAATGTCGCTGTGGATGAGATAGCCAGAGATGGTGGTCAGAGCAAGAACCGCCACTGGAATAAGACCTGTTAAAGTGGAGGTTTCTCTGCCTGTCTCTTATTTTATATTGTACAATAGATAACCTTTAACACTCCATTCCCTGAGGCCCAGCAGCCTTCCTATATGTCACACACCTTCACGTGTCACAGCTTTGCTTGCGTCTTGTTGGCGGGGGATGGAAGTGACATTAAAAATAAGGTCGTAGACTAAAATGCATTACATCCCTCTGAATAATAAAGTCAAGTTGTGCCTGAGTGTCTGTCTTCATTTGTTTGTTTCTTTCACAAGAACGGTAATATGTATCGACCCAATTCATTTTCCATTAGCTTGGGGTCTGGGGAGTGTTTAAAAAAAAAAAAAAAAAAAAAAAAAGTGAGCATGCACAATGCAGTGGTGCAGATTTGTTGGAAATTGACTTTTTTTTTTTTTTTTTTTTCAGAATTGGTCATTGTGGGAGTATGGAAACAAAGGCAGTGCTATTTGCAAACATTTTGTGATAGAAAGGCTATTAGTTTGTCCCGTAGATTTTTGCAGTTAAGCATTACAGTAGTTTCTTATAAATCGGGGGTGTTTTCTAAAAAATGCCATGCATATTACATACATTTGGGTCTTTATTTAGAGGGACATTGACAAGCCAGGTTTATAAATAGCAATGGGAGAAATTTATTAGTGTCACGATAAGAACATAAGAAGAGAGGATAACAACGGTAGGCCGGTTGGCCAATGCTAGGCAGCTCCTAGAGGAGTAACTGAACTACTAATGTGAGATAAGGATAGCAAAGAAGAATGCTGATGGTGATGATATGGAGGGTGATGGTAATGATGATTATTAAGGGCAACAGTGATGATGAGAATGATGTTGAAGATGAGGATGATGGTGACAGTGATAATGGTGGTGGTGGTGGTGAGGATAATGATAATGATAATGAAAATGACAGTGAAGTAAAAATCCGATCAGCATTTCTTGTCAGTAAATAAATGCTCCCACCACTTTCTTCCCCACAGGCATCCTTGGCTTCAGCATGACAATGAACACAAATGCATCAAGTGAGGGGAACTACAGTGTGTATTACTTCTCCAACTGCCCCAATGGAACAGAAGATACCATTAATTGTACCAAGTGTTTGCACAAGATTAGCGACTACTACAGGGAGGTGAGTCATTGCTGGGTAAAAGAGGAAAAATGATGGTGGTGATGATGATAATTGGATCCATGTTGATATAGCATTTATTACTGAAAATTAGACCAAGAATAACCTGAAGTCTCTTATACATTTCTTGGGACACCCTGTATTTATGTTTCACTCTCATACCGTCAGCAGAACTCCTCACCGCCTCGCACATTTTTTGTGACACCCAACAATTATTCCTCACTTTCTCACCCTTCACCTCTCCCTGTCTCACTCATAGCCTGTGGCACCCTACAAATAGGCCTTACCCTCACACCCCTCAACAGAACTCTCCCTATCCCACACATTTCCTGTAACCCTCTCACCCCTCACCTCTCCTTGTCTCACTCATATCCTGTGGCACCCTACATTTAGGGCTCACCCTCACACCTGTCAACAGAACTCTCCGTGTCTCACACATTTCCTTTAACCCTCTCACCCCATACCTCTCCCTGTCCCACTCATATCCTGTGGTACCCTACATTTAGGCCTCACCCTTACACCTCTCAGCAGAACTCTCCGTGTCTCTCACATCTCCTGTAACACTTTGGATTTATGCCAAACCCTCTCACCCTGCAACAGAACTCCTCCCTCTCGGCGACGGCCATTCGTATACGATTTCTTGACGAACCTGAGTGTGGCTTTGACAACTCCCGGTGTCCCCAGAGCGGCCATGAGTACAAAAAGACCCTGGCCATTGCCCTGGGGGTCTTACTGATCCTGTGCATGTTTGTATCGACGTACCTGTACCGCAACTGGAAATACGAGCAGGAAATAGTGGGCCTGCAGTGGCGCATCAACCAGATGGACCTGACGATGAGTAACCACGTGGGCGGCGGGAGTCGGGTATGTGAGGGCGGATTATACTCTACCTCTTCTTCTCTTACCAGCAGGGTACGTAAGTATTGCAGACGTCGCACCATGCCCATGCCTCACCCTCATCCCAGCCTTATGATGCCCATGCCCTGTGCCTTATTATTGTCCAGTCTTACCCTGCTCCAAGTCTTATGATGCCTCTGCCCCTGCCCCATGCCTTGTTATACCCCTGACTCATGCCTTATTATGCCCCTGCCCGTGCCAGACTCTGCCTCTGCCCCATGCCTTATTATACCCCTGACCCATGCCTTATTATGCCCCTGACCAATGCCTTATTATGCCCCTGACCCATGCCTTATTGTGCCCCTGACCCATGCCTTATTATGCCCCTGACCCATGTCTTATTGTGCCCCTGACCCATGCCTTATTGTGCCCCTGACCCATGCCTCTTTATGCCCCTTACCCATGCCATAATATGCCCTTGACCCATGCCTTATTATGCCCCTGCCCCATGTCTTACTGTGCCCTGCCCCTACCCTATGCCTGTGATCCTGCTTCATTCTTTACACTGCCCCTGCCTCATGCCTTATTCTGTCCCTGCCCCAGTGCCCCTGTCTGCTCATACCCCATACCTTTCTCCATGTTTGCCTCATTTGTATACTCCTGCCCCTGCCTTTAGTCTGTCCTTCCTATGCCCGTGCCCGTGCCCCTTCCTCTTCGTTTACTCTGCCCCACCCATGTCTTTGCCTGTGCCCCTGTGGTTGTCTGTGTCTTACTGTCCTCCCCAACCCCTTCTTTTGTCCTTGCCTTATTCTCCTTCCTTGTCTCACCCTGCTGTTCCCTGCCCCTGCCTCACCCTACCCTGCACTTCCTACCTTCACCCTCCCCAACCCTCCCCTACTGTATCGTACCCTCTGTTGCTCTGCCCTGCTCAACTCTCTCCTCCCCATCCCTGTTCTACCTTCCCCTCTCATCTGTTACCCCCTCCCTGCTCTACCTTCCCCTTTCCAACCCAACCCAGCCCAGCCCTGACATGCCATGCCTTGCCCTACCTTACCCTACCATACCCAAACTGACCTTCCCTGTCCTACTCTGCACTGCTCTTCCCTGCCCCATCCTCCTCTGTTTTCTCTGCCATGGCTTGCCCTGCCCTGTATTGTCTTATTCTTCCCTGTCCTACCCTACCCTACCCCACCTTGTCTTGCCCTGCTCAACTCTGCTTTTCTCTACTGTACCCGACCCTTTTCTTACGTTGCCCCATCCTGCTCTGCCCTACCGTGTCCTACTCAGCCTCATTCTGCCTTGCCCTGCCTTGCTCTTCGTTGTCCTTCCCTGCCTGCTGTAGCCTGGCCTGTGCCCTGTCAGCCACAGTGGTGTCCTTCTCAAGTTTTTGTTTCCTTTCATTTCAACTTTGGTTATGTCTGCTGACAAAGTTGTTGTTTAATCTCCCTGTGGCCTCTTGACTGTGTCCAGTATCATTCAGACATTTTATCTTCAGACCCTTGGTTATGTATCCTGGTGGGCTTAGGAGGCTTTGTAGCACCTTTTCGTTGCCACTTTATTCTAGCCTGTGGCTCCTCATGTATGGCATGTAGTATGACGTATATAGATGGGAAAAATTTATAAAACCCATGAAACCATTTTTTTTACCTCACAGTCCTTTTGAAGGCAGCCTCAGAATAGACAGAAAGCCACTAGCATCACCCAGGAATTAGAAAATGTGGGGACAGGAATACAGGTAATTGTAGACTGAGAGAGCAGATGGAAGGATACATTGCATGTGTCCAGTCATAATATATCACCAAACATAAAGACCTTTTTCTCATCTGCTCTTTTTCGAAAGACTCCAGACACTTCAGTCTCCATACATGGCAAATGTGTGAACAAAAGCATACAGTATGGTGTTTGTTTTAAAGGATTGATGAGACAGCGACAACCTAGGTGTTAAATTCTCATGTCTGGCAAGGCATAATACTGAAACAATACACTCACACCTCAGCGCTCTCAGCCTGGGATGATACCTGCTGTCACCATTTCTAATAGCTACGTGATGTTGTCAGTAGCCTTTACTACTTCATGAGGAGGTCTCCAAAAGAAGAAATGTAGAGTGAAAAATTAAGAATATAAGAGAAAATGTGGTGAAATGTGCAAAATGTAGTAGTAAGGAAAAATGTCCATGGAGCATCCCAAAGCCACAGGAATACAGCCAACAATACACCACACCAGCACTCCTCACTTAATGTGTGATGTGTCCAGGCAAATTATAATGCTTGTGACACATACTTAAGTTATTGTAAGCAATAGAACATCACTGAATTTAAACTTGTGAGCTTTGATAGTAGCTAAATCATTAGTTGGCAGTGTAATGAAATAGCTTTGGCTGAAACTTGTAAGTGAGGAATACTTGTACCTTTTTCCCTAGCAACACTTACTAATATTTTTCCTTGTCATCACATAATTTTTGGCAGAAACAGTTCTTCATACATTGCATTTGTGAACATAATAATTTTTAAGTGATAATTTTATGTTGATAAAAAGTATCAGAATTCTCAGTATAGAATCAGTTTCACCTCATTCATCCTAACACAAGTTCCCACAATCACATTGGATGGAATGGTACAGTTCACAGCTACTTCGTCTCTTTGGATACAGTTTAACCCCCTCGCGCATCGTAAGTTTTCTGTGTGTGTGTGACATGATCAGAGAAAATGCCACGAGGGCAGGCTGGACTTGTGGACAAAGGAAAACATTCCCGTGTATTTTATTTGCCCCAGAAATTGGTCATAGTGGTATAGATTGTATACCATCATCTTCCCTGATGTTTATACTATACTGTAAGCTAATAAAAACACACAAAATTGATGAGTAACAGTACTGTGAAAGTACTGAAGTGAGGTGAGAATACTGTTGTTCAGCAGTGAAAATAACTGCCCTACACTCTAGCCAAAATTTTGCCCACATAATGCAAGAGCTAAGCATATGTCTAGATGCAGACTTTCATGAGCTTTCGCGTGGTGTTGTTGGAATTCTGATACAACCAATAGTTTTCGAATAAATCACCAAAAATTGTGCATCCCCTCCCCCTCGAACCGAAAACTGAGAGAATGCTGACTATTTGAGAGTGTTGGCCTGGAAATAGACACCCTCCCCTATGATGCAACAAATATTGATGCATTTCATGCTAAAACATAATTTTTGGTGAATATTTTTGTCCAGAATTGCCTAATCAACATCCCTTCAGACCAACACTTGACAAGTGCATCATAGTGCGTCGTAGGTTCCTCTTCAGACAAACATCGTTTTGACCAGGTTTGAGTCATCGCGTGTGAAAGGGTTAAGGAAGACGAAAGCCCAAGGTACCATCTCTCCATTTCCCATGCTGTAGGAGTTGTAAGGCTGCTTGCAGCACAGATTCTGAGCCAAAAGAGAGAGAGATTTCAAGACACTCACTCCTCTCGTTGTAGGAGGAATGAGGCTGCCTACAGTACAGATGTTGAGTCATGGGGGTGAGGTTTGCAGAAACCCACTCCCAGCTCTTTTAGTCACTGTAAGAGTTTTTATTATATTCATCATCATCATTCATCATCCAGACCTCCATGTCCACCCTCTCGCAGGGTGAGAAGTAGCAACGTCCAGACGGCCCAAGTTTGCCCAATCCAATGGGCCACGCTTCCATTCACTAATCATTCAAGCCCCTGGAACCCTGGCTATATCTGATACTCCAAAAACATTCACCACATTCTGTAGCTTCACGTAAACGTATCTGATAGAGTCAGTCTGGACGCTCAAGGTTGAGAGTCTAATATACATTTCACCACCAAAGAAGGTTGACAGTCTGATATACTTTTCACCACCAGTGATGAGTACATATTAATGAAGATCTCTGGGGATAAGTATAATTGTCAAAATGGTTTTGATGTGGCTGTTTAGAGATGTGGGTACTCCTTCATCCATCATTTGTGCTGCAAACAGTGTTGTAGGTCCTATGACACCAAAGGAAAATTGTAGTATTGTGACTTCCCACTCCTCTGACTCATATCCCAAAAGACAAAAAGCTGTGCTCTGGATCTCTCCACACCATGTGAAAAAAGGGATGATGCATTAGTGTGATAATAATTTTTAACCTCTTCTTTGACAACATCGTTTTATATTGGAATCTTCAGCTTATTTTATTCAGCTCAGATGGAATTCTCCAGGCATAAGGAGTTAGATATAGCCTTCATAAGCCCTGTAACTACTTAGGGGTCTCCAGGTGAAACAATAGCCTGGTATTTGTTAGAACAAAATGAAACAGGACAGAATTTTGCATGTGGCAATATATAATGTATTCATGCTGCTAAGCAATTTTTTATTGAGTGTAGGAGAATTCCTTAGTAGTAATAGTAGTAGTGGTGGTAGTAGTAGTTGTAGCCCCAGCTTCATCTGAATGCAATCCCTGTGGACTGCAGACTGATGTTGTCCTTCTCTGCAGTTAACCATCCTCCTTTCAGGGGATAGGGAAAGAGTTGAGGGATGTTTGCATAACAAGTAAGTGGATCTAGCAGGTTACTGTATATCAGTGCCACCACTTGAAGGTATCCCTCACCAGCATCAAGTCCCATAGCAGTAAAGAGGTTCATAATGGCTATCTCTGACCCCCTTCTAGTTTGAAAAATCTCTCCCATACTAAACAAAATTGCCTGGAGAGAAAAAAAAAAAAACATAGTTTAAACATTTTTATCATAGCAGAGGGATTAAATATACCGGTACTATATAAGGATGGAAAGCTCACACATGTGGTTGGTGAAAGTTTGCTGTGATGTAGTGTGTTGTTGAGGATTAAACCATTGAGTTGGGGATGTCAGTTCATTTTATTCTTGCCACCTCTTGATGATTTTATTCAGCTTCGGATAGACTGAACTGGAGGGATTATTGATACCCTTAGTAATCTCCTCCACTACAAGGGGTTTTCATAATGTTGAATGAAATCATCTGGCAGCAGCAAGAATAAGGTAAAACTAACGTCACCTGGTTGCAAGAGGTCAGCTCGTTCCATCCAGGGATATCTATTTTGTCCTATTCTTGTTACTACCAGGCGGTTTTATTCAGCTTAGGAGAGAATATACTTGCCAAAATGGTTGCATACAGCCTTCATTAACACGTTCACTACATGAGTCCTCTTATAAGCTGATTAAAGCTGGTAACTGCAATACTAAGGCTGCATCCACACCAAATGCTTGCTGGCGTGGGCAGGTCTGTATGTGGATTTGGCATCACTGTAACCCATCTGACTCTGCTGGACATAGGTGGGTGCAGGGGGGAATTCACATGGGTTACAATGATGCACAACTCCTGCCCGCAACTGCCCACACCAGCACGCATCTGGTATCGATGTGGCCTAAGATGCAAATGACGTCTGCAGGTTGAAGGAGTTAAAGCGAGTTTTATTTTACTGTATTTTTTCCCCTTGCCTTGTTTGATCTCTCTGTTCACAGTTCCTGATATGACAGAATTTGGAATGAATTATCTCCTTTCATCTGCCTTTCTCTTTGCTGTGTATACTGTGTTTATGATGCATCCCTTTGCAACCATACTACTACAATATACTGTATTATATATTGTATTTAATAACCCGTGCAATCACTGCTACAACTACATCAACTGCTGTTACTACTACTATTGCTACTACTGTTACTACAGCTACCACCTACCACTACTGCTACCACCACCACCATCACCACCACTACTACTACTACTACTACTACTACTACTACTGCTACCACCACCACCACCACCATTACTACTACAACAGCAGTTGCTAGTAAAGTAGTCATTACTACCACCAATACTTCTGTTACCACCACTGCCATTGTTATTGCTTTTACCACCATCACTACTACAACTACTGTACTGCTAAGGTACTACCACCACCACTACAACAAGGCACTACTACCACCACCACTTCTACTTCTTTTTTCACCACACTCACATATATGTTAGTATGTCCTCACCCACCCAATACCACAGCTACCACCACAGTACCTGACTAATTAATGAATCACTTGTAACCATTTCTCTCAGTGTTTTACATTTGACTTCCTCTGTGTTCTTTAATTGTCCCTTTTTTTTTTTCTCATCATTCTTCTGTTCCATGTTTTTTAATTCCCTTTCCCACTTGCATTCCCCCTCCCCCTTTTCCCCTGTGATATCTTATTTTCTTGTAGTGGTCCTTAATTTAACTTCTCTCCTACATTAAGTGTGGGTCTCTCTCTCTCTCTCTCTCTCTCTCTCTCTCTCTCTCTCTCTCCCATTATTTTTTAATTTTGGTTTTTGATGTTCAGTCCTCTCACTCCCCCCTGCACTCTCCATATATGTGTATTTTCTGTGGAAAGGACAGATGACTTTGCAGACATAGAGGTGTGGCACAGTGAGTAGAATTTCTATAGTATTTCTTTAGCTTGGTAATAGAGAGGCCATGTAGGTAAGTCTTGTTGTTCATTTGTGGTGGTGTGTTGATTTGTAGACTCCCTGTAGACTCACATGTAGTTAGAGTTAAGGCTGTCTATGCTTAAACAACCTACTCTTTTCTGTTTAATGCCTATCACTTTTCTGGATGATAAATAAAAATTATAGTGTGGCTGCAACAGACAGATCTAAATTTTCTTGCACATACAAAGACAAAAGTCGTGTCATGAAATCTGGTGAAAACGTCTGCTGAAAGAATCAAGTTTTAGTGCCCTCAGCTTTGTGTCATACGGACACTTGCACAGTGTAGAGACGTGTTCTCATGTGCAGCTTACACCACCCCCAGAATACGACTCACTTTCCATTCTGTCATGTCACCTAGAAATTGCTCTCTCTCTCTCTCTCTCTCTCTCTCTCTCTCTCTTTCCATTTCAATTTTCTCTATTTGCATTTTCAAGGGTATGTATTAATTTAAAGTGATTACAAGAATTCTATCATTCTGTCTGTCTATAGCCAGATGTCTTACTCCTGTACAGGGTGGCCACAGACAAAATCACCTCCATGTCATCCTGTCCCCTGCCATGACACTGCCTTCCTCCAACTCACACCTCCCTCTCTCATATACCTCACTACTCCATCCCTCCATCTCATTCTCAGTCTCTCCCTCTCTTCCCCCTCCACTGTACTCACATATGTCAGGACACTAAGATATCATAACACACTACAAAATAGTTAATGACATATATGCCTTTAATATGTAATATAGAGGTTTGAGGAAAGTCACGCCTAAATTCAAGAGAGCTGGAGGAAACAGCAGTGGAAATCGTAACTAGGAAATTTCCCACTCAGCACAGTATGACGTCATGGAAAACTCACACCACACACCTAATGGAAGAACACCACACACATACACATGCCTACACTCATGACCCAACCAGTTATATATAGGGGAAATTGGAGAGACAGGTCAGAAGGGATTGGGACGTGATAGGAAACAGGAGAGGCTTGGTGGGAATGGCAGGAGTAGAGGGCATGGCATTAGCTAGCATAAACCGCCTTCACCATAGTACTGGTTGGCAAGATAACTCCATTGAGAATAAAACTGCAATCAAACCCCAGACTCAGATATCTTTCTCCTGCTGTCTGTGACAAGACAGGTTTGAAAATTTTCTCCTCTTTCACCTCTGTAAACTAACATTTTTGGAAATGCATCGGCTACAGCTACGAGACATACTGTACACTTTTCATCCTCTCCATGTGACCAGACCACCTCAGTGTATTTCTCCTAATGTTTTCTACCACGCACACATCCACACCACAATGCTTCTTCACTTCCTCTTTTTCCAGTCTGTCTCATCATGTAACTCCACATACTCCTCTCAAATTACACCGTTTCCATTGTTCTCAATCTTGAATTTTTTCCTTCCAACAAGGTCCAAGCTTTGTTTCCATACATTAAAGTTGATATCACAATACTGTCATACAGTGACCTTTTTTACTTCCATGCTCACTTCCCTGTTTCTTATCACTGCTTTCAAAGAACCAGCAGCCTTTCATCCCTGTTGTACCCTTTCAAGCACTGCATACTCTAATCTTCCATTCTTACTCATCACACTAGCCAAGTACGTAAATGCACTTACACATTCTATTTCCTCACAATCCAGCCTTACTGTGCATTCAGTGACTTCATTTCTCACGAAGACCACAACTTCACTGTTCCTTACATTCATCTTTAAATTCTGTTTCTTACACTCCTAGACTCATTCATCAAGCCTTGCAGTTCCCGTTTGTCTTCACGTAACAGTACCAGATCATCGGCAGACAATAGAACAGGAAGTTTCCAAAAGTTGCCCTCCGTCATTAGGGCCGTTCCAGCATCCACTGCTTTATCTTGTATCCCTTGTAACTCCATCCATATACAGATTGAACAGTCATGGAGGCATGGCACATCCCTGTTTCAGTCCAACATTCAGATACAAAAATTCTTTCAGTTCACCATCCACATGCACTGCAGCCTTAGCACCCTCATACATACTCTTCACGGCGTGCAACAGCTTCCGAGTTACTCCATACATCTTCAATATTTTCCACATTCCTTGTCTATCCACACTGTCATATGGTTTCACCAAAACCATGAAGGGTGCATACAGCTTCTTTCCCTTCTTTAGAAACTTTTCCTCTAAACTTGTTAGGATGAATTTCTGATCTACACCTCTTCCCTTCCTATAACCTCCCTGTTCTTCTCCAACTACTGTACTTCCACTGTTTTTTCCCTAAGTCTGTCAACAAGTATCCTACCATATACTTTTCCTGTTACACGGTGAAGACAAATTCCTCTATGATTACCGCACAGTTCTTTTTCCCCTTTTCCTTTATATAGGGGAATAATTATACTGGACTTCCAATCCTCGAGGAGTCTACCTTCTTCCCAGGCCAACCTGCACATCTTCCTTATCCATTCTACAGCCACGTATTCTGCCGTGCTTCAGTATTTCACCACACACTCCATCAATTCCTGGGGCTTTCCCCATTTTTACTTTATTCATGGCTTCCACTGCTTCCATCCTTCTGATCTCTTCTTTCCTTCTCATCTCCCTCCTCTCAGCTGCTTATACATTATTTTCATTCTGTATGTTTAATGTCACAAGAATTATTGTCATAAATGTAGGTCAGTAGCAATTATATTTTGTTCCATTAACCACTTTTTTTTTTTTTTTAAATAATGGTTCACGCATATTACAATGAATCTGACACCATTTCACCTTGAAATTATATAAAGAGCTTTATTGCACATGAAAATATAGTCATGGTGCAATGATAATGCTTTAGAATTATATTTGAAATTTCTGGTTTCACAGTCATTTATTAAGCCTATCACAAACACTCTACGGTTTCTTGGTGATAATGCTTTGTCCAGAAACAAGGCAATGCTACTGATATGTTACGTGAACATTTGATGTTCATAATTGAATGTTAATCCACTAATAATATTAATTTAGTCAATTACATTTCACTTAAAATATTCAGTCTCTGTGCACCTTGTTTTGCTGGTGGTGTCCATAGCAGATCACTTTGCGAATCTCTTACATACTATTTCTTCTTTCTTGGTGAAATGCCTTTCAGACACGGCTGTGGGAAGAGTGTCCCCTCCTTCCACACAAATGCATCCACTTTAGTCTGGTGATTTTATCATTTGGCATGTGAAAGTGTCTCAGATAATGGCCATTATGTCATCCCAGGACACCCAAACACACACCACATTATGAAAAGTACTATATAGTATTCTTATAAAATGTATAAAAATAATGCAGGCTATGCATCACACTGAGCTACTGAAAAGACACTTCTTGTCCCGGCGTGTGGTACCCTGGTTACGTCGCAGGTCAAGGTGCCTAATCACAGATCAGCTGCGGAAAACCTACCTCACTTTGGTCCAGAGATGACCACACTGTTCTGCTGGTTTTACTTGAGAGAGATGTGTGTGTGTGTGTGTGTGTGTGTGTGTATCCAGTATATACAATACTGTATATATATATATATATATATATATATATATATACTGTATGAGGTCCTGCACACCACAAAGAGTAAAGCGCCATACCAACTGAAAAATGTTTTTTTTCACCATCTGCTTCCTCAAACACTACCCTATGACCGCACAAAGTTGCTTTGCCCATTTATAATTAGTGCAGTAAGGGTGAAAGTCTGAAATGAGCAAAGCGACTTTGTGCAGTCATAGGGTTGTGTTTGAGGGAGCCTGGTAGAAAGAAACGGGTTTCAGATGGTATGGTGCTTTGCCCTTGTGGTGTGCACAAGGTCTGTAATGGTGTGGTAACAAAAGGGCTACCTGAACGATAACCGTTTTCCATTGTGCCTTTCTCCAGCAGTAGCCTAATTTGCCTTTCTGTTCTGCATACACAGAATGTTTGCACTATCTGTTAGGGATTCTCCCCCTAAAAAGTAGGTAGATCATGCCCTTTCTCAACTCCCTACTAGTTGGATGCATGTGGCTTTCCCTCTCCCTACCAACGTACGGTATATACTAAGCCTACCTGATGTTTTGTGATGAGAATAAGTTGTAAGATGTAATGGTCAGGCTTTCATTGTCTGACTGTATGGTTTACATTTCCTCCCTCGGACTTAGCAGATTTCGCAAATCAGTGCTAAGGCTTCGGAATTTCCGTGGTTAATGTATACCATCATTCCATCACCAACGGATATAAGGCTTGAGGAAGTCAGGCTAGCCAACCATGATTATGTAACTGTAGTAGAGCTCTCCTACTGTTTCACATGTTTCACTTAATCTTCGGACAAAACTACGACATGACTTTTGTCTTTGCACACCCCAGCATTCTAGTGTCACACACCCACAGATACAGTACAGTACTGTACACTACTTATAATTTTAATAATTTCTGTTACTGTTATAATAGTTACTATATGTACACTTCTAAGGCATCGTTCCACCCTGTATCTCTTCTCAGTTGGCTAGATTTTTAAAAGATTTTCTTCTGGATTATCATATAGGGAAGTAGGTACGGCACTTGTAATCATAGTTTGAAAATGTCTCTCTCCCACACCACAGTGGATCCTTTCATCCCAGGGTGTCTTGTGACTCCAGATGCAAAAGTCAGGATAAATGATTCCATAAATGTCCTCAGTTTAATTGAAATAGATAAAACTGTTGTTAATAACTGAC
The DNA here is from genome assembly GCF_032717465.1 of Coenobita brevimanus. Lineage (NCBI taxonomy): Eukaryota > Metazoa > Arthropoda > Malacostraca > Decapoda > Coenobitidae > Coenobita > Coenobita brevimanus. Next base: position 70,012,466 of record NC_136954.1, on the reverse strand, counting down.
ACACCTTTGAAGAAACCTGCCAAATATGGTGTGAGAGAGAGAAGCTGAGGTCCATCTGTAAGTTTCCTGCAGTCTGGAATTAGATTGCTGGCCACCAACAATATAACCCGCTCTAGTTAGTCTCACTCACCACTCATTCATGACATTTTTCTCTTAGCCTCACTCACCTACTGAATTTCTGTCGTCAATTTCTCACTCACTGAATTTCTCTCGTCAATTTCTCACGGGTCTCTCTTGGCAGTCTCTTATTGCCCTTTCAGCAGTCAGTCTTTCAGCTCCTTTTCTCTAGTCAGTCTCTCATTCTCTGCCTGCTTTACTAAATCAACTTAAATTACCTTCATGCAGTCTGCCACTCTTTCCTTTGAATCATCTCATTAACCCTTGCTTCCTGGATGTTGTATATTTTGATTTATTCTTGCAGCCATGAAACAGTTTTATTCAGCTTTGTTTTTTTAATGAAGGCTTTAAATACAACCTTTATTAAGGCTGTTCAGCTGTGAGGGATCTTTCCTAAGCTATAATTGAAGGCAGCAAAAATAAAATGAAAATTAATCTTGGGGTTGAAGAGGTTAGATTACTTTCTAGTCAGTTTCTGACTCGCCACTCACTCCTCAGAAGCATCACACCCTTACATGTCTTTCCCTCTTCCCCATGACATCATCTGCATCAGTGGACATTTTTCTGCATATTGCCTGTCATACCAAATGCCTTAATCCCAGAGGGGGTGACCATGAACAAATATCCTCCGTGATACCCTCTCCATGACCATCAAGCAGCCCTCCCACCATCTGACACCATTACCTCTCACACATCTCTCGCCATTCTCACTCATACATCTTTCCATCCATGCCTCCACCTCATCTCTGGTCCCCATAATCCCATTTCTCCCATCATGTCATGATCTAACTCTTCCCCTCTCTCTTTCCACCACACTATCATACACTCTCCAAGTCAGGCTCTCATTCTCCATTCACTCCATATAGCCAAACATCTTAAGGTACATCTTCAAACGCTTTCCAGCACATCCTTATCAACACCACGATGCTCCTTAATTTCCTCATGTGCCTGTCCAGCTCTCCACCTAACTGTCTTGTTCTTATGTTGTTGCCCAAGTATCTTAATCTTTTGAAATTCTTGGCATATTATCCTTTTGAAATTGTTGGCAGTGTATCTTACTGTTTAACAAGTCTTGTAAAAAAAAAAAAAAAAAAAAAATGTCCCATATAGTCCACATGATGGATATTTTGTTGTTACACTGTTTCCAATACCTCTACCCCCCTCTCACGTACCCTCCATTGGTGAATCTCTCCTACAGGAGCCGGAGGAAGGCTTTGACTACCGTAGATTGGAGGAAATATCAGTCGTATAGTTGTACCTTTAGTTGATGCACTTGTAGCCCTTCGTAGTATTGGTATCCTGTTGTGGTGGAAGGTGGTCATGGTAGCCATCTTGATTCTGGGTCCACTTGTTCTGCCATAGGAGTGTGTTCTGCCAGTAATAACATTAAGAGCATGATCATTATTTACGTGAAATAGAAAAATGTGGCAGAGAATTGCAGCCACCATAGCTGCTGTGATTTATTGAGTTAGAATGCTCATTATCAGTTGAAGGATTGAACATTTGATCCCACCTAAGGATCATTCTTTGATATAATGATGGGAATCAGGTCTCAAAGTGCTTTACATCTCAGCTTAAATCCTCTAAATATAGGCAACAACATGCTTTCACCAAGAGGGTAGTGCTTAGCATAAAAACTGCATCATCATCATTATCATCACTCAAGTTTTTGTGCCTTAGTGTAACTGTTGGCCACAAGCCATACCCTTTCTAAGTAATGCCACATCATTGGGCAAATGATTATTATTGCCTTAAGTATCTGTACTGAGAAGTCTTGCCCTTAACCCCTATGGTCCTGATGGAGCAGCATAAGAATATTGTACTGTCAGATAGTAGACATAGCATAATAGTACAGTCATATCTCCTTAATTGTCCTTTGGCCACAAGTTATATAATTTCCACATAGCACAATCAAACGTGCAAGACATACCTTGGTGGATTGGGTGGATCTATAAGCAATATGGCTGAGTGGAGTGGCCCTGTATGCTACAAGTTGGCCCTAGTTGCCCTAATCTATTACCCTAGTACAACTTAGCTAGTTAAGTTTGTGCCAGATATCATAATGTTTACATCTAGATGGTAGAACTCTGATTATCCACATGACTCTTTGCCCACCTGTCATTTACTGTATTTAGAAATCAAGCAGTGCACTGTAACTCGTCTGTAAGTAAGGGGGGTAATAAAAGAAAACATGAAAGAATAAAGAACAAATATCTTAAACTGAAGTGACGATAGATACTTTTCTATACATGTGATGCTGTACATTGTAGATAACTTAAAAGTAATGTATTTATTTGTATGGAAATAATGGAACTTTAATGGAAATTATATGTTACTTTATAGGGCCTTTGTAACAGAAGGCCTTACGACCATATTCTGGTTGTCGTAAGAGAATTTGTAGGGTCTCTTCCTAAGCAATTTATCTTTGATTTACCACCTTTCTTTTCACTTCCATGTTATGTAAAACTTTTTAATATTGCTACAGTTCTGCATCAGTAACTTAAAGAGGATTGTATAAGTCTTTTTAATATTGATACAGTATGCATCAGTAACTTCAAGAGGATTATAAAAATCTTTTTGATATTGATACAGTTTGCACCAGCAACTTTACGAGGATTGTATTAATCTTTTTAATATTGATACAGTTTGCATCAGTAATTTCAAGGGGATTGTTAAGCTCTTTCCCCACATTGACCTTTTTTATTTATTTATTTTTTTAAACTCATGCTCGTACCAGACAATTTTATTCAAGTTCAGGATTACTTAAGACTACTCCGGTTTGAATTGTCTTTCCCAAGCACTGTAAGATTCTCTGGAAATGCTAAGAATAAAATCTAATTGATGTCCTGGGATTGAAGTGGTGGAGGTGTAATGTGCAAAATAAATCATGAAGGAAAGGCATTGCGATATCTCAGAACTCGACTAGAAATGTGATTCTTACAAAGAGGGGCATATAATGAGATACTGTGCCTGTGTTTTTTGTTTGTACATGAAGATTTGCTCTGTATGTTAAAGTTTGACATAGTACTAATTCTCATACTGTTTTTCAGTGTATAGTTCTTTATTTTTATCATTGTGTAAATTTGCTTCATAAAAGTCACAGTAGAATTTTCAAATATTTCAGGAAACACCCAGAAGGTCAGTGTTTCAGTATCAGTTAATGGAAAACTCCTTAAGATCAGTTTCATATGGATAAATGGAGCTCTGCCATACCTAGCATTTTATTTTGTGTACCCAGACTCCTCTGCGAATAAAACGGATTAGCTTCATGTACTGTTTTATTTCTTAGCAGTGCTGACTTTAGTATTCCATAGCAGTTGGCATGGTAGGATGTAGATTTTAGCTGTAATGTAGTTTAGCTTTAGGATTGCTCATTCCCTGAAAACAATATTGCTGTATTATAATTGAGTCTTCACAAATACTGGTACTGTATATATATTTTTAAATTTTAAGTGAAACACTGAAGAATCGTAACAACAGATTCATTCATTCCCAGGAAGTCATGGTAGAATCAGCATCATTTTAAATCCCATCTGCTTGACTATGACACCACTTATCCTGCCTTCATTAGCTATAAAGTACAGATATAATATATACAGTATATATATATTCAGACTGCACCTTTCTGTGTTCAGTTGCTTATACAGTGTATATATATATATAGATATATATAAAAGCTTTCCTTTGCTTCTGTTTGCTTATTGTCTTTGCTATAGCTTTCTTTTACCCTGCTTTGCCTTTTGTTCATGATTTTTTGGTTGGATTTAGTAAATTTTGAAAATTATTATATACAGGTATTAACAATTATTGTATATACTGTACCTTAACATTTGAATTTTCCCATTGTGTTTCATATTTCATATGTGTTTGTACCTTCAACATTTTTTAAAAGCCCATCTGGCTGTATTATAAATGATATTAGAATAATATACAAACACATTGATGAGGAGGAATTACATATAAGTCTTTCACTGACTCGTATTTAGAGAATTTTCATAAAATATCATACTGCACTGGGTTTGCTGCCATATTTTTAAAAAAAATGTTGAGTATGTGGCAATGCATTGCTTATCATTGTCACATGTGAAGTAGCAAAGTTGTATGAGCAGCCAGTGTCCTTCAGTTACACTGATGTTCAGTGAAGTTTGTGGTACCAGAGCTCATAACACTAACCAAAGCATTCCAACGAAACCTGTCCTTGTGCTTGCGTTTAGTAGTTTCTGCGTATGTAGATTTATTTCTCATTTAAAATTGTTTTGAGGTCAGAAGCAGTTGATTTTTTTGTGGTATCAGCTCCTCAGTCTTGAACCAAAATTATATTTCTAGTATACTTAAAGGAACATTCTGCCTGCAAACCCTCTAGACTGTAAGTGAGAACTGACTGTGTTGTATTGGAGCTAAACTAAACACATTTTCCATCATCACCACTCTCACATCACATGAATTGAGTTACAGTATAAGTATATAGTTAGCTGAGGTACCATTATTTTCCAAGCATTTTTCCAAAAGTGTATCTTAAGGCAGTAGCTTCAAATAGTTTAATTGATACAATGATTGTTATTCCTTCTCAGGTATCATGATGAAACATTGCTTTACCTAACACTGTACTTTCATAAGATGCATTCCATTATTATACACACTCATTCAAATATTTACAGTATATACACTCCATCCTTAGGTGGGAAAAAGAGAGTAGGATGATGGTGATGATCATAGACTTCTTATTCATACATTTTTTACCACACTTTTCTTAATTGTGTACTGTCCAATAGAGTCATCATGAAGTATTTCATTACAAGCAAGCTCACTTTAACACTTGTTTGCCCTTAAGCACACATTTGCTTACCCTCACAGATATGCTGTACACTCAGCAAAAAAGTGTCTGAGCATTGAATATCATATACTGTACCAGTAATAGGGCAGAATGCGGGGGGAAAAAAAAATTACTCTTTGAGGTTATAAATTTAAGTGATTACAAGGTTTGTATCTACAGATGTCATGGGGACAAGTTACATGTACTGTTCTGTATGTATATGAACAGAAGCACCTTCAAGTAGACATACCAGCTGTTTTGAGATGACCAAGGCAATAATGTTATCTGTCATATCCAGCAATTGGAGACTTATTTGCTGACTGTTCTATTGCCATCAAAAGTTTGCTGACACTGCCTTGCTGTCTGTGGTGATAGAAAGCATTACATGAAGTATTTTTATGTTATAGCAGTATGAAGCATACAACAAAAAAACATGAGAAGGAAGGATACTTTCTGATGTGAAAAGAAGAATAAATAATATGGAAGGCAAGACACAATGCTGGCAGAGAATTATCAGCAAACTTTTCCTTGTGATGGTACAAGTACACACACTTCCGAAGACTTGCATGCACTCATAATCATGCTCATGGCAAACTGATATGAATTTCCTTGTTTTCCTTGTCAATCTGGTCTTACCCTTAAGACAGACCAAAGCCTTGCTTCAGACTCTTGATTTTCATTCTTATGCACAAGAATCTGCTCGATTCTGCTGCCCTTCCAAGCATACTGTCTCTCCAGCCAGCACATTAACACCGTCAGCCCAAGGATGCCTTTTTTGTTTTATTCTTTGCTACACACAGATAGTTTAATGTTACCTAGGAGAGCCCCCTGTTAGTGGGAGGGTTCAGGAAGGGTATATATGTCTAGTCTAACCCTTTCAGTTTGGAAAGTCTCTCCTGATCTCATGGTAGCAAGAATAACACAGAAGATGTCACTGTGCTGAATTAACATGCACTGTTTTCACTCATTCATTTAATTTTGAACTTCATATTGCCCTTGAAAAATCCCATCATTAAGAATGTATTGAAGCTAGTTGTATTTAGTTTCACACTTGAAAGAGGTCATCATAGTTTAGTATTTAAAAGTACTTGACTAAGATAGTTGTAAATTAGGCAAGAACTGCTTCAGTTGGAAAGATTAAATTTCAGTATTGGAAGTTGTGAGCATATAGATTCAATTAGACCCTAAAGAGGAGAGAGTGAAAACCATGCAAATAGCAGTCAATAAGAATATATGAAGTCTTTGTGTAATTATAGGAGTCAAAATATATTTTAAGGACACAGTCATTATTTCACAGTGCAGTGAATTCTTTCCAATGAAAGAAGTATGCCCACATTTGGGAATTGTATTTGTTAACAAGATATAACAGCTTGATTTTGATGTATGTGTAAGAAAGTCAGAGTTGGGCAAAAAATGTTTATATATTCTCAGTAAACACTAATGCCTTATGTTGATGTGATTCTTCAGTTTGTACAGTAACTGTGATAATGTGAGTGATAGCTAAAGTGAATTAATAATGTTGGATTATGTCAGAATAGACCAGGGCAAGCAGAATACAGGGAGCTCTTGTTACATATCAGGAATGTTTTTAAAAATATAGCAACTTTTTCCATATAACTGGTGCTGTAAAATGGGAGTACTGGAGAATTTCATGTATAGGTAGCAATGGAAGTTTAATAGACAGTACTTGGTTAGTTACTTTGGAGTAAAAAAAAAAAAAAAAAAAAAAAAAAAGGCTTAATAAAGAATTACTGTACTGTAATTTGTGAGAGTAAGCTGAGAACCATTCCCCAGTAACTGGACTGAGAGTTTGTGTAGGGTTGTATAGCTCCAGCCATTAACCATATAGTTAAAATGGACTCTAGTCAGTTGTTTTCACCTGACAGTATTGTGCCACTCCCACAAATTAAATACTGTGTTGCACAGTAGTTGGATGAAGTTTCATGAGCGCTAATACTGTAAGGAGATACTAATGAGTCTCCAGTATTACTGACCAAGTCCACTCTCCCATCTGACTACATCATGCCATCGACTGAGTTCAAATGTGTTAAAGATTTGTCAGGTTAGAACAGACGTGCTATAGTTATTTTGTGGTACATTAGTAAAGTTATTCAAGATGGATCAACCTAAATGATGTGAGAATAAGATGAAAACCATTCCCATGAGAGAGTTGATGGGTTATGTAGAGTTGTGGAGCTCAACCACTATTCCTGTAGTTTCCACGGTAAGTACCGACGCCCGTGTGTGCATGAGACACAACTGCATGGCCAAAACCGCATCGTTACTGACCCCTGGAACTGCAGGATAGTGGTTTGAGGCTCAAGACCCGGTGGTGCCACAGCTGGCCACTCCCGCCATCTTGATTGGTTCTAGATGCACTGCATTGGCTGGTCCTGCACTCTACAACTGAACACTGGATAGTCATGTACAGTACAGGTCATACTCATGTCACCTAAGAAGGCTCCCTTGCACCTCTTCCTTAGCATCTTATTTTCTGTTTTGCATTGTTATATTCTCTTGTATGTCATGTATGCCTCTCTAATTCTGATACTAGTTGATTGCATAAGTAATATACAAGGGAATGCTAAGGCATCATGTGCAAAAATAAATTGGTAAGGAAGAGGTACTAAAAGACTTCCATAGCTCAAAGGAATACCACCCTAGAACTGTTACTGAAGCATTTTGTAGCTCTTGACTTGTGGGCAAACACTGCCACTCTTAACCCTTTGCCTTATCCTCTTTTGTTCCCAGTCATGTCTGTCACCATTTTCAGCAAGTACAGGCAGTCAGTGTATATCAGGATGTGTTCCAGAATTTTTTTTCCCATTCCTCTTCATGTAAAAAAAAAAAAAAGAAAGAAAAAAAAAAATGATGCTGCAAATTGTAGGTACCTGCAAATCAGATTTACAGATAGCAACAGAACTTCAGTTAACAATATCTCCATAATTTATTAGTAAAAAAGGTAGCTTAAACAAGGACTTACTGTTTGTAGGTAATGGAAAAAAATTACAGACAGAGGAAACTGAATGTTACAATATGAACCGGAGGAACTGCAGCAGGTTAAAGTAATAGATGTTATGACTTTTGCATAATGGACAGACAGAAATGGTTGATGATATCTGCAGATAATTATCTGCAGATATCTAATACAATTCCCATTATAATGGGAATTGTATTATAGGAATGTCTGACTTCTTTCAGTATGGCTACATCTCTTGTATTTTAACCCTGCCTTCCTCCTGATGGTTTTAATCAGCTTAGGAGAGACTTCAACCTGGGGGGTTAGATGTAGCCTTCTATAATCCCATCCCTGCAATAGATCTTCCACAAACTATATCAGATCATCTCTTTGGTATCCATAATAAGGGGGGGTGGGAGCAGAAATAATCTTATCCTCAGTCAGAAAGATTTAAAAGTGTATTCAGTTATTTGTTTACCCAGAGTCTGATTAACCACTCTCTGTACCACCATTAGTGACCTGTAGTGTTATACTTTATTTTAATTTTGCGGTTGCAGTAAGTCCTTGTTGATAAGTTGCATATATTATTTGATATTCATTTTGTTAATAAATCCATGTTAAATTGCAGAAAAATTGCATATTAACCACTCAGTCGGGTGATGTGTATCTTCAGTTTGTTCATACTATCTTCAGTTTGTTCATACTATCGGCAGACAGTTTTGTTTAAATTGAGAAAGATGCCTTATCCTAAGGGGATTAATGAAGGCTGTATGTAACTTTCTTCAGTTTGAAAAGTCCCCCCACAATTGAATAAAATTGCCTGGAGTATGAATACAATGAAAATATCACATTGAAAAGATAAAAGTTCAACAGCCATATTCCCTCAATTCATTGTACCAATTATGTGAAGAAATTTTGAGATACATTCTTTCCTTATGTTAAGAAGACTGCCTGTATAATCCTGCTGACTGTGTGTGTGTGTGTGTGTGTGTGTGTGTGTGTGTGTGTGTGTGTGTGTGATATTTGTATTTGAAGGTACACTTGCCTTTTCCCAAATTTCATCCTTGAAGTTTATATAATGTCTTGGTTATAAAAGTAGAAAAGTATTACTTATGGCATGTAGTGGCAGATGTTTGAAAGTCACAGCATTGAACCCCTTCAGCCATAGGATGTCATTTATATTTTGTTCTGTTTTGTTCTTGCTGTGTTCTGATGATTTAATTCAGCTGCAGGGGTTGGGTATGCTTTTTATAAACCCCCTCAACACAAGAGGTCACTCCTAAGCTGAATAAAATGTTGTTGCAACAACAAGAATGAAATAAAGTTGATGCACTCTGGCAGAAGGAGTTGAAGAGGCCACAACACTTCAGGAACAGTTCTGTGCAGATCTGGTGGAGTTTCACTGTACTAGATCAGGGCATGCCGACTTCCTTACCACCCTAATTCAGACTTAGGTACATTTTAATTACAAATTACACACAACACATTATATACAAAATAAATATTATGTGTGAGACACTTTTTGTGTGAAACACATTCTATGTAAGAGACACATTTTTTGTGAAACATACCTGGTACTACATACAAAATACAGTTTGTAGAAGACACATTGTACATATGAGACACATTTTATGTATGATGTAGATTGCACATGACACATTTTACATACAAGATAGGACCCATTGTGCATCCAGAACCAAAATGGCAGAGTTGACTAGGCTTTGATATGACCATGTCTGATTTGTACCCAGCTTTTTCTTGGCTAGACTCATACACTGACAATGCATTGTGAACCAGCCTGTGGGAAAATGAACAAAGGAGGGGGGTTGGGAGAGGCAGAGAGAGAGAGAGAGACTGAGAGGTGGGAGGAAGGTAGGGTGGAAAGAGGAGGAAGGGGAAACCAACACTGAAGTGGGTAGGGAGGGAGGTGGTAAGAGTTTGGCAGAAGTGGGAGGGAGGGATGAGGAAATGGGGAAGAGGGAGAAAGAATGAGAAGCAGGGAAAGAAGAAGAGAAAGTGTGGAGAGAGGAAGAGAGAAAAGTTGTATAAAGGGGAAGGGAACAGAGAAAGGGCATAACTATGAAAAAGTTGGATGGAGAGCAGGAAAAGGGGTGATGGCTGAGGAAGAAGGTAGAAATAGGAAGGTTGGAGAGAGGATGAGGGGGGCAGAAGTGTGAGATGTGATGATACTTTGAGAGGGAGGAATGGGTACAGGAGGGATTGTGGGGGGGTAAAAGGAGTTGTTGGAGGGATGAGCCTGGTTTAATGAGAGAGAGTGTGAGGGATAGATGAGGGAAAGAGAAGTTTTGTAAACAAAGCAAGAGTGGAGGAGGAGGAGGAGCAGGAAAGGATAGGAGACAAAATCTGTAAGGGATATAAGGATTAGTTTATATTAGACATATTAAAAGTGAAGGAAGCAAGAGACAGGAATAAAGGAAGATGGTGAAGAAAGAGGGAGGAGAGTAGGGAAAAAGGATAGTGAAATAAAGAAGAGGAGGAAGCAGAGAATATAATGAAGGGAAAGTAAGTGAGGAAAAGTAAGGAAGAGCTAGAAAATAAAAGAGAGCTATTGAAGTAAGAAAGGGGGAGGGAATATGGAGAAAGGAAAGTTCTTAAAAACCACACACACCTCCACTCTTCATTTTCCTCCAGGCATTTATACTTATATCCTCCTCCTCAACATTCCATATTAATAATGTTCAGCTCTACTTCATACTCACCAGTATACATGTAATTTCTATAACTCTCAGGCACCTCATACACCTTCTTGACATCAAATCTTGAAAATAGGGCCAGTTCAATTTCTTTTCTGGATTTTCTTCTACAGCTTTCTTGTCTGAAATGCATGAAAACTCTGCACATATACATGTATTACATTTTGCTAATAATTTGTGAATTTCCATGTTTTCTGGAAGACTTGATAGATGGAGTAGTTAATATTTTTCCGTCTAGAAGTTGCGTGTGACTGATTTCTGCCGTACAAAACATTTAATTGCATCTTTCCAATGACGTACAGGATTTTATGTTCTTGTATTGCTACCATCAGATGATTTTATTGAACCTGGGAGAAACTTTTTGAAATGAAGGAAGTGATAAAGTTGTAACCTTCATTAACCCCTTCATTACTAGAGCTCTGACTGAAGCTTAATAATATTGGATAGAGTTGGCAAGAATAATACACAAAGTAAGTCATTGGATTGAAGGTTTTAATAATACCATATAGAATCTTTTCCTGTACAAAATAACTTTCTGCCACACGACACTTATCAGCATTAACTGTTTGGTTTGCTTTGTGAAATTAAAACACCAACTGGCTGTGTTATTTTGCTTGTGTTATGCCGAGTGTTTTATGCTCTCTCTTGAGCTGTTTTGTGGGTGCCAGTGAGAGTTGTGCATGGTTTTATGGGATAGTCTCATGGTATATTTTTGTGTGTGTGTGTGTGTGTTTATACTATTTTTTTTCACACTTCCATATGCTTTCCTGATATTGTTTCCCTTCAGGGCCTAGTAATGAAGCCCATTTGCTAGGCCTTGCCTATAAGACAATTCATTTTTCACTCTTCTTGCTTCTTTCTTCCTTCCTTCCTCTATGACAACTGGATGTATCTGTGGCTCAGACGACATTTTGCTTCTCACTTTCTGCCACTGCTAAATGCAATGTCTGTGAAGATTTCAGAAGCGGATGCAGTTTTACACGATTTTACCCAATTGTTGAAGTTTGGAGTTCACCACTTTGCACCGCAGATGTCGTGGTGGCTCCATTTAATGCTGGCTGATCGGAAGAAGATTTGGACCAGGACCTTCACAACCACAATTTGTCACTTGCTCTCATGAACCAGTAGTTGGGGATAAAATTTGATCTAATATTTCACCGCTTCTACTTCTCACTTCTCCCTGCCGGCTAATATTCCAAAGCTGAAAGAGGCTTAGTATTTTTCTCTACCCATAATTGATGCATTTAGATCTGGTTTATCAGGGATGAAAGTGACAGAAATGTCTTAAGTGTGAAGTAGATGCAGTGGAATAGTAGCCTTGTAAGCACATAAGACTGTGACCTGTTATAACCATCACCTGCACTGAGGTCAAGTGGTTAGAGAATTGTCTGCTGTTCAAAAGTATACAAGTTCAGTCCCAGGCTGGGGTAGGGGGCAGTATGATACAAAACTCATTAAAACTGACTTTACTGATCTTCCACAAGGTCCACTGACAAGTTATAATAATGCCACTAATAGTACAGTGAACTGAATGAGACAGCCCAGCATGTATTCAGTATGGGCAGTGGGTGTTATCACTGAATTGGTGACATGTGAAGGTGTATGGTATATAACAGGACTACTTGGCCTCAGGGGATGGGCTGTGGAGTCTTACCCCCAGATTCAGACTCGTAAAAAAAATACATATGGTATATGCAATATATATTGATTTTGCTCGAGACTAAAAGTCACCGATACATCATTGACCATGGCTGACCAGACTAATGATCACAATATCCACCAGACTCTCTTGTAACTCTGTCCTGTTTCACCAGAGTTTGTTCAGGAAATTCTCATTATAAGGCAGGTTTGATGAGTCCCAAAACATCAGCTTCTTCCATAGAATTCTTCATAGCAAAGGGAATATCAGTGAAGGGGATTATCACATGGTTGGCATATACCAAACATTGAAAGATTTTCCATGCAACTCTCCATAGCAAAGGAAACATCAGCAAAAGGGGACAAAAAGTTAATGTTGACCTGCTCCAAAATGTATTCCCCCCCTCCCCCATACAACTCTTTACAGAAGAAAATGAATATTAAATGGAAGGAACCTTTAATGAGGACTTTCTGTGCAATGTTGGCTGTGATCATGACCCATGCACCTCACTGCCTATGGTTTTTCATTCATCCTTCGTTAATGCCAGCACCACTGTGAACCATCCATGACTGCTGCTTTACTAGTCATCTATTCACTTCTTTTCCCGAATATAAGTTAAATGTAAAGTGTCAGTTTCATAATACTGTAAAGTGTGTAGATGGAAGAGTTTTATTCCCATACAGAAAAAATCTTTTTTATTATTATTATTACTGTTTTCTGGGGGGGGGGGGAAGATTTGGTGTAGTCAGTATGAGAACATTATATCCAGAATTCATGTGATGTGAAATTTCTGACTGTTGTGTGGAGAAATTTTGTTGACTCGAACTGGATGGTTTACTGTGCTGTTATATTAAGCCCATAGTTTGTATATATGTTAAGTACATTTATATATATACTGTATAGCCATGATGTTGAATGTTGAAGTGTGCCACATTAATGCATCTCCTCTGACCATTCTGTGTGTAGATGGTTTTAATGGTTGTCATGTATGTAACAGTAAGATTATTAAGAAGTTAATGATATCGTCATTGTTGATATACAGTAAGACCTTTTATGCTTATCTCAGTATTCTAGTATATCATAATTCCAGCTTCCACAATTTTTCACGTGATATACTGCAATTGGTCAACATTCATGGTTTTTGTGGTATGATAGAGGGTGAGCACAGGCTATTGTTCATGAGTGTACAGTACAGATATTTATACAAAACAAGGCACCCTAATATGATGTGTTTTAGAAAATTAAATAAGAAATGCAACTGGAGCCAATTTGAATAATTTATGTATCTTACATTTCCATTATTGTGATGAGTATTTACTTGGATTATCAGTCCAGTTAATAACCAGAAAAGGTCTTATCTGTAAATAGTGTTGTTTAATCATTCAGTTTTGTACAAACTAAAAATTTGCTGAAGAGTTCAGGCTTTAAGTAATTAATATTGTTGGTGGTCAGTTCTCTCTTTCTTTCTCTCTCTCTCTCTCTCTCTCATTTTTTATTTATTTCTTTTAAAGATACTGTATGAAGTTTTAAAATGTTCAATATCTTTATTAATTACAATAAATGTAGTTTATTATTTTGATGTTTGTGTTGCTGTCGTTGTACATGAACAGCAAGTAGAGTAAATTATTACTGCTTTGGGATATTTCAACTTACTTTATAATATTATATTTTCCCCACACAGGGTCCATTCCCATATAGATGAAGTGATACTAATATTGTTTGAATAATTGTGACAGTGCTTTTAGCTCTACATTTCAAAAGCATTTTAACTCCTTCACTACAAAAGTCTCCCAGCAGGCTGTTAAGATCATTCACTGGTGGTAAATGTATAAAAACAGAATGCCTGTATATCATTGAGGGTTGTAGCAAATGCCTCTAGTCACTTTGCTATATAAGGTGATGTTATAGCTAAATAACCTCATCTAATGATCGCAACATGAAATAGGAAAGCTAACACAGTGGAATGGTTACTGGTTGTGGAGATATCTAGAATTCTTTGACCACAGTGGCAACTCTTTTACTGGTTATTTATTTTTGCTGCTGCCAGTTGATAGTTTTATTCAGTTTGGGAAAGACCCCCTTCATAGCAGAGAGGCTAAGGGTGTTTGTTTCTAACCCCTGCCCTTCAGAAAGGAGAATAGCAAGCCTGCGAGATTAATGGCAGTTGTGTCTAACTCCTAACATCTTAAATAATCCTGCTTAAAATTAACCAAATTGTCTGTTTGGTGCAAAAGCAAAGTAAAACTTCCTGTACTGAAGGAGTTAATACATTATTGCAATTTGTCATCAAGGCAGCTTTTGTTTACCTTTTGCCCCACTGCGTGTACCCCACAGCAAAGCCTGGTGAGTGCGGTGTCGTTCGACCTGCATGGCCAGTGGTACCACAACCTGGCTAACTACAAGGGAACCATTGTCTGCCTTAAGGTCATTCCACTGAACCAGAGGCGGCCGGAGTTGAGTCGTAACACCATGAAGGACATGAGGTGAGTGGATCTGAGTTTCATCACAGATTATCAGGTTGTTCATTTGTTTGGTTGTGGAAAGAGAAGCTGGGTGGGTATGATAAATGAATGTGTGAGAAAACATGTGGTAATTATGAAGCCAGAAAAATGACAGAGGTAAATGTATTTATCACCACTAGAAAGGCTCTTGCTAGTTCTGCTTTCATACTCTTTCCATCCTTGTTTTCTGGATCCTACTTTACCCCAGCTGTTGGTGGGAAAGAGGTCAAAATGATGATGATGATGATGCATGATGATGAAAGAAACATTAACTTCCTTACGGATTTCTGTATTCTCATCTTGAGGAGACATGAAATGAGTAGTGTAGCCTTATTGTAAGCCAGTATCTTTTGGATAAACAAAACCTTAATCCCAGGAGTGGCCACAGACCAGTTTCCTCCATGTCGGTATATCCTCCACCATCTGGCTGCCCCTTATCTAACTTACATAACTCTCAGTCACAGACCACTTCACCTCATCCATGATCTCTCCCTCCCCCTTTCCCCAATTATTTCACTTATGCATTTCCCCAAATATGTAGGAATAATTCTTCCTTGTATCACTCATCTTTGGACAGGAACATGAGAGAGATGAAGCAGGACAATATCTGCTCATTTGTGGGTGCATTTGTGGAGTCAAAGAAGAGTAACCACTTGGACCAGACGAAGGTAACACTGGTAACAGAGTATTGCATGCGTGGCTCATTGCTGGATATCCTGGCCATGGAGGACATCAAGCTCGATCAGCTCTTCATATCATCACTTGTGCACGACTTACTGAGGGTGAGAACATCAAATGGTTTTTCCAGATGACCCACTCCAGTCTGATATAGTTTATTCCATTTACCATCAGGTGATTATATTCAGTTTAGGAGATACTTTTTCAGAATGGAAGCATTAGATATAGCCATAATTAACCTTTTTAGAACTATACTATACTCATTTTACTCTAACTTGGCCCAGATTTTCATCTGCTTGCAATTTTATTTCATGTAGCTTAGTGGGAGAAAAAGACAGCAGTAAAGCTATACATCATGTTCACAGCACTTTTCCTTGACTGGCACCATATTCAAGTGTTAATCTTCTGTTATGATTCAGCATTCAAGAGGGAGAGATGGCAATTTTAGGCCAAGTAAGAATAAAAAGTGTATAAAGATCCTTCCTGAATTTAATGAAAATCTAGTAGTCCATCCATCTATCATCCAGTCCTATGTAGCCCCAAGAGGAGTGTAGGAGCCAGGGGCTAGAGAAGTTGGTCCTGACATTTAAGATGAGAATGACCAGCCTCACTCATCCCTGAATGGCATTATTTGAGCAATAAACCCCAACCATCCTTTGGATATAGACCTGCACAGGCTCAATCCGATTGGAGTGCCTTAATTACCCACTAAACCACCAGGTGCCATTAATTTGGTTATATAGTTACCACCCAGGGTAGTACATGGCTTCCTGGTATACTGGAAACCACTTGGTTTGTCACTCAGTGTAGAGTCACCAATAGGCAGAAGGAAGAGGAAGGAATGAAGGAAAGAAAGACAGAAGAGGGAGTGTAAAGTCACCCATAGGCAGAAGGAAGAGGAAAGAATGAAGAAAAGAAGGACAGATGAAGAAGGAAGAAAGAAAGGGCAGACATAAGAATAATATAAAAAAAGACGTCAGAGTGAGAGGTGTACTGCACACATGGCTCATTGCGTGGCCATGAGGACATCAAGTTCAGTCAGCTCTTCATACTGTCGCTTGTGCAGAATTTACTTAGGGTGAGAATGTTGTAGTTTACATTGAAAGAATTGCATCTGTGTATCTGTAGCCAAGCACTTTAATCGCAGACAGGGTGGCCATGAGCAAATCGCCTCCACATTGGTCTGTTCTCCATTATCAGACTGTTATCCATTCATCTCACACCACACTCATTCAAATCTCTACCTAGCTATGGAAAAGCTGGGAGGAGGGGGTGATGGTAACCCTATCATTGTTATTCTAGGGCATGATCTTCCTTCATTCGCATTTTGGGACCCACGGCAACCTAAAGTCATCTAACTGCGTGGTGTCAGGGCGCTGGGTGCTGCAGATCACTGACTATGGCCTACACGACCTACGCAAGGAGCCACTCGCCATGCTTGAGAGGGATGACCAAGTTCAGTTTAATAAAAGTACGTATTTTTAGTCTTGTATTCTAGTAGGCGTAAAATGCTTCCCGGCTTCCCTTCCTTAGTATTTATTTAGATTATTCAACCTCTTCTTTAGTATTTATTTAGCTTATTTGACCTCTTCATTAGTATTTATTTAGTGTATTCAACCTCTTCTTTAGTATTTATTTAGTTTTTTTGACCTTAGCATTTTCTGGTATGTTATGAATTAGACCTATATTGTAGGTGGACCCCTAACCTCCTCCCCCCTCTCCCCCTGCCCCAGACCTGCTATGGCGTGCCCCTGAGGTGCTGAGGGCGGGCATTGACATACCGGGCACAAAAGAGGGCGATGTCTACTCCTTTGCCATCATTCTTCACGAGATCATTGGCCGCCAGGGACCCTACGGCATTTATGACTCTGCTGATGATGACAGCTCCGGTGAGATTGGGTGGCTTGGCTCAGCTTAAAGCTGATGAAAACAGATAGAGAGCAGTTCAGTCACTACAAGTAACTCCTTTTTCCACCAGTCATCCCACAGCCATCACTACACTGCCACACCTCACATTGCCATACAACACATCTCCAGCAGATAGATGAATAAGCATACCATTACAGATAAGTAATTCATTTTCCCTCCACCCTGCAGCCATTATCAACAAGGTTAAGGCTGGGCAGACCGTTAATGGATCCTTGTACCGGCCGGACCTAAACAAAATTGTGGACATGCCTTACGGGTCTGACGAAACCGTGAGGCAGGTCATGCAGGACTCATGGGCAGAAGAGCCACAGCAGAGGCCATCATTTAGGACACTAAAATTTAAGCTCAAGGTCATGAAGGACAGAAGGTGAGACCATGGTTTATTTGTAGTTTATGTTAGGTTACTGTAGTCTGGGTTAGGGTAAGTTGGTGTTTAGGCTGGGTTATAGTATGTTAGGTTACTGTAGAAAACTGACCCCATGTCATTTCCATAGTTTCAGAAAAGTGATCCTGGGTCAGTTTTCTTTCCAAATGGAAAAGTGGTCCAGGGTCATATTTCAATGGAAAAGCAATTTGGGGCCAGTTTTGTGTGAGTATACTGTAAGAGCCTGATTGTGTTAATCGCTGTGTTGTAGTTTATAGGCATTGATCCTAGGGCATTGTGTTAATCCAGCATTTCTTTACAGTCGTAAAGGGAACCTGATGGACCACATGGTACAGATGATGGAGCAGTACAGTAAAAACCTGGAGGAGCTTGTGGCTGCACGCACACAACAGCTACGAGATGAGCAACGCCAGACCAAGGCATTGCTTCACCGCATGTTGCCAACGTGAGTATTACACATGCCCTTATCTTCATATCTCCATATAGAATATAAATAAAGGAGGCTTATAAACAGAACTCACTCTACTGTCAGGGACAAAAGTTTGTTTACTATTTCACAGTGTCTGCTCTAAAAATATGGCATCTCTTTCACTTTGCATGGGCAAAGAAATATTCCAAGCCTCTCTCAGCATAGGAATATTGGCCCCAACAGAGGACAGTTTGAAGTAGAGGAGTTGTAGTATTAGGTGACCTTTTATCCATGACTGTTCCTCCTGCTTACTTTTTACTCCTCCCACACCACAACACACTTACTCACCTTAGGCACTTCATTCTCACGGCACACACACAGTCTTTCAGTCAGGTGTAACCTCAGCTAAAGATCTCTGGGAGTGCCCAGTTGAAGTGGCCAGTTTCCTGCAGTTCAGTGGATTCGTGTCCAGATGAGCTTGGGACAACAGCAGCAACAACAACCACTCACCACAGTCTCCTCTGTAACCTAACCTAACTTAACCAAACCAATCATAACATAACCTACCCAAACCTAAGATACCTGACCTAACCTAATCTAACCTGACAGCCCAATCTAACATAACCACATCTAACCCATCCTTTCTCTTGGACAGTTCTGTGGCTGCCAGTCTAGCTCAGGGCATCGCAGTGGAGCCGCAGGGTTTTGATGCCGTCACTATCTACTTCAGTGACATTGTGGGGTTCACCTCACTGTCTGCTGAGAGTACACCCATACAGGTTGGTCACCAACACTCAGGCAGGGATGATGTGATAGTCAGTCATGAGGCTTGGTGTATTTTAGGTGCAGCAGATATAACAAACAAATCTGCCCTCATGCCCTAACATCTCAGACATGGTGGTGGTAGTATTAGTAGTAGTATTGATAGTAGTTGTAGTAGTAGTATATGCAACTCCAGGCTCATCTTAATGGAAACTCAGTGGACTGCAGGCTGAAATCGCCCTTCTTCTGCAGTTTACCATTCTCCTTTCAGGGAATAGGAAGGGGATTGAGGGATGTTTGTTTAACCAGGCAGCTCTCATCCAGCCATATCAGTGCCACCACAGGAAGGTGTTTCTCTTCAGCACCCATCAGGCAAAATGAAATGGGATTGCTTCTTTCTCTCTAGGAGAGAGATAAGCAATGTTATATATTTCATCAAAGATCACCTCATAAAAAGAGTTAACCCCACTGTTTGTTGGGCAGGTGGTGCGGTTACTTAACGACCTATACACACTGTTTGACAAGATCATCCGAGGCTATGATGTGTACAAGGTTGAGACCATCGGTGACGCGTACATGGTGGTGTCCGGCCTGCCCAACAGAAACATGGACAGGCACGCCGGTGAGATCGCATCCATGGCACTGGAGTTGCTGGATGGGGTGAGTTGGGAGAACTTATTGCATAGTCAGTGATAAAAGTTTGCTTATAGCTGTAATCATCATTGTCATAATCATAATCATCATTATTGTTATCATCCATGGTGATGATGATGATGATGATGATTATAGTGAACAGTGATGCAATTTCACTTTCTATGGTGCCCACAGGTCCAGAATAAGTTTGTCATCCATCATCGGCCCGATAGGAAGCTGCTGCTGCGAGTGGGGCTGCACACAGGTCCTGTCATTGCGGGTGTGGTGGGGCTTACCATGCCACGATACTGTCTGTTTGGTGATACCGTCAACACAGCTTCCAGGATGGAGAGGTGAAATTTATGTTTAATTTTAATTCTAATATTTGTGTTCAGAGACCTGACTGTTCTAACTTGTAGGTCTTTTTTACTTTGGTGGAGCTCTGCATAAGTTGTGATCTTGAGCCAGTACCGTACAACAATGCCAGCAATAACAACACTTAATTAAACAAATCTGTTGCTACCATGTCATAGATCAACAATGAACTGTTGCACATCACACTTCATAACAGTTCCACAGTACACACAGACCACAACATTAACCATCCTTCATTAGCCAGATCAGCAGTGGTGAACCTATGTGCACATGTATCTTGCACCAGTGTCACAACATACTGGGGTCATTACTACAACCCTTCACTTGCCAGATTTAGTCCCTCCCATGTAAGACAGCTTTGGTGAAGCCTTGCACACCCACATGTCATGCCTACACCACAACATGAACAACAACCCTTCATTAACCAGTTCTGTTCCTTCCTCATGTGTTTCAGTAACGGTGAGCCACTACGCATCCACATTTCACACCAGTGCCATGATGCACTGAAAAAGCTTGGTGGGTACATAGTGGAGAAGCGTGGGCTGGTCAAGATGAAGGGCAAGGGTGAGGTTCTGACGTACTGGCTGACAGGTGCCACCAGCGAAGCCATTCAGCCCAGGGAACGCTCTGAGGCAGTGTTGCAGCCATTGTTACGGCTCAATGAGTGCGACAGTGAGATTAGGAGGAGAAGTCCACGCCTTGACAGCATTGGTGCCAGGACATCCAGTATTTCCAGGTTTTTCCCAGTTGTATTTTTGTTGTTCAGTATTGAGTCAAGCGTGTAATGCCTCTTGCTGTGCCTGTGCCCATATGTGCGTGCGTATGTAGAGAGGGAGTAGTGTAGCTAGGATGGTTAAGAGGGTATATGTTAATCTGAAGATGGGAGAAGGCATGGTAATTTAAGGAAGGTAGTGGACAGATACAGTAACTGAATATTTGAAAAAGTTAGGTTTGAAAGTTGATGAGGATAAGGAATTGCGAGAGAATCGAGTTGCCTGGATGAATTACTGTATGTGCAGAGTTCATGACAAGGGTTTTGTAACTCTTTTTCTTTTTACCTTAATAATCAGTGGATTGGCTGTCTTGCAGGTGTATGTGAAGTGCTTTTTTATAGAAGGGGAAAAAAAAAATGTGCAGCTGGTTATGCCCATAAAGTGGAACCAGGGTTCCGTGGGCTTAAATGCTGTGTAAATTATTGTCTTGACAGTTACACAAGGAATACTGTTACTCAGTTTCTAACTTTTACACTTTGTATCTCTTTTGTAAACCTTACCTCAGCCCATCCATAGATGAGAAAGAGTCAGGATGATGACAGTGATGACACATTTTACCAGGAATATGGAGGAGACTGGTGACATTAACGGTGGTCTGGGAGGTTTCCATCACTTTGCTGAGCGGCGGGACTCTCCACGCTCAGAGATCTTCCACCGTCGGCGTTTTAGCACAAATTTCAGGACCTCCAGTGTGGATAACACACCACGTGGTAGCCTGCTGTGTCCTCCTCCGAAGGTATAACACAACTTAATCTGTTGATCTGTCTTAGTGCATCTCTCAATATGGCATCGGTCTGTCTGTATTTTGATGGCCAAATGTAATTACTGTACATTGGAGAGTTAAAATGACTTGTAGCTGAGAAGATTCATTCTTACCTCATACTTAGAGATACTGAATTGCAGTCACAAGTTAGTATTAAAGTTATGGGAGTGGCCCACTAATTAAAAATTGTGGCTCAACTCATCCAGGAGACCCGTTCCTACCATATAACTGAGTCGTATCAAATTTCATGCTGTCACAATTTACTAATCAACTTCTGGGAATAACCTAGTTCCATCAGGTAAAATTGAAACTGACTGCTGTATGAGTATATAATAGTAACAGGATACTCATTTCTACTTAATGACAAAGACTCATCAAAGTTCATGCAATCATGACTTAGTATTCAAGCTGTGGGAGTGACTCAGTTCTGTCAAGTAAAAACAGTCTCTCTGTAATGACATATTTACAAACTTGCAGTTAAATGACAATGAGAAGGAGAGCACCATGCACCAAAGCGTTAGTATGGATGAGCTGCATCATTCTGGGGTCTCCTTGGAAGTGCCAGCAGTAAGAAATGTTGCCCATGAGGCCACACCATCATCGTCCGAACCCACACTGCCCATCGAAGACAGACGAGGGGTGAACTTCAGTCCCCTGGCCACCTCAGACAATGTCACAGCTGGGCAGGGTCACGGGGAGGGAGACCCCATGTTGAATGGTGATGGTGAGGCGGACCCAGAAGACATAGAGTTATTCAGAGGTGACAACAGCCCACATCTCTCCCAGAGTGCAGTCGGTCGGCCGTCCAAAGTCAGACTGTGGCTGGATCG
Source organism: Coenobita brevimanus (assembly GCF_032717465.1). Lineage (NCBI taxonomy): Eukaryota > Metazoa > Arthropoda > Malacostraca > Decapoda > Coenobitidae > Coenobita > Coenobita brevimanus. The sequence goes on along the minus strand of NC_136954.1, from coordinate 69,990,186 downwards.
GATACGAGGGGTAATCAAGTACCCACAGCCAAATTCTCAGATCACCAATAAGCTCTCGGCTAATGGAGTGAGGAGTGGGAATCTTGTTTAGTATAAGGTGGCTTAGCCCTCCCACCAGTACCACACTCATGTATATACCTGGGAGTGGCACGCTCTTCCATGCCAGTTTTATGTGACAGTTTCTAACATTTCTGTTGTATGTTGTGGACTACAGTAGCATAGCCTCAGGCCACCACACTTTCCAGGGCTTGATATGGGGACTGGCTGTTACTGTTACTGTTTTATTGGAGTGTGCCACATAACTGCATGAATTAGCCTGTATTAAGTTTTATAAATAGATTACATAATATACAAATTATGTGCAGTTACTCTGAAAATTATAGAAATACAAGTCTTGAAAGAAACATACAGTGGTTGAATCAGTATGTGCATTAAATGTTACTCATAACTTACATAAGAATGACCTGAAAATACTATTGAAGAACTCTAAAATGCAAATCTTAAAGAAAAGAATCATATGTATCAAATGTTACTTATAGGTTACATGATAAAAAAAAAAGTGACAAGCAGCAACTTTGAAAAGTTAAAAAGTATAATCTTGAAGAAAAGAGCAGCTGCTGAGTAAAAAAAAAAAATAAAAAAAATAAAAAAATAAATGCATTAAATATTCCTTGGACCTTATGTAAAGTAAACCTGCAATATATCTGGAAATGTTAAAAATGAAAATAATTAAAGAAAGAGACTTGATCTATATCCCAGCTGGACTGGTGGAGGGTTAAGAGGTGACGTGATGCGAGAGATGTGATTGTGTTTAGCGTTTAAGGAGGAACTCTGGCAGAAGGCCGAAAATGTGTCGAGCGTGAGGTGAAGTTTTAAGCTTTTTATTTTAAATATTTTTTATCAAGCTTCACCATCCACAGTCATTACTTGTTATGTGTAAAATGGTGCTTAGTGTGTCGTAGTTGTGGTTTATTGAGTTGCTCATTGAGAAGACAGGAAAATATATAACTACTGTAAGTAAGGTTTCATGTATTCCATAGCTTGCCTAATGTATTTATAAGGTGCACACATCAAGAGACTGAAGACAAAGACTCATAACTTGACTCACTTCTGTTTGAATCCTGTTCTCAGCTAGCAGGACAATATTGTTACATAAGGTGGAACTGTTACTTGAGAAGAAAATATTATGTAAGATGAAATTTTTACATATACAGTAATAACTGGGAAAACCTGTTTTGTGTTAGATATATCACTGGTAGGTGTGCGAAAAAACATTTTTGGCCATATCACTAAAACTGAGGGCACAAAGGATTGGAAATGGTTAGACTGTATCCCACTGTACATAACATAATTGTCAGTGAAGTAGAAAGGTCAGACATTGATTTTTCATTGTGGATTTCCATAATGATATAAAAAAAAAACACCTAACAGAAAGATCAAACAAGAGTATTTCTGTTCTTCCCTCATGCATTTTAACAGCAATGTCTGAAATTGGAGGTTTGCCTACACATTTGCAGTCCTGTGTAATGTACACTCGTATGGCTATTATTGACCCTTGAATCAACTTCTGTGTGAGTTTATTCATATTACAATACTTCCAGACATTTTTATTCAGCTTTAGAGGAGGGAGGGGATGGCTGTTAGAGAGGGGGTTTGGTTGATGCATTTACTGTATTTAATAGGTTGAAGGACAAATCTACATAATTTGCACTGACACAGGAAGCTTCTTCAACACAATAACCATGTAAGCTGAGGGTGAATTGTAATATAGATCAGCATAATATAATATCTGCACGGACACAGGAAGCTTCCTCAACAAAATAATCAATTAAGCTGAGGGGGAACTGTAGTGTACATTATATATATATATATATATATATATATATATATATATCCCTAATGGTAAGGGGAAGATGGAGCTTTAGGATGAGGTGAAGGGATAGGGTTGAGATAAGTGAGGGTGGTGTGAGCTGGAGAGTGGGCATTCTAATTGCAAAGGACAGGTGATATGGAGGCAATTTGGTCATGAGCATTCCCTCCGGGATTAAGGCATCTGGCCAGAGAATGATAGATGCAGTGACCCTTCCATATGCATGAGCCTAGTATGCACAGATTCTCAATGCATAATTTGTGGCCACCTATGTATGAAGTAAGTTATTCCAGGAATGAAGTGTGTGGGGAAAAATATGCGAACCATGTGGTTCTGTACTTATTTTTCCAATTTTCCACTCATTTAATGTTTTAAATGTCTGTTGTCTGTTTTATACCTGCTTTGACTCTATATTGTAAACTACGTCTTATGAAGCATGTCTGTATTACCGTACTTATTTCCTAATTATTTATTGCTCAAACACTTTAATGTCACAGTCTTATATCTGTTTACCCCTGTGTAGCAGACTATACCCTTAGGAAGCATATTTGTTAGTTTTTTTTTTGTTTTTTTTAATGGCAAGTTAGGGTCAGACTGGAGATTTGGTTAATACATTGTGTTTTTTATGACAGATTAAAGGAGCCCATATATGCAGCCTCCACATGCACAGATGCAGAGGTTAACACTTTACTTGCTTATATAAGAAGGAATCACTGCATGAGAAAGGTGGAGGGAGGGATGAGGTAAGGTGAAAGGATGGATAGGAAAGATAAGAGTGAGTGGTGTGAGATTGGAGGGTGAGTGGCCTGTCTTAGTTTGGCAGCGCTTTTTTTTTTTTTTTTTTTTTTTTTTTTTTTTTAACCAGGGCTCATTTTGCAGAATACAATAGTATGACTTGCCCTCCTTTACATTGCACTTCTTTGTGATAAAACTCAATACTACAGCTCTACACCGTGTCCATAGCAGTTATTCATACCTAGTGTCACCAAATTTGAGTTTTGATCTCATGTTTTAATTGGCAGAATATAATAGTACTGTGTTTCTCTGCATCCTTACCATTGCACTTTTTCAATTACTAGTAACATGGTGTTAATCTTTTGTTACAATTCAGCATTCAGGTTGTTCAACTGCCTGGTTTTACAAATGTCATGCACTTGCTTCCCCTTCCCCTGAAAGCAGGATGGTGAACTGCAGGTCACCTTAAGCCTGCAGTTCACCAGGTTCATGTTTCAGGTGAACCTAGGGCTACAACTACTATTACTACATCACCAGATTATGTTATTATATTTAGGAGAGAGTTTGCAAACAGAAGGGATTATAATTATATAACTCAGTGTCAGCCTTTCTGATCTGAATAAATTGTCTGGAGGTAGCATACCTAAACTAGTGTGTACAGTACCAGTAATTTATGAAACAATGAGGTGCTAGACAAGGATGCCTTTACTTGGTGGCACTAATATGACCAGCAGGCTCCACTGTGTAGTCATAAAAATATCCCTCATTTCCCTTCCTGTACCCCACCAGGAGGATGGGGAACTGCAGGAGAGTAACTTCATCCCAGGTTCACATTCACATGAACCTTGAGATGGAACAATTGCTACCTTGAAACAGTGCATTTTACATTTAGTGGATGAGAATATATGGCTGAATTTTTGTGCAGGAGGCTCTCAGATACCTTTCCTTAGTGATTTGTTGTGCATTATACACCTCAGTATTCTCCTACACCACTTGTATCATTTTAATACTGATATGTCTTGCATAAACATACAAGAGAATATTAATGTGTTGTATGCTGAAATAAACTGGTAAGGTAGAGTTTTCAGAAAGCCTTGTAGTAAGCTGATGTGAGAAGCCTTGTAGAAAGACCCAGTGACTTGGTGCTATTTATATAGTTAAAAACTCTTACCCCTTGCCAACTAGGATACTGTTTGTAGATGTTAAGATTGTTCTGTTAATAGTAGAAGTCTGATTATCCACACAGCTAATTTGTCGTATGGTTAGAGCATCCCAGTTGGAGTGACATGCTTCCATTGGCTTGAGCCCCTTACGATTGACAGAGGCTTTTCAGTCAAGTAATACCAGCAGAGGAAGTAGGCTGGTCATCTACCCTTGAATATGCTAGATTCTGGTTGTCGGGCTTTGGGCCGCTACACCTCTAAGGGGGTAATAGAGATTACCTTTTATTTACATGCTGTTTGAATATCATTGAAATATTGTAAGTGAAAATTGAGTTTGCAGTGACATAATGAAACTTCGTAAAGCAAAACACCTCTAGGTGAGAAATGTGTTGCCGGTAATGGATAAGTGGCAGTGTTGAAAGACCCAAAATTATTAATATGATATCCAAGTACACCTAGTGGTGTGGCTGGTATAACTCTCAGGTTGGAACATGCTATGGTTCAAGCCCTACAGGTGACCAGAGGCTTATCTATAATGGTAAGTGCTACCAGGGATGTACATCAGTTTCCTGCCCTTAAATGCCTCAGGACCCTATGCTTCTAAGAGGGCAGTAGGGATATGACAGTTACCATTATGTCAGAAACCTTGGCAACAGTTGTGTGGGACAGTACTTTCTCATCATATGCTGCTTTCTCTCTTTCTCATTATATATATATATATTTCTGTATATAGTTAAGTCTTAAAGAAAATTGCTTATTAAATGTCCCTTTCTACCTGTAAAGCTAATATACAAATATCACCAAGTTTACAGGACTTGTAGTTTGAAAATTTTGATATTTTGGAAAACCTCCTAGATATATAACTAGGACTTAAGGTACTTTGATAATTGGATTCCTACTAAACTGTACTGTATGTAGGCACGGTTATACTTAGCCAACTGTGTACCATTTTACTAAAAATGTCAAATTTTCCTAGTTTATGTGTACAGTATAAAAAATGTGAAAAAGTGGAGCAGTCAGTCATAACATATTGGTGCTAGACACAGTAAGCTCCTGTCGTAACTTACAGAGTGTTATATTTATTGTAGGTGCATATTTTCTCAGCCAAAACATGGTTAAAACATCCCAGTTCACGAGATGGTTTTGCCTAGCTTCGACCCCCAAGAGGTGACCGTGGGAAGTAGGCTGGTCATTACCCCTAAATGTACTGTAGTGAAACCTAACCTTAGACACGTAGACCTCAAAGGGGATATTGTATATTATTTATTGTTATTATTATTTTTTATTATTTTCTTTTTTTATGTATTGTTGCACATTATACTTCCTGCCACAGAATGGAGACATTCAGCCTTGCTGTGGCAGTTTAATGTTTTTAAAGATACTCCTCAACCGAAAATACTTCAGAAATATGCCTACCAGTGATGTCTATCTCAGATACCTGTCATGTGTAATTTGTGGAAAGTATAATGGTAGTAACTGTGCAATATATATAGGAAGAAAAAACTCATTCCATAAATAGAAACCAAGCTGTGGCTGTGTCCTGTGGCAGAGCAGCCAACCCAACTGTTTTGGTTTAGAGGCATGTGTTAGGATTGTAATGCTGTATGGTAGTGAGACCTGGGCAGTCAAGGAAGAGGATATTCATAGGCTCAAACGTACAGAAATGACAGTGGTTAGATGTGTAATGAGTCCTTGAATGTGAGGCCTTAGGGGAGGCTAGGTTTATAATTGAAGAGATGATAGGATGGGACTGGAGTGTATTGGTGCTGTGATGAGGCGAGGTAGATTGAGATGGTTTGGGTATGTGGAGAGGATGGAGGAAGACAGTTGGGTGCTGATGGTGAGAAGTGTGAACGTTAGGGGAAGGGGTTGCAAGAGGCAGACGAAGACCTGGGACGAGGTCATTCAACCTCGGGATAAGTGGCTGAATAAGGAGGCTGCTGAGATCAAGCAGCATGGAGAGTCGCTGTTAGGTGACCATGGCCAACAGATGCATGTTGGAGCCTTTATAAATGATATGAACGAAAGAAAAGATCAGCAGATTATTTTTGAAAGCATTTATTGTATCATCATCATGGCTTTTCTTTTTATAAATGGTATGAATGAAAGAAAATAACAGCAGATTATTTTTGAAAGCATTTATTTTATCATCATGACTTCTCTTTTTTCTCACTCACTTTCTCCACCTAACGAGGGACTGAGGCAGAATTCAGTGAAAGAGAAAGTGCAAAAGTGGGAGAACTGATCAGCTTGCCCAGTGAAATGGGCCACACATTCATTCACTCACTATTCAAGCCCTGGCAATCCTGGCAGTAGCAACAAAAAAAAAAGAGTGCACTGAAGAGGTCAGTGGAGATCATGTCTAACCTCCTGACCACAAGAAGTCTACCTAAAGCCAAACAAAATTTCGTGATGATATCAATATTTGGTGGTATCAGAATTATGGATTTAAAAAATCATTGTAACATAAATGGAGCAAAAATGTGTGAGTTGGATGTCATGGATATCAGATTTTAGATTAAAAAAAGATGTCATTGCAAGAAAAGCAGAGCCAAAATGTGTGAGTTGCCTGTCCTGTCACACTGCCTTGCCCATTGCCACAGTCAATGAAAATGTGTGAACATTTTAAAGAGATCTCATCCCAAAGGTGTGGACTGATGTGTTAGGTGAACCCAGAGGCACATCATGCCCCCCACACCTCCTCCACTCATCCTGGCTACACCCACACCTGCGCCTTTACTTAGCATTTTTACCTGGACTTGCTAGTTATTGTGTTTGCCTCGTGTTCACAGTACAACACTAGGGTCATCAGTACAGCTGTTATACAGTATTGTGTACTGTGAAGTGTCAGTCTGTGCAGTATAGTACAGTAACACCCCTTTACAGTGGGGGATGGTGGACTGCAGGAGGAGGGCAGCTTCAGCCTACAGCCCATTGGGTTCACATTCACATGAGCCTGGGGTTGCAATGACCACTGCTACTACTTTTTTGGAGAGTAAACAGTGGAGTGGCCAGCATTTTTGTAGTGTCAAACAGTGGTACATACTGTGTTTTGCTGGCCGCAGCTACAAACTGGATCCTTTATCTTTATGAGCTTCAGTACATATATCTAGTTATGCCTTTCAGTGACACATACCATATCCAAACTGTAACAGGTAATTGTGTAAAAAAAAACATTATATAGATTATAATTTATGATGAGTGAAGGAGAGACTAATGTAAGGTGTTATGTTGGGCCATTGTTTAGTTGGTGTCTACTACTTCAAAGCATCTCTTCCTCAGAAATATGTTTTGGATATTACACCTGTTTATCATCTAGTATGTTACTTCGGCAAATTGTGTTGATGAGACTTCCATTGGATTGGGCAAATTTGGGCCGTCTGGACATTGCTACTCTTCACCCTGCCCCAGAGAGGGAAAGGAGATCCGGATGATGATGATGACGATAAATTTATAGAATTATCTATACATTTCTCATCAACACAGTAAAAGAAAATGTTAGAGTATATTAACCTTAATAAATAACCAAGAAAGAGGTGCTACAATTGCTGATGCCACCTAGAATGTGGCCCATTCTGAGGTAAGGTTAAAGGGGTGTTGCTGATGCCACCTAGAATGTACCCCATTCTGAGGTAAGATAAAAGGGGTGTTAATGTGACTATGGGTCCCAGGATAAGTGGAGTGATGTGCTGTGTGATAGCCTTGTAGCTGATAGCTGTACTTATGTATTTATATTATATATAGATATATATGTCAAGTGATTATCCATAGATGAATATTTGACATTAAAATTTATGAATTTCTCCCATTCTTTATCATCCTGGAATATTGAATACAAGAGTAATAAAATGTTGGAGGATGTGTGTGTGTGTGTGTGTGTTTACCTTATTGTATTATACATGATTTGAGCTAAGCTCATGTTGTCCCATCTCTTTTCTACAAATATTTGGTATCCAATCTAAATTTAAGCACATGGATGTTTTCTGCTCACACCACCTCTCCCTGTAAATTATTCCAATTGTTCATAGTTCTGTTTGGAAAACTAAATTTCTTTACATCACTGAGGTATTGACTCTTCTTCAGCTTGAATTCTTGTTCTCTTGTTCTTCCATCCTCTCTCACAAAGAGGTTCTCTGTTCACACATTCTATTCTCCTTATTCCTCTAAACATTGCAATCAAAGCTCCCCTCTCTCTTCTCTTTCTCAGGGTTGGCAATTTCAGCTTTTTTAATCTCCTTATAAGACAACTCCCTCAAGCTTGGTGTAAATTTTGTGGCTGCCCTTTACATTCTTTCAAGTTTACTAGTCTGCCTTTTCAAGTGTGGTGACCATATCATGGCTGCATATTCCATGTTTGGTCTTATCTTGGTCACTATTAACTCTTAGCACATAGTTACACTAAGGTCCTTTTCTTTTTTTGCCTTCCTTATTACTGTATTTCATCTCATTATCACTGACTCCCATTTTGAATACATGACATTTATTAGTACTGAATTCCATTTTCCACGCTTGACTCTACTTGTAGGGTTTATCGTGTGTGTGTGTGTGTGTGTGTGTGTGTGTGTGTGTGTGTTCTTACCTAATTGTAAGGTTTTGTGTGTGTGTGTGTGTGTGTGTGTGTGTGTGTGTGTGTGTGTGTGAGATGTCCTGAACCTTTTCACTGTGACAATGAATTTGCATTGTGATCTTGCACCATACCGTTTTGTTCACTGATCTGTGTATTTAATATCAAGTTACACTGATACATCAAATATTGTACTGTATACAGTAACATGACAGTGATATCCAGAACACACACTTTAGATTTAAAATTGATGATACTACATAATAAACTGGTTTTGTTTAGTTCAGAACATTTCGTCATTAAGTTGCAGAGGGAAGAACAGGTACAGTGATCTTTAGCTACCACACACAGTACAGTACTAGCATTGTGGCATCTGCACATTTGAGGAGTTGAGTGAGTGAGTAAATGAAATCTAAGTGCCACATAGCAAAAAATCATATGGCCCTACGTCCCCCTGGGGAAGGGGGGAAAGAATACTTCCCCAGTATCCCTGCTTGTCGTAAGAGGCGACTAAAAGGGGCCTTTTGTCTCCAGTCTCTCTCACCTTACTGTCCTCTTCATCTCTTCTGTCAACAGTCTCTTTTTGCTGTATCGTTATTTCTTCCGGCCTTGTTTTCCCCTCTACTCCTATCAGGTTGGACATTCAGTTTCAGGGTATGGATAGTTTAAGGACCTCTCATTGATGCTGAACCTTCCTCCCTTCCTAGAAGGGCCAATCCTGACATTATCAACACCAACCCTGTCAATGCCAAGCCTCCTCCCTTAATGGGTCAAGCCTTTCAAGCAACTGACCTATCCGGCCACTTCATTGTCAAGCCACTTTAATGAACTGCTTCATTGCCAACCTAGTTCATTGTCAAGTCACATCTTCACCAAGCCTTTTAAACACCAAAACCACTTCAATGGCAAGATCATTTAAACTCCAAGACCATTTCAGTGCCAAGACCACTTCAATACCAACACAGTGCTAGGACCAGTTCAGTGCCAAGACCACTTCAGCACAAAAACCACATGAGCACCAAGACCACTTCAGCACAAAAACCACATGAGCATCAAGACCACTTCAGCACCAGTACCACCTCTGCATCAAAACCACTTCAATGCCAAGACCACTTCTACACCAAGACCACTTCAATACCAAGACTGCTTCAATACCAAGACTTCATCTATGCCAAGATCACTTCTATGATGAGACCTCTTCATCACCAAGACCACTTCAGTACCAAGACCATTTCTATGCCAAGACCACTTCAACACCAAGACCACTTTTAATGCTCCACCTCTACATCTTTGCTGTTTCTGTTCCATTGCTAGTAATATCTCCCTGCATTGAATATGTGCCATATGGTCTTTGATACCTGGTGCTAGGAATCCATTTTCAATTCAATATGGCACTATGTTATGAAGTTATAGTAAGGAGTAGGGAGGCCACAGCAAAGGATAATTAGAAACTAAAGATGAGGTTTTAGAGTAGGAGGAAGATGTGGATTGTTTGTAGAAATGACATAACACAATCTGTAGAAAAGTACTGGAGTTTCCTGAAAATATCTCTGGAATGTGTACGATGGTGCGAAGGCTGCAGTGCGTGTGGATGGTGTACTAAGTGAATTTTTCTCTTTGAAAGTTGGTTTGAAACAGGGATGTGTCATGTCTCCATGGTTGTTCAATCTGTACATGGATGGGATAATAAAAGAGGTACAAGGTAGGGTAGTGGATGTTGGAGTGGCCCTGGTGAGAGAGGATAGTGTTTGGAAACTCCCTGTACTGTTGTTTGCAGATGATACTGTGTTGTTGAGTGAAGACGAAGGGGAGCTGCAAGGCTTGGTGGATGAGTTTGAGAGAGTGTAAGAAACGGAATCTAAAGGTGAATGTAGGGAAGAGTAAAGTGATGGTCTTTGAGAGGTGAAGTTAGTGAATGTACAGCGAGGTTGGATGGTGAGGAATTGGAAAATGTGAGTACATTTAAGTACTTGGGTAGTGTGATGAGTAAGGATGGAGGTTTGGAGGGTGAAGTGTGATGAGTAAGGATGGAGGTTTGGAGGGTGAAGTGCTTGAAAGGGTACAGCAGGGAAGAAAGGTTGCTGGTTCTTTGAAAGCAGTGATAAGAAACAGGGAAGTGAGCATGGAAGTGAAAAAGTTACTACATGACAGTATTGTGATACCAACTCTAACGTACGGAAGTGAAGCTTGGACGTTGTTGGAAGGACACAAGAGTGAGAGCAGTGGAAATGAGTTATTTAAGAGGAGCCTGTGGAGTCACATGGAGAGACAGGCTGACGAATGAGGATATAAAAGAGCGTTGTGGTGTTGATGTGGATGTGATAGGAAGCGTTATGAGGAACACACTGATGTGGTTTGGCCATGTGGAGAGGATGGAGGGTGAAAGACTGATGAAGAGAGTGTATGTGAGTGAGGTGAAGGGGGGAAGAGGGAGGGGGAGGCCGAGGATGAGATGGAGGGATGGGGTGGAGAAGTATATGAGAGAGGGGAGTGTGAGTTGGGAGCAGGGCAGTGAAGTGGCAGGGGACAGGGCGACTTGGAGGCGATTTGTTTGTGGCCACCCCAAACGGGATTGAGGCGTCTGGCAATAGATAGATTTATTTGGCAGGTGATGGTGTTTTAATAGTTATAAAATGTGGCATCAAATGGTCTGTATTAACGGAAAAATTTAATATTGAAACGCGAACTGTGATAAAGTACAGTAACTTTCACTTCGTTCTTTAACGTTAGGCTACATACGAGACATTAGCATTTATATAATTGTCTAATAACTATAAGTGAACGATCGATAAACGCCTAGTGAAGTGTGTGAAATACATTATACAGTGTGTGTGTGGGGGGGGGGGCGATCAAAATGGATAATCAAGGGTCCAACCCCGACTCTGAGATTTCATTTTTTTTCATTGCCAGACGCCATGTATCCCAAACGGGGTGGCCAAGGCCTTAGAGTTAATTGTTTTACAGGGAGGGGCACTAATCCTCCACCAACCCCACTTGACACGTAGGGAGAGATAAAATGGGAACATTTTCTACTCGGCTTAGCCCTTTATTGTAAGACAATTTCCAACAATGGTTTTGAAAGTTTTGTGTACATTCAGACAACCATTACGAAGGAATAATACATGTGTATAACGAAGGGATTAAAGAGATTCCGATCCTTTCTTAGACTCAAGTGTGATCGTCTTTTCAGTGGAAGTATAGATACACGTCAAAATAAACAGTAAGGACGCCATGTGCTACAGTGCTCTATCTTTTTGGTGAATTTCACGTGGATACACGCCGGATGGTTGCTTTTTCGTATTGTGGAGGACGCAGACACCATTACATTAAGGTAGGTCATGTATTGTTATTATGTGACCCAGAAAATTGCTGGAAGTAAGCTGTATCCTCCAGTCCCGAGTCTGTCAGGGGGTCCCTGAGACCGGTGTCGTATGCACGGAGTTGACTTATGCTGAAAGTTACCGTTCCGCTCAGTACAGTGGCCGTTTAGCTTCTTTTTTGAAAGTATCTGCATGTTATCTCAAATTTTATGCCATTTATCACCAACATTGTATGAAATACATGTGCCAGGGAGATAGTTGGGTATCTTATCGACCTGTAGGTAACTATAGGTCAATATATATATATATATAATGTATGTTGCTGGCAGATTGTGAAATTTGTCATTTTGTGAATTAAAATTAGTTTAATTTAGGCTTATTTAGGTTAGATTGATCTAGGATAAGGTTAGATTAGGTTAATTTAGGCTTAATAGAGAAGGGAACGGTAACTTCCAGCATAAAGTCACTCCCTGCATATGACACCGGCATCAGTATAATGTTTGTAGTATGAGATAAGCGCATTTATATGGGCACGCTGCATGAGAGAAATCATGCACCGGTATGTTGTTGCCAACCCGAAAATTCATCTTTGGTACAAATATCCCTCAAGAAACCATGAAAAATCGCTACGTGTCCTTGCGTATTAAGTCAAAGCCCCAATGCCTATCCCTACATGAATTTAAAATTTTTCAACAAGAAATATACATAGTATGTTTCTTTGTGAAGTGATTAATAAGCTTCGTGGAAAAAGGAGAAACAAATAATTAACACAATGATATGTTTCTTAGAGAAAAAGTTATTTTACTTCAATATGCACCCAATTTTGTAAAATCCCATAAGTTAAGAGTAAAAAAATAAAGTCTAGATAGTTCCTGTAATTATGATGCTCATGAGAGGGTGAAAATACAAAGTATATACAGTATACATTATATGAAAGAGGAATACTGTTGCAAATAAATAGATTGATGCCATGATTATCTACCATGATATTAGATGTGGAAATTTATCCTCAGCTCTGGTGAAACAGTTTATAACACTTCCAGCATTTCATTATTAGATTTCATTGATAATCAGCACAGCAGTATGGCTAACTTAATAGTAAAGCTTTACTCTTTATAACTGCATAAATATAAAAAATTTATTTGCTGCTTTTCTTACAAAAAGTTATACTAATTATCAATGAATATCCAAAATCCCTAGGTTTTTAAGAAATTTGCCTGGATGTCCCTACCTCTTTACGTCTTTGAAAATTAGTCAAAGTCCCTAGGTTTAGGGATATGTCCCAATGGTTGGCAACAGTGCTCTGGTAAAATGAGTAAAACTAGACATCAGATAAACGTAGTGTAAGAAATGAAAGATCCCATTGATGGCCAAAGGCTGCTGGGAACTAGGAATACTTGGCTGTACATTAGGCTACCCATGTTCTCTTAGCCTTTCACAAAGACCTAATTCCATTTTTCCTCTTTGGCAGGATGTTCTGAGTACGTGCCATTTCAAAAGTCACACCTCGGTGAACCAGCGATGACCCTCACACGAAGACCTGGCCAATACTCATAACCGTTCACCAAGATGGGTCATGCAGTGTAGTGAACGGTTTTATCACCACCTCTTTAAGGCATGGCAACGCCTGTGCATGTCTTCTTGTTAAAATGGGTAAGGAGTGTCTTTCTGCTCTTTCTTGTTATTTTTCTTCTGTATGCCACTGGTATAAACTGTAGTGCTGTCACCTTCCATAACTTCATGACCCCATGTATTGTACAGTTTTAATTCCCCAAAGAGTACATTTGTACATTGAGGCAGACACAATTTTGTGGATAAAAGAAGGATTATCTGATTATTATTATTTTAATACCATCCACTCACTCAGTGTAGTGCGCTGTTGGGTGTCTGCCCTTTCCTTCATCCATCTTTCCTTCCATCCTCTTCTGTTTTTCCTTCATTCTTTCCTTGTCCTTCTACCTACGGGTGACTTCACACTCCATCTTCTGTCTTTCTTTCCTTCATTCTTTCCTCTTCCTTCTGCATGTGGGTGTCTCTACACTGAGTGACAAGCCAAATGGTTTCCTGTACACCAGGAAACCATTTACTATACTGGGTGGTAATCATATAACCAAATTTTGGCGCCTGGTGGCTTAGTGAGTAATTATTGCGCTCCAATCAGATTGAGCCGGTGAAGGTTTATATCCAAGGGGTGGATGGGGTTGAGTGCTCGTGAAATGCCACTCAGGGATGAGTGAGGCTGGTCACTCTCATCATAAATTTCGGGACCAACTGCCTAGCCCCGGGCTCCTACGCTGCTCATGGGGCATTATAGGATTGGATGATCGATGGATTATTATTATTGTTATTATTATTATTATTATTATTATTATTATTATTATCATCGTCATTTTTTTCATCATCCAGTCCTACATTGCCCCATGAGGAGTGTAGGAGCCCAGGGCTAGGCAAGTTGTTCCTGACATTTAAGATGTGATCAGCTTCATTCATCCCTCAGTGGCATTATGTGAGCAATAAACCCCAACCATCCCTTGGATATAAACCTTCACCGGTTCAATCCGATTGGAGTGCCATAATTACTCACTAAACCACCAGGCGCCAAAATTTGGTTATATGGTTACCACCCAGCATAGTAAATGGTTTCCTGGTGTACAGGAAACCATTTGGCTTGTCACTCAGTGTAGAGTCACCCACAGGCAGGAGGACGAGGACAGACTGAAGGAAAGAAAGACAGAAGTGAGAGTGTAAAGTCACTTGTAGGCAGATGGACGAGGAAAATTTTTAAAATTATTTATTTATTTTGTGGTAGGTGGGGGCACTCACCATCCACTCACTCAGTGTAGTGCTGCTCTCGGGTGTCTGCCCTGTCTTCTCCTCCAGCCTTCATTCCTTCCATCTTCTTCTATCTTTCTTTCCTTCATTCTTTCCTCGTCCTTCTGCCTACGGGTGACTTTACACTCCCTCTTCTGTCTTTCATTCCTTCATTCGTTCCTCTTTCTTCTGCCTATGGGTGACTCTACACTGAGTGACAAGCGAAATGGTTTCCTGTACACCAGGAAACTATTTACTACTCTGGGTGGTAACCATAAAACCCAATTTTGGTGCCTGGTGGTTTAGTGGGTAATTATTATGCTCCAATCGGATTGAGCCGTTGAGGGTTTATGTCCAAGGGATGGTTGGGGTTTATTGGTCACGTAATGCCACTCAGGGATGAGTGAGGTTGGTCACTCTCATCTTAAATGCCGGGACCAACTGCCTAGCCCCGGGCTTCTACGCTTCTCATGGGGCAACGTAGGATTGGATGATGGATGGATGGATTTATTTATTTGTTTAATTTTATTTTGACTCATTTCTTTTGGAATTGCCATGTTTCCCTGTTTTTCCTGCCTCCACCATCCATCCATTGAATGTGGGAACCCATACAGAGAAAAGAAGCATTGTCACTGGAAAATGATGGTTGATATCAGATGAATTGCAAATCAGAAAACCCATGTTGTATCCAAACCTAACCACATCTGACTTAACCTAGCTGGGTGCCTTTGTCCCTCAGACTCCCCCAAAGCATTAATTTAACCTTATCTAACCAAGTCAGACTGCAGGGAAGAGAAATGAGACAGTGAAGTTGGCAGTGTTAAGCATCAATCTAACTTCATCAGAGTAGGGAAATGGTAAAGGAAAAGGTTGTTGCTATCGATGAGAGGAACCCATGGAAGACATAAACCTGTGTACCCCGTGTTTGCTAGGTAGTAAGAGAAACACAGCACACAAATGTTATACAGTCAATATAGTGTACAGTCATTTGCGTATGTGATAAAGAAGAATTTAACCTTTTTTTCCTTATACAGTAATTGTGATGCCTTATTTCTTGTTACCAGTATGTGATCTTTTTCTTGTTTATATGATTACAACACAAAATTCATTAAACGATTGGTTTAAAGGCAGTTGTAAAATGAGAGTGAGCTATACCCAACAAAGCATCACAGGATTAGCAAGTGGAAAATCAAGTGAATATCCAATAATGTAAGGAGTAGAGGGAGGGGGAGGGCAGGCCAACGATGAGATGGAGGGATGGAGTGGAGAGGTATTTGAGAAAGGGGGGTGTGAGCTGGGAGCAAGGCAGTGAAATGGCACTGGACAGGGATACATGGAGGCCATTTGTTTGTGGCCACCCCTTATGGGATTGAGGTGTCTGGCAATAGATAGATAGAAAGTAGTAGAACTTAATTAGTTTCAGGAAAAGGTGTATATTGATTTTATTCCATTAAAACCAAGAAACAGTGTGCACCAAAATGTCTGCTGAGTGCAATATGGTATTCCTGCCAGCAAACTAGGAGAGTTCACTATCTAACCAAATCTCTCCCAGTAAAGAGTACCATAATGTTAAAGTTTATTATTATTATTATTATTATTATTATTTTTTTTTTATTTATTGTTTTTGTGCATAATATGTGAACAGTAACTCTAGATGTAAGGGCACATGGCACGTTTTCCTTAGATTGATCTTCTTCACAGACTGGTATCTGGACGCATCAACCCGGGAATGCGGGCACCAGGAAGAAGGCTGCAAATCTTGGCTGAACTACATCATTCATATTTGTCAGGAGATAGTGAATGAGGGAAGAGTTGTTGCCTTGACACCTGAATGAGGGAACCTTTGTGGATGGAGTGAGAAGGTGAGTGAAGTTTACATCCCACAGCATTGATCCTGAGTGAGTGAGTGGGAATGGCAAGGCTTGATGAATGAAAATATGGGTGATAAAGTATGAGTAAGATGGAAGGGGGGAGAGGGAGGGGGAGGCCAAGGATGAGATGGAGGGATGGAGTGGAAAGGTATATGAGAGAGGGGGAGTGTGAGCTGGGAGCAGGGCAGTGAAATGGCAGGGGACCAGGTAACACGGAGGCAATTTGTTTGTGGCTACCCCTTATGGGATTAAGGTGTCTGGCAGTAGATAGATAGATAGACTTCTGTATTTTCCATTTTCTGGATTATAACGCATCATCATCATCATCATCATCATCGTCCGGACCTCCTTTCCCATCCTAGGGGAGGATGAGGAGTAGCAGTGTCCAGACAGCTGTCTTGATAATAACTACTCCATGTATAATAGTGAGAACAGAAGATGTTGATGCTGATACTGATGATGATTTTTGTCGGCAGATGGAGAAGTGGATCCCAAATCTCGTCTTGCCATTTTGTTGACTTCAAGATTGACTGGGATTTGATGGAACACAATGACATCCAATACATCAGAGTGGAAGAAGGTAGAGGAAACCTTTATTCTACAGTGGACTAACTTAGGCTGCTGATGGACAGAATTGCAAGAACTCTGTCAGCACTAAAACCATCTGCATCCATTCTTCTTGATATGATGTTAAAGGTAAACCAGATTTCTTTTTCATATGTTGTGTAGATGCAGGCCTGGTCAGTCAGTCACACCCCAGCAGTTTTTAGCATGTCACACTAGTAAGGACCCATATGGTACGTCAGTGTAGCACCCTAGGAATTTTCAGGCATAAGGCTCCTCATTAGTTTTGCGAAGGCCCATATGACCCCACATGTCTAGTGCTTCTGTAAGTGATAGAATTAAGGTCACTTTTCTTGGCAGCACTGGAGTTTTTATAGCATCTCTTCATTAGTGATTTAGTGTTTGCATACTACATGATAATATTTTTATGTATGCTGTTTACACCCTCGTAATACTGTATCAGCATAGTCTGCATCAATATCATCATCATCAGCCATACCTGTTTTCCTACCCTTGGATTGGGGGGTGAGGTAGGGTGTAGAGAGTCAGAAAAAAAAAAAAAAAATGAAGGAGAAAATAACCAAGTCTGTCTAGTTTATGGGCCACATTCACAACTCCAGGCCTTGCCTTCAATAACATTGCTTAACATAGTATTTGCAACCCCAGGCTCCTTTGAATCCTTTCCTCTGCAGTCTGTCATCCTTCATATAGGGACATGGAGGAAATTAAGGAATGTGTGTTTAACCAGGCAGGGGAGTCACCTGGTTTCTTCATTGTGTAAGAGAGAATATTGAGATGTAAAATAGCTAATATAAAAATGACATCATGTTTCCTCCTATGGAATTCCTGTATTGGGGTTGGCCATAGTACAGCTGATATACTGGAAACTAAACCAAGAGGCAGAACCAGCTAATTACCTCCCAACAATTGCTGGAAGGTGGTTGGGAAAAAACAGAAACTTGAGATATGTAATGCGATTGGTAACAGTTTGAGTCTCTGCTTGTATTTTCACTCTTATGTACAGTCACTTGATAAAAGGTCTTACAATATGCAGGATAAATAACTAGAAGAGATGTTATTAAATCTCCAAAGGCCCTTAGAATGCGACCCTCAGTAGCATAGGTTTTAGGGTCATATTAAAACTGAGTGTGTGAAAGTGTGGAGACGCTCATAGTGTTTGACAGTTACTTCTGAAGCATGAGACCATGATTGAACATCTGACTATTCTGTAGTGTTGCTGACTACACTCTAATGTTGGATCCAGGCTGATCACATCTGACAGTTACGGGTGTCCCCTAAATGTGATGATACAATGTGTCTGACCTTTCTGTATCACTGCTGACTGCATTCTGTAAGGTGGAATGCAGGATGATCACATCTAACAATTAGAAGGCATTCAGAAAGTGCATATCATCACAAGTGTCAGTGTAATTCATGGTTTACTGTATAGACCAACCTTGATGTAGCCTCACTGGGGGAGGTAATTAATTCAGCAGTCATAGTCTGCCCAATTGAACAGTCATAAAGAAGGCATACCTCCACTGACATCAGTAATATTTATGATTTACTCCTGCATCTGGATCCACCTCAGAATCTAAGCAACTTCTTGAGCCAACGCCCATATATCCCTCAGAGTTTGTTGAAATCCGATTACAGCTTTTAGAGATACAGTAACAGTATGGTGTCCACAGACAGACTTAGATGAATACACACCCATCTCCAGCTTTGTGGGCAGAAGTAATCGCAGGTGTTCCATAAATGACCATAAGAAATGAGAGACTTACACCATCATACACTCAGTTTTAAGAGTGGTCAGTCCAGAGTTTGACTGCAAAGTACATTCCCAGACTCACAGTTGTTAGTCAGTTCCCAGACTCAATTATTAGGTTTTTATTTTGATTTAGTGGGGGGGAGGGGGAAACAAGCTTAAAAAATTATACAGGGTGATCAAAAGAGGTTACTGATTTTGTTGCCAAGTAACTCACCTTACCCAACCTTTCTCTGCCGTACCTTAGTTTTCTTACCCTACCCTACTTTTCCTGACTCTGACCGACCTTACCTTACCTTACCCTGTCTGACTGTCCTACCCAGCCCAACCTTACCTTACTTTACCCTACCTTACCTTACCTTTATCTTACCTTACCTTACCATACCTTACCCTGCCTGACCCAACCTTACCCTATCCTACCCTTCCCTTCTCGTCGCTGCTTTACCTGACCAGGTCTTACCCTACCTCACCTTACCTTACGTAATTGTATTTTACCCTACCCTGCCCAATGTACTGTACCCAATCTAACCTTCACTACCATATATATCTTACTCCATCCAACCTTACCGTACTTAACCTTACCTTACCCAACCTTACACTACCCTACCCTACCCTACCCTACCCTACCCAGAGCTCATGTAAGTGATGACTTTCTTGATCACCCTGTTTTATGAGTTTTTGAGGAGGCTTAGTGAAACAACTTTGACCAGAATATTTAGAAGTTAGATAGACTTCATTTGAGTAGAATATTTAGAGGTTAATAGATTTTGACTAGAATTTTTAGAGGTTAGATAGATTCCATTTGACCCTAATTTTTAGTTTAGACAGAATTCATTGTTTTATTTTGTCTGTGTGTATTTATTATATGTATTTGTGCCTTTCTAATTTATATGTGTATGTCTTATGAGGTCACATGGAATAAACTGCCTACATGCTTGTCATCAGTACATTGTTAATGAGTAAAATCAAGTTATACATATTCACTTGAAAATGTGGACCTTGTATGAATGAGCCAGCTTGCTAATGTCATTATTTTAGTTAAAAGAATTGTGCCACTCCATTTGCCCCATATTATTGCAGACTTTGACATTTTGGAGAACACCATCATACTTTTATCTGTCTATCTATCTATCTGTTGCCAGACGCCTCAATCCCGTAAGGAGTGGCCACAAACAAATCACCTCCGTTTCATTCCCCTGCTCCCCTCTCTCATATACTGCTCCACTCCATCCCTTCGTCACATAAACTCTTCAGGAGTGTGCATATATCCACTGTAGCGTAATAGTTTCAGAGATAACACAGTTTTGGTGGTTTGTTTGTTTGTTTTTTTCAGCCAAATGGAGGCAAATGTTGAGACAAGTGACATGTAACACCTATTTCCTCTTAAGATTTACGTTGATTTGCCGAGATCCACCTATGCTTGTACAGTTTTCCAGATAACAGTTTAGGTGCTGTGCTTTGTCACCCAACAACATGTCTAATAATGTTCTTGCTGGCTTGCTTTGCTCATTCACTCTGAAAATATGCTAAGAAGTCTCCTACTGCCACCAGATTATTTTTCGTATGCAGTGAGTTCCATGTGGCCGTTTATCTTTGCGTACTGGGAGCGCTCACAAAACAACTTGTGATAACTTTTCTCTCGTAACTATACTGTACTTGTTTCACGTTAACTTGGCCTAAAATTGCCTTCCGATTATCACGAATGTTGAGTTTTAACATCAGATTAACACTGGAATATGGTTCCAGTGATGTGGAAAGGATGTAGAGCCTTAGTATTGTCTTTTTTTCCCACTGAGGTGTAACAGTAGATTAACATGGAAATCTGGCATCAAGAAATAGGCATCCACACCGCAGATGTGGGAGATGCCTGAGTGAGCAGGGTTGTCTTTTGGGCCATTTTTAGGCTATGTTTGACTCTGAAAATTAATGATACCAGTGGAAGGCATTTCATATGACATGGTATGATGTCCCATGATTGGAATAATAGCTGGGGGGGGGGGATCATTGCTCTGTTTTTGCTTAGCGAAAATGTTATGAGCATTTTTTGGCTGTGTTTGGCTCTGTTGGGGTAAATGTTTGGTACCAGTGGAAGACATTTGTTTTGACATTGTTATGACAATTTAAAAATGGCACAATCTATCACAACTGGTACCATAGCTGAGAAGAAAAGGAAATTTTGGTGGTCCTCAAGCGGGACAATTTTGCAAGCCATATGGGACAAGAATTTAACACATTTCAGCCAGAGTACTGTATAGTGTTCTCACTCACTGAGCTCATGCTAGAAGTTAGTTGTAAAGTGATGTGGAAAGAATGTGCAGCCGTGGTACTGTATTGTCCTTTCGTACACTAAGCCATGTGAACTATGTTGCTGAGAGACCAAAATCTGGGCCAAGTTAGGGTGAAAGAAATAAGTTATGTTTTTTGCCGGAAGAACAAGAGACAGTGAAGAGTCCGTGCCTTCTATTCCTTGTCCTTCCAGCAAAGATGCAGTAATACAGTAGTTACGACTGTAAATTGATCATAAGTTTGTTTGTGAATCAGCACACATTTAAGGCCTCTCACGTCATACAGGGCGGTCCATGTATTATGTATCTTAGTTAAGGGGATGGTCAAGTGATCTGTACCATTGTCTTCCCTGTGTCATTTTCTACTCCCATAACCCTCTCCATGATTAGTGTTATAATACTGCTTTACCATGTCCATTAATTGTATAACCCCTTGTATGTTTAGTGGTACTGTACCATAAAGTATTTGCATTTTAATGTTCATTGATTGCATGGCTGATTACTGATATTGTGAAGCAGCCAAATCGTCTTTGCTCCTCTCGTAGCTTCCTTCCCCATCAGATTAGACGAGTGTAATACATGGACCACCCTGTTTCAATTACAAGCCAGCATTTCTCAATTAATCTGAGAATAGTTGTTTTATGGGCAACATTATCTTGTAAATTCAGTGTTGTGTTGTATATCTTTTTTTGAAGTAAGAAAAAGAGAGTAATTTGTAAGTCAGAGCTATCACTGCCGTTATGAATGTCCACAGAAATACAGTATTAAAGTAATTAACTGATGCGTCACTCTTGTATCTTTAGTGTCTAAGCATCACAAAATTATACTAAGTCCAAAAATTCACTCAAAATACTAGATGACATCTCAGAATTTCATCTCAAAATTTTGCTAAGTTGAAAAATTTGCATTTAATAATACTGATTGGTAGCTTTCAAATCCAAGATGGCCACAGTTCTTTATTATTGGTACTGAAGCATCTCAAAAAAATTTCCATATAAGAAAAGTAGAGTCGAAAAATCACTCGTAATACAAGTTAGCATCTCAAAATTATACTAAGTCCAAAAATTCACTAAAAAATACTAGTTGGCATCTCAAAAATTTGACTAAGTCCAAAGCTTTGCCCATAAAAATACTAGCTGGCATCTTTCACTTCCAAGATGGCCGTCTGTGTGTGTTGATGCTGTGAGCTTGGTTGTTACGGTTGCGGACCAAAATACTGCCCCACGTTTTTAGTCCACGAATTATGAAACCCGTACTTAATATCCTGAAAGGTTTGTTGTGCATGAATATGGCCTCACTGGGTTTCAGAAGTCATTGCTCACTTCCTGGCTAATTATCGTTCATGAAGTGAATCAGTATTTATGTCCGCAACCGTACACACACTCCCACTCACTTCGTTCTCCTGTGTGTGTCCTCTCCAAAACTCCCCCACTCCTTTGCCCTTCCTCTTTCACCCTGCTACTTGTTATGGTGAAGGAGGAAGGGGAAAGGGGTGGGGCATTTTTGGAGGGTACCTATTATTTTGTTAACACCTTTCTCTCGTTTCAGGTTGTCTCCGGACACTCTTCAGAGTACAAAAGGCTCGACGCGAAACCTGGTTCCATTAATCTTCGCAATCGACTTAGGTACATTTTTGGGGGTCCGAAAAATCCATATTAGGCCTGAAAATTGCAAATTTTTCGTATTTTTTGCCATTTTCGGAGGATTTTTTCCAATATAATTTTCATAAATACATTTTTTCCATTGAACTTTCTTAAATATTTTTGGTTTATATAATTTTCAATTGAATAAAATATTTTTAGACAAGAAGTTTTTCCAAAAGTATGAGTTTTTCCAAAAGTACAGTTTTGAAAAATATTTGAGTCTAACATGTTGTATGTTATTTTATTTCACATAAGTTACTCATAAGTCACTTCAGTCAGGCAGATTTCAAAGTTCATTTGAAAAACTACATAAAAAGATAAGAAAACAAGACAGTAAATTTCAGTTTTATTTTGCATATTACAAAATACACATTTTAAAATATCAGTACAAAAGTACAGACATCTGGTACAAGCAGATGAGCATTCTTCACCATCACTCAGCAGGGGACCACTGCCAGAGTTCTTCACCATCACTCAGCAGGGGACCACAGCCAGAGTTCTTCATCATCACTCCAGTGGGGACCACAGCCAATGTTCTTACCCACTGCTTGGCAGTGGGTATTCTTCATTCACAAGGGGGCACAACCAGAATCCCCAGCAGTCCTCAGGAAGAAAGACCAGAGATGTTTGCCAGGTCAGCAGCAAGTTCGCAACACCTATGGAACAGAAACACTATTAGTTTAAATCCACATAAGCTTTTAATACATAAATCAATATTTAACCTTATAACAAAAACCTTTGAAGAGTAAGAACTCTTTACTCACACTTCAGGGGTATGACCACAGGAGTCGTCTGGCATTATTTGGCAGGGGGACAACCACAAGTCCTACAGCAGAATTGTGCAAGTGCACAACAACCACTCCATCAGTGGCATTTGGCAGGAGCACATCCACTACCCTGTAAGGACATGACCACCACCAGTCCTATGGCATCATTTTGCAGAGGCATGACCACCACCAAAGTCCTATGGCATCATTTTGCAGGGGCACATTTCCACCAGAGTCCTTCATGGCATTTGGCAGGGGCATGACCACCACCAAAGTCCTCAGGCATCACTCAGCAGGGGTACAACCACCACCAGTGTCCTCATGTATCACTAGGCAGAGATATGACAACAGCCAGAGTCCTTGGCCATCACTTGACAGGCATGACCACCACCAAGAGTCCTTGGGCATCACTTCGCAGGGGCAGGACCACAGCCTCATCATTGCTCTGCTGGGGACCACAACCAGAGTTCACTGCCACCACTTGACAGGGGACCATAGCCAGAGTTCTTCACCATTGCTCCACAGAGGAGCACAGCCATAGTTCACCATCGCCCCACTGGGGATCACAGCCAAAGTTCTTAGCCATCGCTTGACAGGGGGTAGAGTTTTTCATTCACCACGGGGTAAAACCAGTATCCTGAGTAGTCCTCAGGAAGAAAGTTTAAGTAAGTTGTTCGCCAGGATACCAAGGTCAGCAGCAAGCTCACAACACCTATGGAGCAGAAACACATTAGTTTAAATCCACATTAGCTTTTAATACATAATTCAATATTTAACCTAATAAAACCTTCGAAGAGTAAGAACACTGTACTCACACTTCAGGGGTATGACCACAGAAGTCGTCTGGCATTACTTGGCAGGGGCATGACCACAGAAGTCGTCTGGCATTACTTGGCAGGGGCATGACCACCACCTTAATCCTTCAGTGACATTTGCCAGGGACACAACCACCACTGTCCTTCAGCAACACTGGAGGAGCATGACCACTACCAGAGTGGTTCAGTGGCATCTGGCAGGGGCACAACCACCACCAGAGTCCTCAGGCATCACTCAAGCAGGGGTACAACCACCACCAGTGTCCTCGGGTATCACTCAGCAGAGGTATGACAACAACCAGTAATCATGCATGGCTCAGCAGTGGTATGACCACCACCCAAGTCCTCTGGCATCACTTGCCAGTGCTACGACCACCACCAGAATCCTAAGGCATCACTTAGCAGGGCTAGTAGCACCACCAGAGTCCTCAAGCATCACTCAGCATGGGTATAACCACCACGATCCTCTGGCATCACTTTACAGGGGCAGGACCATAGCATAAGTTTTTTGCCATCACTCACCAGGGGACCACAGCCAGAGTTCTTCACCATCGCTCTGCAAGGGATCACAGCCAAAGTTCTTAGCCATCGCCCAGCATGGGATTAGAGTGCTTTCTTTACCAGGGGGTACAACCAGAATCCTCAGCAGTCCTCAGGAAGCCCAAGTTGTTTGCCAGGATACCAAGGTCAGCAGCAAGCTCAACACCTATGGAGCAGAAACATATTAGTTTAAATCCACATTAAGCTTTTAATTCATAAATCAATATTTAACCTTGTAACAAAAACCTTTGAGTAAAAATACTGTACCCACAACACTTCATGGGTATGACCATGGGAGTAGTCAGGCATTACTCTGAAGGGGCACCACCACCATAGTCCTTCAGCAACACTGCAGGGACTTTACCACCAGAGTCCTTCAGTGGCACTTTGCAGAGGCACAAGCACCAGAGTCCTATGGCAGTACTCTGCAAGGGCACTGCCACCAGAGTCCTATGGCAGTACTCTGCAAGGGCACAACCACCACTCCTTCAGTGGTACATCCCCTACCCTGTAAGGGCATGACCACCACCAGGGTCCTTCAGTGGCATTTGGCAAGGGCATAACCACCACCAGGGTCCTTCAGTGGCATTTGGCAAGGGCATGACCACCACCAGGGTCCTTCAGTGGCATTTGGCAGGGGCACAACCACCACCACGGTTCTTCAGTGGCATTTGGCAGGGGCACAACCACCACCACGGTTCTTCAGTGGAACTTTGCAGGGGCACAACCACCACCAGGGTTCTTCAGTGGCACTTTGCAGGGGCACAACCACCACCAAAGTCCTCAGGCACCACTCTGCAGGGGTAAAACCACCACCAGTGTCCTCACGTATCACTCAACAGAGGTACAACACCCACCTAAGTCCTTGGGCATCACTTGACAGGCATGACCACCACCAGAGTCTTCATGTATCACTCATCAGCTGTACAACCACCACCAGAGTCCTCCAGCATCACTCAGTAAGGGTACGACCACCATCACAGTCCTATGGCGTCACTCAGTAGCAGTATGACCACCACTCGAGTCCTTTGGCATCACTCTGCTGCAGCCTGACCACCACCTTCAGGCACCACTCAGCAGTGGTATGACCACCACCAGAGTCCTCAGGCATCACTCAGCAGCGGTATGACCACCACCAGAGTCCTCAGGCATCACTCAGCAAGGGTACGACCACCACATTCCTCTGGCATCACTTTGCAGGGGCAGGACCACTTAATCACTCTGTAAGAACATAACTGCATGAGCATGACGATTCCAAGTTCTCTGGCAGGGACAAGACTGAGTTTTTCACTATTGCTTGGAAGGGGGAAAGGCTATGTAATTTGCTGAATAAAATACATCCCTCTCTATACTCTCAAACATTATTTATCTATCTATCTACAGTAAAGATGGATAGATAGATAGATACAATACTGTAAAATTGTTATGTAATTTGCTAAATAAAATACATTCCTCTCTATTCTCTCTAACAATCCCGAGGCCGCTGCTGTTCAAGGTATCTCAAAATGCGGAAATGTTTAGTACCACAATTCCCACAAAAGTGTAAAACCCACCACCTTCGTATATCCATCATTACCTCATAGTCCTGTGGATGGCTTACACTAACTTTTTTCCCAGGTTTCATCCGCGCAACATCTACGAGGTAGCACGAAGTGGCCACGTTACATGTAACATGTGGGGGTGGATTTGTCTTCATGGTATGGGGGACCTAACCCACATCCAAAGTCGCTTCACCTCTGCCAGATACATAGTTATCTTAGAGGACTTCTTTCTGCCATCTCTGCATGCAAGAAACTATCCTTTCACTAGCCCAGTTATATTCGTGCATGATAGATGCCCCATACATACCGCTCGTGTTGTGCAGGAATGGTTTGCTGATCACCCCAATCCGCAACTTCTTCAGCTGCCTAGTAAAGGGTGTGACATGAACCCCATAGAAAATATATGGGCCAATCTTATCAACACATGGGACCCGGCACAGGAGAGGACGTCGGAACAACTCTCACAACACACAAATGAACAGTGGGAACTGTTCCGGGCAAATCCCCCACTGGTCCACAGGCATGTTGCTAACATGTCTGATCGACTTCAGGCCGTCAACAACCACCGTGGAGGCTGGAGTGGGTACTGAATACCCCACATACGCTGAATCAGCTCTGCATGCAGTCAAATATCAAATATATAACATTTAAAATGTTGCTCACAAATGTCCATTACTGTATGTTAAATTTGAATTGACTGGACAGTTTTTAATCGATCTGCCTGATGAAGTGGTGTTACAGTTTGTAGTTAAGTAAACTTCCTTGAGTGACCACAGTCACTTATTCCTGACAATATTATAAATAACACCGATAATAAGATCATTCGGACATCATTGTATGATTTATTAAGTGTATGCCTTCTGATTTGGCAACACAACAACTTCATAATAATATCTCGGTATTTACACACAACTATGCAGCTGTTTATGCGTTAACAAATGACAGTTCATGATCCACTATCTATATTTTATTACATGTCGAACTTACCACAAGTATGACTACTTAATCTCTGTTGTTTATGCCTGGTCTCGCTACTACTTCCAGTGCCACATTCACAACTATACCACATTTTCCAGCAACATGAGCTACCACACTATCACCCAGTATGGAGATATTGTTTGCTTAAATGTGGGCAATATTCTATGAGTTTTGGCGCGCCTCCTTGATCCCCAGCCAGTGCATTTCATTTCCTCCCCTATTCTTCCTTTCGCTTTTTTTTTTTTTTTTTTTTTTTTTTTTTTTTTTTTGCTGTTTCTCCTCTCTGTCTCCTTCTCCCTTTAGTGGCAAAATGCAGTCTTCAACCTTTCCCTTACATTCATTTCAATTTATGCCAACATTCGTCTCCTCCTCCTCCCAGTTCTTCCCCACCCACCATCCTCCTCACTACCATCTCCCCCTGCTTCCCCTCCTCACTACCTGCAGACACCCCGGCTATGTGTCTCAGGTCGACGAGGATGGGAAGAGGGTCGCCACCGAATTTTGTAATAATGCTACTCTGCGGGGACACTGATAACCCTACGACATATCTTTGGAGAACTGGTAAAGGATATTTGGTTCACGACGATAATTGAACAAAATGCTGCATCACTTCCGCTACTTGTCTCTCACATGCATGAATGCATCATCATTTTGGTATCTATGTAATAATACTGTGGTTTTAATATACTGTATCTATAATGGGTATGACACGTTAATCATTATCAGTATAATACATTTACATGCATAATATTGACTAGGGGAAAGTTAGAACTGCATAGTGACAAATCATCACTGGGTTTGTTTCGCTCGAGCAGACGACTAAACTTTGATGAAGTTCATAGCTGCCACTGTTACCACATAAAACACGAGCATGCTGGTGGAGGAGGTGGCCTCGATTCATTTGCTCGCAACTGTACAACCACTTGGTAGGGGCATGAGCAGATTCTTTGCCACGACGGCAGGGTTATCAGCAGGTACAAAAACGTATGGAGTTTCAGTGCAGTAGTTCAACTCCATGCTCCACAGGAACATACACTCCTCCTCCACCAATTTGCAAGGGAAAGGCCAGAGTAGTATGCCAGAACAGCAGGGTCAGTAGCCAGCACACAAAACTTACGGGGTACGAGCTTATTAGTTGAAGTCCATGTTATCTTTTAATACTATTTAAACAACTTATAACAGTAACAGACTGCTTATGGTCCTATGTTACTAAGCTTAGTAATGGTTTATATCGGTAGATCAGAGTACGGCAGTTTACAAGAGACATTTCAACATGCCACAGTAGGTCTAAATACACGTAAATTCAA
The DNA here is from genome assembly GCF_032717465.1 of Coenobita brevimanus. NCBI lineage: Eukaryota > Metazoa > Arthropoda > Malacostraca > Decapoda > Coenobitidae > Coenobita > Coenobita brevimanus. The sequence goes on along the minus strand of NC_136954.1, from coordinate 69,961,644 downwards.
ACAAGTGAAAAGTCTGCTGTGAAGCCTCTATACCATACTAAATTTGAAATAAATATTAACGCAATTAAATCTGTTAGTATTTCACAAGAGTCCTTAGCATAAAAAGAATGCCAAGACCACAGTTTCCACAGTTTTTGTGACTACGAATTTACTCAAACTGTCTATTAATGTCATCTCTCTACCTTGGAATTTACTCAAACTGTCTATTAATGTCATCTCTCTACCTTGAATTCAGAGTTGAAACAACAGATTAACACTAGAATATGGTACTAACCATCACAAAATGCTGTGGAAAGAATTAAGAACCATGGCAGTCTCCTACATCTTTCAACCAACATTAAACTGCAGATAAGACCAAAATCTTGGCCAAGTTAGTGTAAAAGAGGCACAGTACCATATCAGCACAGACTGAACTATGTAGAGGAGTAATAGGCTATCACACCACAGGGAAGGCTATGGGTTATCACCACAGGTAGGGGGGCCATGGGCTATCACACCACAAGTGGGGGGGGAGGGCATGGGCTATCACCACAAGTGGGGGGGGGAACCATGGGCTATCACACCACAGGTGGGGGGGGGAAACCATGGGCTATCACACCACAGGTGGGGGGGGGAAACCATGGGCTATCACGCCACGGGGAGGGGGGGGACTATGGGCTAACACGCCACGGGGCGGGGGGGACTATGGGCTAACACGCCACGGGGAGGCGGGGACTATGGGCGAAAACGCCACGGGGAGGGGGGGGACTATGGGCTATCACGCCACGGGGAGGGGGGACTATGGGCTATCACGCCACGGGGAGGGGGGGACTGTGGGCTATCACGCCACGGGGAGGGGGGGGGCTGTGGGCTATCACGCCACGGGGAGGGGGGACTATGGGCTATCACGCCACGGGGAGGGGGGACTATGGGCTATCACGCCACGGGGAGGGGGACTATGGGCTATCACGCCACGGGGAGGGGGGGACTATGGGCTATCACGCCACGGGGAGGGGGGACTATGGGCTATCACGCCACGGGGAGGGGGGACTATGGGCTATCACGCCACGGGGAGGGGGGGACTATGGGCTATCACGCCACGGGGAGGGGGGACTATGGGCTATCACGCCACGGGGAGGGGGACTATGGGCTATCACGCCACGGGGAGGGGGGGACTATGGGCTATCACGCCACGGGGAGGGGGACTATGGGCTATCACGCCACGGGGAGGGGGGGACTATGGGCTATCACGCCACGGGGAGGGGGGACTATGGGCTATCACGCCACGGGGAGGGGGGACTATGGGCTATCACGCCACGGGGAGGGGGGACTATGGGCTATCACGCCACGGGGAGGGGGGACTATGGGCTATCACGCCACGGGGAGGGGGGGACTATGGGCTATCACGCCACGGGGAGGGGGGACTATGGGCTATCACGCCACGGGGAGGGGGGACTATGGGCTATCACGCCACGGGGAGGGGGGACTATGGGCTATCACGCCACGGGGAGGGGGACTATGGGCTATCACGCCACGGGGAGGGGGGGGACTATGGGCTATCACGCCACGGGGAGGGGGGGCATAAGGCCAATCACGCCACGGGGAGGGGGGGGACGATGGGCTTTCACGCCGCGGGGTGGGGGGACTATGGGCTATCACGCCACGGGGAGGGGGGACTATGGGCTATCACGCCACGGGGAGGGGGGACTATGGGCTATCACGCCACGGGGAGGGGGGGGACTATGGGCAATCACGCCACGGGGAGGGGGGGACAATGGGCTATCACGCCACGGGGAGGGGGGGACAATGGGCGCTCACGCCACGGGGAGGGGGGGACGATGGGCTCTCACGCCACGGGGAGGGGGAGGACTATGGGCTATCACGCCACGGGGAGGGGGGACTATGGGCTATCACGCCACGGGGAGGGGGGACTATGGGCTATCACGCCACGGGGAGGGGGGACTATGGGCTATCACGCCACGGGGAGGGGGGACTATGGGCTATCACGCCACGGGGAGGGGGGACTATGGGCTATCACGCCACGGGGAGGGGGGACTATGGGCTATCACGCCACGGGGAGGGGGGACTATGGGCTATCACGCCACGGGGAGGGGGGACTATGGGCTATCACGCCACGGGGAGGGGGGACTATGGGCTATCACGCCACGGGGAGGGGGGACTATGGGCTATCACGCCACGGGGAGGGGGGACTATGGGCTATCACGCCACGGGGAGGGGGGACTATGGGCTATCACGCCACGGGGAGGGGGGGACTATGGGCTATCACGCCACGGGGAGGGGGGGACTATGGGCTATCACGCCACGGGGAGGGGGGGGACTATGGGCTATCACGCCACGGGGAGGGGGGGGACTATGGGCTATCACGCCACGGGGAGGGGGGGCACAATGCGCTATCACGCCACGGGGAGGGGGTGGACGAGGGGCTATCACGCCACGGGGAGGGGGGGGACTATGGGCTATCACGCCACGGGGAGGGGGGACTATGGGCTATCACGCCACGGGGAGGGGGGACTATGGGCTATCACGCCACGGGGAGGGGGGGGACTATGGGCTATCACGCCACGGGGAGGGGGGGGACTATGGGCTATCACGCCACGGGGAGGGGGGGGACTATGGGCTATCACGCCACGGGGAGGGGGGGGACTATGGGCTATCACGCCACGGGGAGGGGGGGGGACTATGGGCTATCACGCCACGGGGAGGGGGGACTATGGGCTATCACGCCACGGGGAGGGGGGGGACTATGGGCTATCACGCCACGGGGAGGGGGGGGACTATGGGCTATCACGCCACGGGGAGTGGGGACTAATGGCTAACACGCATACGGGCGGGGGGGGACTATGGGCTATCACGCCACGGGGAGGGGGGGGACTATGGGCTAACACGCAACGGGGTGGGGGGGACTATGGGCTATCACGCCACGGGGAGGGGGGACTATGGGCTATCACGCCACGGGGAGGGGGGGACTATGGGCTATCACGCCTCGGGGAGGGGGGGACTAGGGGCTATCACGCCAGGGGGAGGGGGACTATGGGCTATCACGCCACGGGGAGGGGGGGACTATGGGCTATCACGCCACGGGGAGGGGGGGGACTATGGGCTATCACTCCACGGTGAGGGGGGACTATGGGCTATCACGCCACGGGGAGGGGGGACTATGGGCTATCACGCCACGGGGAGGGGGGGACTATGGGCTATCACGCCACGGGGAGGGGGACTATGGGCTATCACGCCACGGGGAGGGGGGACTATGGGCTATCACGCCACGGGGAGGGGGACTTTGGGCTATCACGCCACGGGGAGGGGGGGGACTATGGGCTATCACGCCACGGGGAGGGGGACTATGGGCTATCACGCCACGGGGAGGGGGGACTATGGGCTATCACGCCACGGGGAGGGGGGACTATGGGCTATCACGCCACGGGGAGGGGGGACTATGGGCTATCACGCCACGGGGAGGGGGGACTATGGGCTATCACGCCACGGGGAGGGGACTATGGGCTATCACGCCACGGGGAGGGGGGGGGACTATGGGCTATCACGCCACCGGGAGCGGTCGACTAAGGGCTATCAAGCCACGGGGAGGGGGACTATGGGCTATCACGCCACGGGGAGGGGGACTATGGGCTATCACGCCACGGGGAGGGGGGACTATGGGCTATCACGCCACGGGGAGGGGGGACTATGGGCTATCACGCCACGGGGAGGGGGGACTATGGGCTATCACGCCACGGGGAGGGGGGACTATGGGCTATCACGCCACGGGGAGGGGGACTATGGGCTATCACGCCACGGGGAGGGGGGACTATGGGCTATCACGCCACGGGGAGGGGGGGACTATGGGCTATCACGCCACGGGGAGGGGGACTATGGGCTATCACGCCACGGGGAGGGGGGGACTATGGGCTATCACGCCACGGGGAGGGGGGACTATGGGCTATCACGCCACGGGGAGGGGGGGGACTATGGGCTATCACGCCACGGGCGAGGGGGACTATGGGCTATCACGCCACGGGGAGGGGGACTATGGGCTATCACGCCACGGGGAGGGGGGGACTATGGGCTATCACGCCACGGGGGGGGGGGACTATGGGCTATCACGCCACGGGGGGGGACTATGGGCTATCACGCCACGGGGGGGGGACTATGGGCTATCACGCCACGGGGGGGGGGGGACTATGGGCTATCACGCCACGGGGGGGGGACTATGGGCTATCAAGCCACGGGGGGGGACTATGGGCTATAACGCCACGGGGGGGGGACGATGGGCTAACACCCCACGGGGGGGGGGGGACTATGGGCTATCACGCCACGGGGAGGGGGACTATGGGCTATCACGCCACGGGGAGGGGGGGACTATGGGCTATCACGCCACGGGGAGGGGGACTATGGGCTATCACGCCACGGGGAGGGGGGACTATGGGCTATCACGCCACGGGGAGGGGGACTATGGGCTATCACGCCACGGGGAGGGGGACTATGGGCTATCACGCCACGGGGAGGGGGGACTATGGGCTATCACGCCACGGGGAGGGGGACTATGGGCTATCACGCCACGGGGAGGGGGACTATGGGCTATCACGCCACGGGGAGGGGGGACTATGGGCTATCACGCCACGGGGGGGGGGACTATGGGCTATCACGCCACGGGGGGGGGGACTATGGGCTATCACGCCACGGGGGCGGGACTATGGGCTATCACGCCACGGGGGGGGGACTATGGGCTATCACGCCACGGGGGGGGGACTATGGGCTATCACGCCACGGGGGGGGGACTATGGGCTATCACGCCACGGGGGGGGGACTATGGGCTATCACGCCACGGGGGGGGGACTATGAGCTATCATGCCATGGGGAGGAACATGGGCTATCACGCCACAGGGGAGGGGGAACTATGGGCTATCACGCCACGGGGAGGGGGGACTATGGGCTATCACGCCACGGGGAGGGGGGGACTATGGGCTATCACGCCACGGGGAGGGGGACTATGGGCTATCACGCCACGGGGAGGGGGGGACTATGGGCTATCACGCCACGGGGAGGGCTATCACGCCACGGGGAACTATGGGCTATCACGCCACGGGGAGGGGGGCTATCACGCCACGGGCTATGGGCTATCACGCCACGGGGAGGGGACTATGGGCTATCACGCCACGGGGAGGGACTATGGGCTATCACGCCACGGGGAGGGGACTATGGGCTATCACGCCACGGGGAGGGGGGACTATGGGCTATCACGCCACGGGGAGGGGGACTATGGGCTATCACGCCACGGGGAGGGGGACTATGGGCTATCACGCCACGGGGAGGGGGGGACTATGGGCTATCACGCCACGGGGAGGGGGACTATGGGCTATCACGCCACGGGGAGGGGGACTATGGGCTATCACGCCACGGGGAGGGGGGACTATGGGCTATCACGCCACGGGGAGGGGACTATGGGCTATCACTCCACGGGGGGGGGGGGACCATGGGCTATCACACCACAGGAGGGGGAACTATGGGCTATCACGCCACGGGGAGGGGGGACTATGGGCTATCACGCCACGGGGAGGGGGACTATGGGCTATCACGCCACGGGGAGGGGGACTATGGGCTATCACGCCACGGGGAGGGGGACTATGGGCTATCACGCCACGGGGAGGGGGACTATGGGCTATCACGCCACGGGGAGGGGGGACTATGGGCTATCACGCCACGGGGTGGGGGACTATGGGCTATCACGCCACGGGGAGGGGGGGACTATCGGCTATCACTCCCCGGGGAGGGGGGACTATGGGCTATCACGCCACGGGGAGGGGGGACTATGGGCTATCACGCCACGGGGAGGGGGGGACTATGGGCTATCACGCCACGGGGAGGGGGACTATGGGCTATCACGCCACGGGGAGGACTATGGGCTATCACGCCACGGGGACTATGGGCTGTCACACCACGTGGGGGGGGGGCTATGGGCTATCACGCCACGGGGGGGGGGAAAATGGGCAAACACGCCACGGGGGGGGGACTATGGGCTATCACGCCACGGGGGGGGACCATGGGCTATCACGCCACGGGGGGGGGACCATGGGCTATCATGCCACGGGGGGGGGAACTATGGGCTATCATGCCACGAGGGGGGGGGAACTATGGGCTATCATGCCACGTGGGGGGGGGAACTATGGGCTATCATGCCACGTGGGGGGGGGAACTATGGGTCATAATGCCACGTGGGGGGGGGGGAAAATGGGCTATCATGCCACGTGGGGGGGGGAACAAGGGGTATCATGCCACGTGGGGGGGGAACATGGGCTATCATGCCACGGGGGGGGGGAACATGGGCTATCATGCCACGTGGGGGGGGGGGAAAAGGGCCTATCACGCCACCGGGGGGGGGGGGAACATGGGCGATCACGCCACAGGGGGAGGGGAACATGGGCTATCACGCCACAGGGGGAGGGGGAACATCGGCTATCACGCCACAGGGGAGGGGGAACATCGGCTATCACGCCACGGGGGGGGGACTATGGGCTATCACGCCACGGGGGGGGGGACTATGGGCTATCACGCCACGTGGGGGGGGACTATGGGCTATCACGCCACGGGGGGGGAAATATGGGCTATCACGCCACGGGGGGGGGGGGAATATGGGCTATCACGCCACGGGGGGGGGGACTATGGGCTATAACCACGGGCGAGAGGCCTATGGATTATCACCACTTGAAGGCGAGTGAGATACCACAGCACCTAGGCTATCAACCACGGGGGTGGGGGCTATGGGTTATCAACTACAGGGGGGTACCAACCACAGGGGGACTATGGGTTATCAGCCACGGATGGTCTGTGAGCTATCAACCACAGGGCTATATGGACAATCACGGTGGGACTATCACCGTCATGAAAGCTATCACGTCGGGCTGTAAGTAGCGATATCATTAATAAAGCTTGCATAAACTTGCTTTTTCACCAGAGATAACTGGGCCACCATAAGTCGTGAGGCCAGAAATTCTAATAGCCTTAGTTACGAGGATGGAACGAGTGTACTTTCTTCCTGGTCAAATCAATCCTCCAATGTCACTATATATGCTATCAAATGCACACAGAAGTAACGCTTGAATACCTTAAAAATATCTAGAACATCTACTATATGAGCAGAACACCACTACATACCGTGAGGAGCAGCAGCCGCCTAGGTGTGATAGCCCTGTGTCGACCAACGTCTGAAATAAAACTAATACCCTCCTGAAATGACCATGGCCTCATCACCTCTGAACCGCCACGTCATCACCACCTTTACACAGACACGTAACTACATCGTTCATTGTGGTTGCTTCGATATCCAAAGAGTAGAGGTCGTAAGTTCAAGTATAATATGGAAAATGAATCGCTAATTCAGAGGAGCTGCGAAACCACCACCACCTAACTGTATCGTCTGCTTCGGTAACCAAACACTAGAGGTCGTATGTCTTATGCTAGAGTCTAGTATGCGAAATACATCGCTAATGAAGAGGTGCTACGAAGCCTTCTATGCTAGCTAGAATACGGTCCTTACTTTTAATAATACAGATGGTACAGTAGCCAGTCATAAGGTAACAAATCCACCAACTCAAAAAATAAACATGAAATAAAAAGTTTATCCCACTGATAGGGTTAATCGAGGGGAGACTATAAGGTACACACACACATAAAACCTTCGGTCTATACTGAATGCTGTTGGAACCAGATTACGAGAAATGATGCTGGTCACGAAGAGGTGCTATGGAAAAGATGAAGAGCCGTACCCACTGCCTTTTTCTCACGAGAGAGACAGAGACAGACACACACACACACACACACACACACACAAATTTATATCATCAAAATATTCCTAACGTCTCCTTGTAAATATTTCATTGTACTTAATTTACTGTTTAAATAAATTTATATTAATACATTAAAATAAGAGCATACAGAGGTTGGGAGAGTGGACTTTCTGACCACCACTTGGTGGTGGTGAAAGTCTAGGTTGAAATGAAGTGGAGGAATAGAAGAAGGGAAGGCCTGGAGGAAGTAGTTTTTGTAAGGAGGGCGGAAAGGTTACAAGTGGATGGAAAAAAGGCAAAGTATAAGAAAAAAGTGGAGGAGCAATTAGGTACATATGATTTAGAGCAGACGGGGAACGTGGAAGATGTGTACAAGATATTCACACAAGAAATCTATGCAGCATGTGAGGTGGTGTGTGGGGTGAAGAGAAGACGAAAGGGAATGCAATGAACAGCATTGTGGAATGAAGAGGTGACACAGGCTGTGGCACAAAAGAAGAAAACATAAAGTGAGTGGATGAGAAACAAGAGTGTGGAGGAAGTTGAGAGACAGAAGAGTTATATGTTGAGAAGAGAGAGGTGAAATGATTAGTAAGAGAGTAAGAAGTGAGTGGATGAGGGATTTGGAAGGCATTTGAGTGTAAAGTGGTGGGAATGTAAGAAAATGTCCTGGAAAGAGGTACAGAGTTAGACAGGGTGTTAAGAACTTGGTCGGGAAGTGAAAGATAAAAATGGTAGATTACTACAGGAGGAGGAAGAAAAACTGAGCAGATGAAGAGAACACTTTCAGGAATTGTTGAATATAGAGGATGAAAGTAATGCGAGTGTAAGTGGCTGGGGAATGGCTGGGAGAAGGAGGGACTGGAGAAACGATAAGTTATGGAACGCCTCAGGTTACTAAGCGGATTCAGCGTCCATGATTATGAAGATTGTAGAAATTATCGACGCAAGGTGAACGTTTGCATTCTACACTGCGATTTAAGGCTGAAGCACACGACCCTAACATTTGCTTGTGGACAGGGAGATATGGGAACGAACGATGTCCACTTTGTCTTCCTTGTCTTTCTTACAAACACAAGAAAATCGCTGACATTCTATCTATCTATATACCTGTAGCCAGACGCCTTAATCCCATCAGGAGTCATGTCGCTCTGTCTCCTGCCACTTCACTGCCCTCCTCTCCTCAACTTACACTCCACTCTCATATACCTCTCAACTCCATCCCTCTATCTCATCCTCGTTCTTTCCCTCTCTCACTCACATACACTCTCCTTGTTAGTCTCTCCATCCTCTCCACATGTGAGTTAACCAATACTTAACCAATCCATCCGAAATTATATGAACTTTATTTTTATTCTCCCACATGCGAAATATACAGCCTCTGATGCAATGATTTTACGTCACCTTCAGGCCAGACATTTCCAGAACAGTTCATAATCAATTCCTTTTGAACAATCTCGATGCGAAAATAACTGCTGAAAACTGATGCTTAAATATCAATAATTCTAACTCTGCTATATCGGTAAATCCATATTGGTGGTATTCTTTACTGCTAAAAGTAACTACAAAATTCCATGAGTTTTAATTTGCCCTAATACTGTCCCGTCATTCGTGTGACTCTCTCTGATTTCCTCTTCTCTCTTCCTTCCATCCATCCTCTACCCTTTTCTTGTCTAATTTTGTCACCCTGATACAATAAAATACACGAAGACACCGGAGAGGGTAGAGCAAGGATGACTTAAAATATCCCCCTCTCCTCCCCCCCCCCCCCAAAAAGAGGAACATCTGTCTACTTATTCATCTATACCCAGACGCCATAATCCCCTAAGGGTTGGCCGTCTGTCTTTGAGTTAACTGACAAGTAGGGAACACGTGCGGTTGGTTATATGGTTATCACCCAGCGTTATCAATGGTTTCCTGGCTTATAGCACTCCATTTGGCTTGACACTCAATGTAAAGCCACCAGAAGAGGAAAGACGGGCAATACAAAGTGATGAGAAAGATGGGAGAAATAGGAAGGTAGGAGGGCAAACATTAAATTGAATGACAAAGATAAAGGAAGTAGGAAGCACTACATCACGTGAGTGGATGATGGTCGAAACCATCTACCACACTTAAGGAAAATCTGTTTATGAAGGCGCAAATTACAATGTTAGCAAAATTTTCAGAGGACATGCTAATACTGTATGATAATATCGATCTACCTATTTACAGCCAGACGCCTTAATTCCGTAAGGGGTAGCCAAAACCAAATCGCCTCCAAGTCGCCCTGTCCCCCCTCCCCCGGACTTACACCCCCCTCTCTCGTATACCTCTGCTCCATCCCTCCATCTCATCCTCGGTCTCCCCCCTCACTCTCCACCGGTATAAAATGAGGGTCAAACGTTTTGCATCAAATTAAACAAAGCATTTCCTCTGCAAGACAGGGTTGAAAACATATAGCACACATTACCATGCAGTAAGGAATCTAATCCTCTTTTAAACATGTTCACGGCGAATTAACACAAACATTTACTTGTACTATTTTATCATGGAAGGAGCAATCCTGCGGGTTTCTGATTTTTGGTTCTCTTCTTTTTTGGGTGAAAAAAAAATATATATATATAAATAAAAAACTATACTCCTTTATTGTCTCCAGCATTCTCTTCCGCCTCCGTCCCTCCCCTTCCATAAACCCTTCCCATCCACCAACACATTTTCCCTGTATTGCCCTCAAACACGGGAATCACCACGACTCCAGCGTATCAACTCCAAATTACCCTGGCGGACGCTGTGACGCAATTATGACGTCATGCATTCCACCTAGAGGATACGGCCGCTGCCGGCTGTCCCCTCCCTCCTCCTTCTCAGTCTTCCTACGACCGCCGGAGGGGAAGGACGCCTTTCCAGGTACTTCCTACGGCATTATCATAACACGTGTGGCGTGACGACGAAGATTATGGTGAGTAAAATATGGATGTATCTTTAAAAATGTCGTTATTAGCATCCTCTCTCTCTCTCTCTCTCTACGTATATATATATGTATGTATGAGAGAGAGCGGACTCTTGTATCTCCCTGCATACGCTGCATCGTGGCACTGAGAGTAAACGTACATGAATGAATACCCACTGAGTCAAGCGTGATGGCCGGGTCTATTCACCGATATACTTAATTCTACCACCGCCCCTCAACGCCAATCACCACAGGGTGCAAAGGAATACTCAGAGGCAACATGAAATTTGTGAGGTGAGGTGAGGAATGGAGGTGAAGTAAGGTAAAGTGAGTGAAGAACGGTGGTGAGGTGATGCAGGATAAGGTGTGTCGTGAAGTGAGATGAGGTGAAGGTGTGTGATGTGAAGCAGTGAAGTAAGATGAGGTGACGGTGAGTGTGGGTGAGGTGAGGAGAGGTGAGATAAGGAATGGACTGGTGTGAAGTAAAGTGGTGTGGCGGGGGAGAGTGATGTGAGTTGAGGTGAGTGTGGTGGCACGAGGGGAGGCAGGTGTTATTGATGGAGGTGAGTCAGGGGGAAATACTATACACACAGGATGCAGGTGATGATGCTTGTGGAAGTGATGATGATGGGGGACAGTGAAAAGGAAGCAGACGGATGCATAACAGTGATGATGCTAGTGGTGATGAAGAGCAGGAGGAGGAGGATAATAAAGAAGACAGGAATGCTTATGTGGAAAATAAAGGAGAAGGATGATGATGATGAAGATGAGGAGGACAGCGAGACTGGGAGAATAGCAATGACGAGGATTCAATACGGTAATTAAAGGAGAGGTAAAGATAAAATCGCTGATAAAGATGCTGCTGCTGCTGCTGATACGGGTAGTGAAAAAACAGGAAGACGGGGATAATAATAATAAGATGGAAAATAAAGGTGGTTAATAAGATAAGGATGATAATAAGTTGAATTGTTAAGATTCGTGAATAGCATAATCTCTCCAACTTCAAGGACAGGAAAATAACAACGATAAAAACAATTACTACTGTTATAGGAAGAGGAAGTACGTGACAATGATGACGATGATGATGATGATGACGGCGACGACGACTGATGATGATGACAGTAATAATAAGAATAACATGAATAAATAATGATCATAATTATTATTATTATTACAACTCTCCAAAAACAATGGACAAGCCACCGGAAATTCCCCCATGAAAAAATAACAACCCCACAACACATCCTCTCCCTCGCTCAATTTGTTCTACTTCCTTACCCCCTCTATGTCTCGTTTCTTTCCCTCCCTTTCTCCCTCTATCTTCTCGATTTCTTTCCCTCCCTCCCTCATTCTCCTCTACTCCCCCGCCTTTCTCTCTCTCTCTTTCCCCCAGTGCGTGCCGGAACAAGATGGCGGAGACAAGGCCTTGGACTAGTATCTTCGTCATTTCTGAAGCCTCACTTGCACCTCTACCGCTAACTACAGCAATACTCTTTTTAACCTGGCCTAAACATTCGTCCTTATTTCGAGTAGCTCAATGGCTGAAGGGGACAGTACAGCGGCTCTACATCCTTTCCGCAGCACTTCTTCGTTACTTGAATCATACTGAAAACTATTGTAACAACTCAGCATTCAAGACGGATAGATGACAATTTTTGGCAAAGTAAGTGTACAAAGAGTTTAGCAATACTCTCTTTAGTCTAGCCTGGCCTAAAACTGCCATATCTCCATCTTGAACGCTGAGTTGTTACAACAGATTGACACTGGAATACAATGCTTTCAACACCACTATTCTGGCATAATTTTCAGATCTCAGCATCACACAACCACCCCACCGTTAAAACAGAAAACACCCATCTTAACACCGGTCCTCGCTTCGCCGGATCATCACTCAGTTACTGCTAATAACTCCTTCAATCCTGTGACGTGCTTTCCAGTTCCGATGATGTTATTCAGGAGAGCCCGTCAGCAGCAATGGTTAAAGAACGCTGTAAACTAACTCGTCTAGCTCAAACAGCCTCTCTTAAGCTGAATGAATCGTATGTATATTTACCTTTTATGCAAGGAAGAAGGAACCCAAGGCCAGAAACCCGCAAGATCGTTCCGTAAAAAAAAATAATAATAAAATAAAATAAAGATCCGTAATTAAGTGGCTCACAGACGACGCCCATTGTCCCCTTTTCTTCCACTTTCTTTTCTGTTTCCTCATGTCCTTCAGTCACTTTTTGGTTGGCTAAAAATCCACTCTTCCCACGCCAACACAGTCACACTTTCATCGCCTATCTCTTTCAGTGCCTTCCTTACTTTTCTTCCCCTGTTTTTCTCTGTATTTTCTTAAGACACTGTTTCACTTGCTTCTAGGCCTTAATATAAAAAAAAATTCATCGCCATAACCCTTTCAGTATGATGATCTAGCTTTCGGTTCTATTCTTGCTCCACCCTAAACTCTCTCTCTCTCTCTTACACCCACCCACACACACACACACACCCACACAAGCTCAGGAAAATATCGCCTCGTGGTACGGTAAAGGGCAATCGGGCCCAACATATCATTCACCATTTTATCTGAGAGTCAATCAGTGTTGTGTGACACCAGAAAAACACACACACACACACACACACACCCTCACACGATCTATTCAACGCTAGGCAAGATCTGGAGATTGCTGTTAATATGCGCTGTTCTCATGACGTTCTTTCTTCCCCTTCCCCACATCCTCAGTTGTTTATTTCTCCTGATTCCACACCATCTCCCTCTCCTTCCCATCTCATCTCATCTTTACTCTCCTTCTCCTCTTCCTCCTTTTACCTCCTCTTCTCTTTCCTACATTATTCTTTCTCCCGCCAAACTGTTTTACTTGCAGAGAAGGAATAATAATAATAATAATAATAATAATATTAAAAAATCAATACATTTTCCTTCCTCCTCTCCCCTTTCTCTCCTCCCTCCTTCTTATCTATCCTCCCACCTCCCCTCTCCTTATCCATCTCTCCCCCCCTCCCCTCTGCCCTTTCCCACGATCTCTCTTGGCAATTGGAGAGAGAGAGAGAAGGAGAGAGAGAGAGAGAATAAGTACAGGTTAACGAGGGTAAATAACATCCTGACTCCTGGCCTTTCCTTCCAACCTCTCTTCCTTTATTCTTTCATCCTCCATTTTTTCTTCATTCCCTCCAACCTCCTTTCCTTTAGTTTCTTTCATCCTCATTTTTCTCTTCCTTCATTCCTTCCTCCTTGTTTTTCCTCTTCTCCATTCCTCCTTCATTAACTCCTTTCCTTCCTACCTCTTACGTGTTTTCTCCTTTTCCTCCATTCATCTACCCTCAGGCTTCTTCCTTCTCTTTACCTCCCGTCTCTCACCCCCCCTCTCTCTCTCCCTATTTCCTCCCCCCCCCCTTTTCTCCCCATCACTCTCTAATCCCCCTCCGCAGTCCCCTTCTCCATGTTCTGTCAAGGTCTCCCCGCCTGAGTCCCCAACCACAAGCCTTTGCTCCTGTCTACACGCGCCAACGACCGTACCACCCGCATGCTAAAATCTCTCTCTACTCTACCTTTGCCTAAATTCGCCATCTCACCACGCTGGATGCCGAATTGTATCATGAGATTCACGCTAGATTACGATGCCATTCACGAAGAAGTGCTATGGAGAGGATGTATAACTCTAGAATTTCCTTTTTCTGCCACTGAATCTGATGAAACAGTATCCAAAGGGACGAAAATCTGCGCCAAGTTAAGGTGAAAAGAGTATATCAACGCCGACACCCTGCCACCAATACGGTTATCATACTACATACTCTTCACTTTAACTTGGGTGCACCACGAGCCCATGCTACCTTGTCCACACGCCAACAGACCGTACTACTCTCATGCTACTGCCTACACCATCAATACCAACACCGCACCACAACTTCCAGCATCATCGTACTACCACCAGCTTGCTACTGCCACCAACACACTACCACCCCATGACCACCAAACCACAAACCATCACCACCACCAGCACCACACAACATCATCACCACCACCACTCCACGGCCACAACACCATCACACCATACACATCCATTCCCACCCCACAATACCTACACCCAACACGTACTTCTGTGTATTTTTTAATCCCAGCCTACGAGATAATGTAAAAGTTACCTTTGTGGGTAGTACGGTATATGAGAAAACCGCAACATCTCTCTCTCTCTCTCCCTCTCTCCTTTTTCATCCCATCTCTACTCCCCCCGTTTAACACTCCTCCCTCCCTCTTCTCCCCTTATCCATTCCTCCTCTTCTCCCTCTTCGTCCGCCTCCTCCTCTCCCTCTTCCTCCGCCTCCTCCTGCTCCTCCTCTCCCCTCCCTCCATTTCCATCCTGTTTCCTCCCCGTACCCCTCCTTCCCTGGCTGAACCAAGCGATGCTCATGACTGGTAGACACAAACGGGATAGATGTGCACAGGGGGAATGGAACCTCTCACAATTTTGCAATAATTTTTACCGCCTTCAACCCAGCGACGTATAAATCAGTTCATTCCTGCTATCCTTACAGATTACATTACGAGACAAAATAGCAGGAGTTACATACGCCCTCCTTTAACATCTTCACTATTATATATATCCTAAACCGAGTAAAATCGTCAAGGCACGCGATTGGATCTGAAGGGATTAATCAGATACACATTTCAATCTGATCTTAATATACGAGATAAGTTTACGGCAATCCATAAATACGGCTCCAGATACTTCAGCTCAAAGGCAGTGTGAGATGTCTAAGTTCTTAAGGATGTATCTGCTGGGAAAAGTATGGACAAGACCCCAGTTTTTGACGATATCAAATTCGTTACAAATTTAGAGATGATTTTGTATCATATTTATGCGATAATTTCTGAAGTGTATATCAATTTAAGAAGTTATTTATTTATCTTCTTTTTTCGATAATTTCTCAAGTATGAAGTATGTCACGAATATAGAACTCATTTGGCTTTCCATTTTGGCGATATGTGAAGCACGTTACAAATCCAGAACTGGTCTAGCATCTCCGTATTACTGTTGGCTGCGTGTCTCCAATATCCTCACTGTCCACCACTATCTTTCCTTCACCATTCTTCACACACTTCACGTCCTGTTATATGGAGTGTAAGCTGGCTAATAATAAGTACATGTGCTCCATTAACGACCCGTAAAAGAGCTTGGGTACACTTTGGGGCACTCAGTTTGTACAAGGAAGGGGAGGGGGGGTGTCCGTGAACAAAGGCTGAGGTGTGGTGTTGTGTTGTTGACGTTCCAAGCACCGGAAGCCAGAAACCTTGTAATACATCCGTCCACCTTGACAGAGTAACCCAGAGCGCCACATCAGGTAACTTGGGTAATATCCGTAACTAAGGGAATACCTGACGCGCGAAGGAGGACTGTTGCCACACCCCCTCCCCCTCTCAAACACACATTTCCTCATTATATCAGACCATTAATCTTCCTCTCATCTGATCATCTAATCACAGGTCTCTTTTAAGAATGTAATTGCCCGGCGGTAGTAAGCGTAAAGTAAATCACAAAAGAGAAGGTGCTATGGGACAATTTCGAAGCCAGCGATGCCAGACAACCTTGACTTCCTTCACCGCATCAGTGTTTGGGAAAATTTGTTTACCATACAAAGAGCTGGGGAATGTTTTATTGGACACACACACACACACACACACACACACACACACACACACACACACACACACACAGACTGACTGCCTTGACATATGGATGGATGACTGAATGGAAATGTACACAGACAGACGGATGGACTGAATAAGATGAACAGAAGTATAGAGGCCGATCGTCCTGTTTGTATTACTGGTTGGTGTTTTAATTACCTTGCTTGTATTGATGGTGTTTTAATTGTCTGTGGCTCCGGAAATGCATGGGTGGATCTGGGGTGATTTGTATTATGTTCCAAATCTGTAAGGTCGTATTTTGTTAATTTACTCACATTCATCCTCACTCTCCCTACCCTATCCCTCCTCTCTCTCTCTCTCTTTCTCTCTCTCTACATCCGGCGCAACGGTGGGTGTGAGTAAGGGCAAGTGTTCTGGAGGCACTGATAACTTCCCCAGGCAACCTACTCCACATCACTCGCTTCATAACTAAAGTGTGTTTATTCTAACATGACAAGAATCCCAACTCCATAAATGTGGAATGCAACAATACCTTCTTATGCACACAACCATTAGTCATGAGCTGGGAATGACTCACATTGATTACCAGTCAAATCAACCCTTCAATCTGGGTACACCAGGCCATCAACCGAGCTGAAAGGGGTCGGGGATTTGAGAGGTTAAAGTGAACGACCTATAGCCAAAGATGAGGGCTGTGGTGGGTGTGTGGGTGGACGGGTGTGAGAGGGTTAAATTACTCTTTAGTGTAAAGTTATCATGAACGTAACATTAACATGAACACTCCCTCTGCCCCCATAGGTGAAGGCAGTGGTGGTGTGGGCGGCGGTGTGGGTGGTGTGTGGGTGGGAAGGTGTGTCTGCCCAGGCTAACGACGGCTTCTGGTGGCTTTCAACAACCACACCCGCACCTACGACCCCAACTACCACAACCCCAGAACCTGTGTACTGCGAGTGTGTGGCCTACTACTTGTGCATTAACGGAACCATCAACACGTCTGGCTTTGGGCTCTTGGATGTGAGGATGGGTGGCGGCGAACGTAAGAGAGTCACAAATGTCGAGAGATGTCCTGACGTCATTGATATCTGCTGTGGCATACCGACTCAACCACCGCCCACCACAACCCCATCAAAGCCAACACTGCCTCCGGACACCCCCTGTGAGTGCGTATCGTTCATCAACTGCACTGAGGACAAGCTGGTCAGTGATGGACAGGGGAACACTACACTAGATTTCCTGGGTATTGGTGGGTACTCGCATTCTAAGTGCCCACAGGCCTTAGCAGTCTGCTGTGCCGTCGGCCCGACCACCACATCCCCTCCCACAACACCCGTGGCTCCTGAAAACCTGGCAGACTGTGAATGCGTGGAACCTCACCTGTGTAAGGAGGACGGCTACATCAACACGGACGGCACTGGAATCATCAACATCAGAACGCGCACACGAGTTAAGCCAAATCCGCAAGGTGATTGTCCAAATGGACTTGTCTGCTGTCGTCTTCCCCCTGACAACTCAACTACCGCCACGACTACCACAACTACCACAACAACCACCACCCCTCCTCCCGTAACAGACCAGCAGTATAGTTGTGGCACCAGGAACTTCTTCGGCATAAAAGTAAGCTATGTGTTCCCTCTGGTTGTGGTGGCATGGTATGGACGCAACACCAAATAACTTCACACCTTAGCAACACTAAACAACTTCACACAATGACACCAGATAACTCCAAACTTTAGCAACACCGAATAACGTCACACCTTATCTACACCAAATAACTTCACACCTACAAACCCATTAAATAATTCAATTACAAGCAAGCTTAGCAAAAAAAGCTATACATCACCAACTCCTATTTCAAAATTTAAGTTTAAAATCTACGTTT
The DNA here is from genome assembly GCF_032717465.1 of Coenobita brevimanus. Lineage (NCBI taxonomy): Eukaryota > Metazoa > Arthropoda > Malacostraca > Decapoda > Coenobitidae > Coenobita > Coenobita brevimanus. The sequence goes on along the minus strand of NC_136954.1, from coordinate 69,943,405 downwards.
CACATCAGTAAGTTAAACTTGAGAGACTTATGGGCCTGAAAGTCACAAGACTCAAGTTACATTTAAAGTTCATCAACGAGCCTCAAACTTAGTAGTAACAATCATTTTCTTACTTACAAAACTATGTCTTTCGAATTTGCTTATTATAATGTGACTCGGCCTCGTTAGCTGGTTTATATCTGCAGTTAATCTATCTATCTATCTATTGCCAGACGCCTCAATCCCGTTTGGGGTGGCCACAAACAAATCGCCTCCAAGTCGCCCTGCCCCCCGCCATTTCACTGCCCTGCTCCCAACTTACACCCCCCTCTCTCATATACCTCTCCACCCCATCCCTCCATCTCATCCTCGGCCTCCCCTTCCCTCTTCCCCCCTCCACCTCACTCACATACACTCTCTTCGTCAGTCTTTCACCCTCCATCCTCTCCACATCTAAAAGCCTATATTTCAAACTTAGAATACACATTCAGAAATTTATTTACGAAACCGGATTTTTCGAATTTACACAATATGGCTCGGTTGGGTTTGTTGGTTCTCCTGTAGTTGGCGTTACTGAAAGTTGGGAGGTTATAGTAGTAGGAGTTGTTGTTGCCCAGTTTCACCTGCAACGTGAACCCAGTGCACTGCAGGCTGAAGCTGACTTTCACCAGCAGTACACCATCCTCCTTTCTGAGAGATGCAAAGGGAGATATGGGACGTTTGCTTAACCGGGCAGTGACTCCCCTTTCCCTCTCCCCGGCTATATCGATGCCCGTCCCTAACCACACTGTTAACCTCTTCAATCCGGCGACACCTTATTTTAATCTTGCTATTGCCAGACGACTTCATTAAGCACAGTGAGTGACTCTTCTAACTCGAGGAATTTGAAATAACCTTAATTAAGTCTTTCACACTCTGGGTACTCTAATTTGAATAAAGCCGTCAGGAAGGAACGCGAACTAAAAAAGACGTTCTCTGGCTGAATCGAGGACGGGTTTAGAACTAATGAAAATAAATCTGGTATAAGAGCAGAGGTTAAAGGCTGGTTTCCCATTCCTGGGCTGCAATTAACATCACAGCACTGTGCTTATACTGCACTGTTTGTACTGATATTGCACTGGGTAAGTCTGTATGTTGCACTGTTTGTACTATATGTCGTGCTGTTTGTAGCTGAAGCTGCAGTTTTTTTTTTTTTAACTGTATCTTGCAATGTTTGAAGTAATGATGCTTTGTTTATAATGATGTGATACTGTACTCGTAGCACTGTTTGTATGTATGCTGCATTGTTTGTACTCAAATGGCATTGTTAATACTCAACTGGCACTGTAGTCGTGTTACGTTACAGTATATAGTCGTACAGTACTTAGGATGCACAGTGTGTACATAGCGCTGTTATAATCTATGCTGCACCATTTGCATTCACAGCCCTGTACGTAGTATTACAGCGATGTTTCTGGCTGTAAGTTACCTGCATTGTGCCCTTTGAGGCTGGAGAGGGACGCCTTCACGTGGTGGCACATATATGACTGGGCGGCTTCACTGCCCCGTTAAATACATGTCCCTCAGTTCCTTCTTTCGCCCCAGAAAGGAGGATGGTGGACTGTGGTAAAAACAAACTCAGCCTGCAGTCCACGGGGTTCACGTTTCAAATGAGCGTGGGGCCACAACAAAAATAATCGCGGCTTGGTAACACACTTGTACTCCCGCTGCATTTATGTGCTCCACTCTGTACAGTCAAAAAAAAGCAGCATTCTTACCTACAATTCAATGACGATGGACCTGAGCAATGCTTCTTCCATTAGTGCATATTTCAGATGGTTCGATTTTGCCGTTATACTCGACAGACTCTGGGAGGATATTTAGTTTTATGACTGTGCATTTGTGGTCACTGTTTGTGTATTTGTAAATCGTTTGTACATGTGTAGCACTGCTTGTATATATGTAGCACTGTCTATGCACTTGTAGCATCGTCTATGTATTTGTAAATTGTTTGTATATGTGTAGCACTGTCTATGCACTTGTAGCATCGTCTGTGTACCTGTAGCACTGTCTGTGTATGTTTAGAACTGTGGCACTGTTTGTGTATGTGTAGCACTGTTTGTGTGTGTAGCAACGTCTGTAATTCTGTAGCAGTTTGTACCTGTTTGTATACCTATTTCACTGTATCTATCCACTGCGGTTTGTACATGAGCAACAGTTTGTGGTCAGCCTGCAAGTCTGTATAACTGGCTCTAGCAATAAACATAGTCTCAAAGTGCAAAATTTCGCTGACAAATCTCTGTGACAAAGGAAGGTGTTTCATGAACTATTTATATTTGGTATCAGTATTAAACACAAAACAAAAGAGTACAAGAAGGAAGGATCCTCTCGTCGTTTGGGGAGGAATGAGACACTTAAATGGAAGGATACAATGCTGGCTGGGGACTGTAAGCGAACTTTTGCTCATGGCTGTTCATTTGTAGCACTTCTGTATGTCTTCAATATGTGTGTCACTGTCTGTATGCATGAACGAGTGTATGTATGCACTACTTATGCATTACGTAAGTTGTACTACCAATGCAAAACAAGAACTGCCGCAATTGGAATCAGACATATAAAGTATAAGAGCAGATTTAAAAATAAAATCCAAGTCAATAATGATAAAAGCTTGTTATTACAGTACTCCTCTTAAACTTTTAAATGGTGTCCTGGAGTTAAGAGTGATGTAATCTTCACGAATATCTAATTACTTTAAGGACACTTCTTCCACAGCATTGTCCTTGTTAATATGGGGTCCCTGCTTCTATGTCGTCTAAATTCTCCTCTATATCCAAATGCTTCCCCTGCTATATTCTTTTCCTTTACATCTCGCTGTATACAGTCCATCCACCGTCTCCTCGGCCTACCCCTTCTCCGTCTACCCTCCACTTCCATGCCCATCACTCACCTACTCACACAGTCCTCATTCCTTCTCACTAAATGTCCGTACCATTGTAGTCGCCACTCCTGCACCTTCTTCGAGATTTCCACAACCTTAATCGCTCCCCTAATCCTCTCACTCCTGATCTTATCCATTCCGGACATTATAGTAAAAAAAAAAATGATATACCGGTACAAATATGAACTTTTACAATAATCTATCTATCTATCTATTGCCAGACGCCTCAATCCCGTTTGGGGTGGCCACAAACAAATCGCCTCCAAGTCGCCCTGTCCACCGCCATTTCACTGACCTGCTTAATTATGTAGGTCTGCCCCGTACTGTACCTGGTTTGCTTATTTGTTTGCCTGCCTGTTTGCTGGAATCTAAAAATATATAAATAAACAGTAATACCCGCAACGAAAATCATTCAAAATTTATTTCCAACTTATTAATGGGTCCCACAGGATGTAGAAACGGGAAAAGGAAAAGCATAAAAGCCAAAAAAATTATTATATATATACTATTAATAATACTGACAGTAATGAATAGCTATACGGACACACCGAGTATTCAAAAACTTTTATGCACAAGAAGAGCAAGAACGAGATACTGTCCTATGCAGGCTCCGTTTTTACGTACCTAACACCTTGGGACGCAGGTAAAAATTACACCTGTCGTTAATTAAATACCTCAAGAAGACAATCCAAGCACATTCCTTCCTTTCTTCCCTATCCCTGTCATTAACATCAGCCTTGTCCACCCTAACAATAGCATCCCTGTGGTTACTCTATTGTTTGGGCGGGATGTGTGTAGTTAAGAGGCTTTTTATAGGCTTTGTAACACCTGTACTCTATATAAATACTATTCCCTCCCTCCTCCCCGCACAAGTTCCGTCCCTCCCTCCCTTGCTCTCACCCTCCAAAGTTCCCGTCCTCCCTCTAGTAATCTCTTTCTCTCTCCACCTCCTTCCATGTTCCGTTCCTTTCACTACTGCCCTCCAATGTTCCCTTCCTTTCCCACACTCCAATGTTTCCTCCCTTTAAGGTTCATTCCTTTCTTTCCTCCCTCTCCACCTCCCTTTCTCTTCCCCAGGCGCGCATTCTCGGGTTCCGTGAGGGAGAGAGCCAGTTCGGTGAGTTTCCATGGGTGACAGCCATACTGAGGGAGGAGACCATGATGGGCGTGAATATCAAGAGGTTTGTGGGTGGCGGTACTCTCATCCACCCCAGGGTTGTCATCACGGCCGCGCACAAGGTGTTGGGGTGAGTGGAGATCTCTAGAGGTGGGGAGAAGTAAGAAGGAGGAGGAAGAAGCGACAAGGAGATGATAGGTATGAAGGAAAAATGGGAAGGTGGAAGACTGATAGCAGAGAAGAGGACAAGACAACGAAGAAAGTGTCAGAGGAAAGGTAAGAGGTTGGAAGAACGGGAGAAGCAGGAGGGGAAGGGGGAAGAGGGATGAAATACTGGAGGAAGCAAGAAGAGAGTCACAAGGGTGAGTTTCCTGGAGGTGTTGGTAGTGAGGGAGGAGGATATGATGGGTGTGAATATCAAGAGGTTCGTGGGTGGCGGTACTCTTATCCACATGAGAAAAACATAACAATGGTGAAGGAAAGAGAGGAGAGAGAAGGAAGACGGAAAGGACGGGGACAAATACTGGATGAGGAATGTGCTAGTGGAATGAGGTTAAGCTGGGAGAAACACTGAGAGGTGAGGCTGGGAGGGATAAAAAAGAGAGAACAGGAGGTGATGTGCGTGAAAATCGTAACAGTTCTATTACATTTAGGTAAGTTAACGCTTACAGTCCTTAAATAATCGTTTTCTTCAGTGGTTTTGAACATTCTCTAGTATACTGTGGTGTAACTATTCAACATTAAGTGAAAAATCTGCAAACATTCTAAGTCTTATGACATTTATGACCACTTATAACTATTTACTGGGCTCCTTACTTTGCTTCCATCTGTTAACTATCTATCTATATCAATTACCAGACGCCTTAATATTGTACGGGGTGGTCGCAAACAAATGGCCTCCATATCGCCCATTCCTGTCATTTGGCTGCCCTCTCTCCAACTCACAACTTCATCTCTTGTACAGCGTATCTTTCCACACCATCCCTCCATCTTATCACTGGTCTCCCCCCTACCCCACGGACTGTTAACGTCAATATATCACGACCTAACCCTGCCCTCCTCTCCACAGACACATTCTGTTGGTGAGGGTGTATGAACTGGAAACAGGTCCTTTCAAACCACCGTTTCCATCAATTCCTTACATCTTTCCCATTATTAACAACTTAAAACCACTCCAGTGCGTGTGCTCTAACCTGATCAAGAGTCCTAATCCCTTCTACCTCACCTCAGTTGGCCAAGTGGGGTCAGACTGATGGGCCGAACTGACTTATAACCAAGGAGACTCAGGCACCCGTGACTTAGTATCCAAGCTGTGAGTGGACCAGTTCCATTGGGTAAGAGCAAAGAGATCATAACCCTCCCCCTTCCCCCCCAGCCACAACGCCAGTATCCTAGTGGTGCGGGCGGGTGAATGGGACACGCAACACGAGCTGGAGCCGTTCCCCTTCCAAGACATACAGGTACAGGAGATACTAATACACCCACGCTTCAACTCCGACCTACTCTGGCATGACGTCGCTCTGCTTATCCTTCAGGTATGTGTCTTGTTATTGTTAAGTCCAATCTCGTTCTCTTGTTCTAAGTCAATTCTCATTCTCTTGTTCCAAATAAATTCTCGTTCTCTTGTTCCAAATAAATTCTCGTTCTTTTGTTCTAAATCAATTCTCCCTTTCAATAAATCTTGTTTTCCTTACAATGTGTTTTACAAAAGCGTTTACGGAAAACAAAATTACACTCCTGGTTATATACAACGACAACAAAAAATATATACGTTCATTATAAATGCCAAGAATATGGATCTAGCACATTTTAAAACAATCGCCCTAAAATAAGATATAAACAGTTTCATAATCATCGCTCCAAATTAAAACGTACATGTGGTCATAGAAAGTGTCCTCAATAAAGAAGTAAACAGCTTTATAATAATCACACTAAATCAATATGTACCCTTAGGTTAATAATAATTGCCCTCAAAGAATTAATTACTCTGTCACTGTCTCCCTCAATAAGGACCTAATTGTGCTCATAATCATCAGCCTCAATAAAGAAAATATACTGTAACGTGTTCCTAGTACTGACACCCCTCAACATACCTTTACTAGTGAGTTATGCTCATGATAATCACCCTCAAGAAAGAAATAAAACCCTGTCCTAATAATGATTCTTTCAACAAACCTTTATTAGTGGCTCCGTATGGGGGTGGCTGCTACAAATCCATCCCCAGCCTCCTGTGATCTGTCTTTCGTTTGGTCACTAGGCTCAGTCAAGAACAGCTAACTATGCAGATGTTTGCTTCCTGTCTGGAGTTATTTCTTCCAAGGCTTGCAATTTGGAAAGGCTCTCTGTCCTGCAAGTACCACATGAGTTACCAAAGAGCAATGTTACGGTGGAGTGAGAAGGATAATAAATACAAATCATCATCATCATCATTCAAACCTTTTTCCTCACCTAAGAATGGGGTGTGGTAAGGTCCTGAGACAGAGTGAATGTGGCCCTTAAATGAACAAACTTTAGATAGTTCTTCTATTACAACCACCACCACCACACTTCCTACCAGTCACTACCACCACTACTACTACCATCACCACAATAATAATGAAATAATAATAATAATAATAATAGTAATAATAATAATCTCCCCCTCTGCCCACCACAGGACGACGCTCGTGTACACCTGCCTCACATCAACACTATCTGCGTGGCCGAAGACCTCCAGAATATCGATATGACCGCCTGCGTTATTAATGGATGGGGACTCAATGGATTCGGTATATATTTCACCCATTACATTTTCTTAATCTATAATAATTCCTTCACTAACTCAAACTAGTATTACCTCCTTCACTAACTCACTGGATCAGGTATAAACTCTTTCACTTATTCAATGGATCAGGTAGTACCTCCTTCACTAACTCAATGGATTTGTTATTTCAATCAAATTTTCTGAATCTATGTTGTACTTGTAATTTCTGATGATGGAGAGGGACGCCTTCATGAGGTGGCACCGATATAATGGTGCTGCTCCACTGCCCAGTTATAAGTACGCACCTCAGCTTCTACCTATCCCCTGAAAGAAGGAGGATGAGCTGCAGCCTGCAGTCCATTGGGTTCACATTCAGACGAGCCTGGGGTTGCAACTACTACTATTAGCAACTACTACTCGTGTTAACCCCTTCACTTATCATTACACCTAAACCATACACTCTGAAGCAGAGTTCATTCTCAATTCTTGCAGCAAACTATACTTAACAAAGAGGTGCTACAAAGCCCCTTACTACGACCCCCATAACCTAACAGTCCCATACCGTTGTCAGAGGAAGGCGCGGAGTACCAGAAAGTAATGAAGAGCCTGACACTGCCGCTGGTAAGGCGTCGCCAGTGTGTCAACAGCCTGAGGACTACACGACTGGGGCGACACTTCCGGCTGCACAACTCCTTCGTGTGTGCTGGTGGGGAGAAGGGCAAGGATGCATGTAAGGTGAGTGAATAGCAACCTTATGGCCTGAGTTTTTTTCCTTCCCGCACACATGACTGACACATTTGATTATTAGAAAGCACTAAGAGAGCGCACACCCTCACCAACAGCAATAAAATATGTATCTTGCATCCGGAACTAAATCCAACCAAAAATCTCATAAACTCTTCCTTGGCCAATACCCACCTATCTATCTAATTTTACTGAGATCCGATAACAACCTTTTGAGATATCTTGTACTCAATTAGACACAGGAGAAAACATAACCTCCTCCAAATTCGTTGGTGGATGAAATTATTAAAACCGCACAAGGCTCCTATGACCCACTCAGCTGAAAACCATTTAGAGTAAGTTGGAATGAAACCCTAGTGATACCCCAACCATTCGTCCAGGGTGACGGAGGGGGACCACTGGCATGCCCACGTCAGGATGATCCCAAGAGATACCTGCTGGTGGGCATCACGGCCTGGGGCATTGGCTGCGGGGAGGACGGTATACCCGGCGTCTACGTCAACGTGCCCGCACATCAACAGTGGATCAGCAGTCAGATTGAAGCAAGGATACCCACTACAACGACACCATCACCCACTAATGCAACGATATACAATGAACAACTGCAGGTAAATATAGACATCAACGACTAATGCTTTCCAACCTGTACTATTAAAACTAATGTACACAAGACACCGACAAAACCATCACACACACACACACACACACACACACACACACACACACACACACACACACACACACACACAAAGGTATGAGAAGGAAGGACACTCTCTGCCTTTTAGGAAGAAATAGGAAATATGGAAGGCAGGACACAATGCTAGCAGAATATTCTTGGTGTCCGTTTGCTCATGGCTGAACATCTCTCTTTCATTCACAGGACGATCCTGGACCTGCTAATAATTATACAGGCAGAGAGTGCAAATTTGACATCCTTAGTCACATTGTAGCTTCACGCACGAACAAGGTACGAACAGACACCCACGTTCCTTTGATGGTAAAATACTTTCAAGTGTGTGGAGAGACTAAGGGCCGTATTATTACCTTCGCCAAGCAAGTCGTTTTTAGCTCGTCTGTCTGTCTGAGTGCCTTGTCTGTCCCTCTTCCTCCCTGCCTGCCTCCTTGTCTGTCTGTCTGTTAACGGCGCTACAGAAAAGCCATTGCATGGAATTGCACCAAGATTGGAATAATGACTGAGAAGCATCAGTGAAACATAAGTTTAAATCCTGGACGAAAAAGTCCCAAGGTCGAGTCTAAAAGGGGGACATGGTGCTGCTTTGGCGGAGGTAGCCTATGCGCTCTTGTTAAACCTGAGATCGTGAAGGGCAAGGCAATGCCCCTATTCCTGCAATACATGATGGGAATTTAGGAAAACAAAAATCTCCAATCGCTGACGGGAAATAAAAGAAATCTACCCTTGTACCACACTGCTGATTGGGTTATGTGATGAGAAATGCAGTCTACGTATTACCAATCCTGTTTTGAAACTGACCCACAGAAATCAGGGACTTGCCTAAACCTTCCCGCACTCACTGTTAACCCACTAAGCCCGAAACCTTTCTTCCTCTTCTTCTTCCCACCTCCTGACAATTTAATTCAGTTTGGGACATTACTTTTCCAACCAGATGGGTTAGATGTAGTCAAAAAAAAATCAATAAGACTGACGGCCAAGATGAACAAAGTGTTTGGTTATGGAAAGAGTGAAAAAAAAATAATGTCACCAGAATTGACGTGTTAATCTTAATGTACAAAAAATAAATAAATAAATAAAAGGTTCTTACGACGATGAAGACGACGAAAACGAGGATGATTACGATGAAGACGACGATACTGAAAATGACGATGATAACGATGATTCTTTCTTTCTTTCTTTCAGTCTGGTGGTGAAATAAACGGCGAGATAACAGTAATCCAGGGACCGAGGGACACCAAACAGGAGGAGAGACGGGAGAGGAGGAAACAGGAGAGAAAGGAGGAGCGACAGAGAGACAGACAGCAGGCGAGGGAGGAAAGAAGGCAACAGAATCAGGAGAGGAGGGCCCAGAGGCAGGAGGCGAGGAGGAGGGAGAGACAGATGAGGAGGCAGAACAGACAAGAGGGAGGAACGGAGGAGTAAGAGGAGGAAGAGAAGGAGGAGGAGAAAGAGGAGGACATAAAAAATCAGAGGAGGACGCTAAACAGAACATGGATGAACGGAGAAATAAGAGACAGGTAGATGGGAGCCAGAAGCAAGGAGTTGAGGTAGATGAAAAAGACGACAGCGAAGAAGGTGAAGAGTGGGATGGAAAAGGAAGATAGATATAAAATGAGAGAGAGAGAGAGAGAGAGAGAGAGAGAGAGAGAGAGAGAAAGGGAGGAACTATAACCAAAATGTACAGAAAAACAGGAAAAAAAAACGAACACAGATAAAACAGGGGAAGACATCCACTTTCCCACAAAAAAACACAGCAAAACAATGCTAAAAATAAAGGTACAGAGAAAGCAGATGACAGACAGTGCCCATAAAACTATACACACACACACACACACACACAAGTACCGAATACAGAGGCCAAATAACAATGCACAAAAAACAGGGGAAACACGCCTTCTCATCACACACACACACACACACACACACACACACACACACACACACACACACACACACACTTTGGTTTTGCAAGAAGGACTACAATACAGAATCTCTCCGTGACCTGTGCAAAATGAAGGCTTAGTTACGTGGGGAAAATTATTACGGTATTATTATTATTATTATTATATTATTATCTTTTTTTTTATAGGGAATACAAGGAAAGGTGAGTACAAAACCTTCCCGTCTTTCCTTCTTCCTGCAAAAACAACTCTCTTAAGTTACGACTGGAAATCGATCGTCAATATGGTCGGTAATCCCACCCCAGGGCATTAGGAAAAGATGCTATGGTCCTTTCGTCTTAACCTGGCTCAAATTTTTCTCGTTTTTCAGAAATTTCATGTAGCTCAGTGGTGGAGAAAAGACAATACTACGGCTCAATATCCCTAACACAGCACTTCTTCGTGACTAGCATTATATATATCCTTTTGGTAATCTAGTCACAACTAACACAGCATTTGTCAAAATAACAAAAAAATATCATACGTGTACGTCTGTCAATGCTGGTACTCTTATTAGAGGTAAATTACACACTTATTAGCTACATTAAGACACGGTAAAATAAATGTACAATAATAAAAACAAGAGAAAAGAAAAATAACACGAACACTCAGAGACAATACCTCACCAGGCCAGCACCAATCCTTCCTTTTGACCCTGACCTTTGTCCTTTACAGCCCAAACACTCTATCAGCTGTTTCTCTAATGGTATTCACTAATTATGCCAAATCTGGTGTCACGTGGGGTTGGTGAAGGATTAGTGCCCCTCCCTGTAAAACAATTAACTCTAAGTCCTTGGCCACCCCGTTTGGGATACATGGCGCCTGGCAATGAATGAATGAAAATGGTGTAATGTCATCCTTCAATTTTTCAAAGATGCTGGTAAGAGAGACAGACACACAACAGAGCCAAAGATAACCTCCTTAGGTGGGGACAATAAGTAACTATATAATGGCATTTCCGTACTATTACGCTGATAATTTTCTCACTCATAATACTCTGATTAAATATGTGAAGCTCTTTTGTACAATTCAATAAAATCCCATCAAGAACAGTTCGTTTTCAAATCCTAACCTAGCTAAACTCAGGGTAAACCATATTATCCTACAAGGCCTGAGCCCGTCCCTTACCAAACAGCCCCTATGACACGCCAATAACCCGTCGTACTGAAGGCGGGTCAATGAATCCTTTACCTAATCTGTTCAGCTGGAGAAGTCTCAAAAAGTATGTCATAATAATAATAATAATAATAGCAATCTTTTCATCCTTGCTTTAAGATTTTTTAGTCATAACATCAACATGAATTTAAAAGATTCCAGCACTACCAACTCCACATGCAAAAGGTAAATAATAATGTAAAAATAAAATATATATATACAGTACAAGTTCCATTTCCCAGCGACAAAAAAAAAAAAATCTCTCCTCAATAGCACCAATGATTTTTAGCCTGCATTTCCCTCCAAGCGTTCTTTCTCTCTCTCTCTCTCTCTTATCAGCACTTCCATACGAGGGGGAAATAAAAAGGGAAACCAATCATATAACAGCCTGCAGATGAAAGAATCCCGTGCTCTCTTCTCTCCCTCTCTCTCTCTGACGTCACGCCTAAGCCATTCATATACTCTCTCTCTCAAGCCATTCACATTCTCTCTCTCCCTCTCTCTCTCTCTCTCCAAGTCCTTCATGTAATCGTATCTAATCTATCCAGCCAATCGGAACCAACACTTCTCCCTTCTAAACCATCCATCCATCAAACGTTTCTTTTCCCTCGTCTAACACACACATCAATCAGAATTCAGCATTTTCCTCCCTGTTAAACATTTACCAATCAGGATGTAGTGTTGTTCTCTTGTGATCCAATTATCAGAAAGGTGGATTGTTTTTTTCCCTTGTATGCGGTTGAGTGAGTGTGATGTGCAAGTGACAGGCGAGAGAGAGAGAGAGAGAGAGAGAGAGAGAGAGAGAGAGAGTGTGTGTGCGTGGATGTGGGTGAGTTGTGATTAATCTGCTCTCTCTCTCCCTCTCTCTCAGCTAAGACCATGACACAGAACAAGATGGGACTGCTAGTGAAAGTGACTGAGCGGAAGTGACGGCGACTGAGTACAGCAGTGGGAGTGTACGTGAATGTGAGTCAACGAGTGAACGTGAGGTGCTGAGTGAATGTAAGTATACTATATGTGAGAATATGAGAGAGTGAAAGTGATGTGGTGTGATAAGTGAGCAGATGTGAGTGAGTGAATGTGATGTGCTGGATGAATGTGAATAAATGTGAGGGAAAATATGAGTGGGGGAGTGAATGTGATAGGCAGGGTTAAAGTGAGCAAATGAATGAATGTGACGTGATGAGTGAATGAGAATGCGTGAATCTGATATACTGAATGAAATTGAGTACACATGAGTCCCAGAAGAAATGAATCAGTGGATGTGGGGAAAGGAATGGAATGTGATGGAAAATGAGTAGAAACATGACAAAGAAACACGGCGGAGCAAATAACGCGAACAAGTAGGAGTCAACATATTAGACATAAGCAAGCGTCGCGTGTGGTTGCTATGGTAACTAGTACGTACACACACACACACACACACACACACACACACACACACACACACACCTGTCTTCTTACATACAAACATACCTTTATATAAACAAAAAATTTAATAAGAGCTAGGAGCCTATATAAATCATTCTGGCACGTGTCACTCCCACCAGAGGAAAGGCACCTCTCTCTCTCTCTCTCTCTATTTCCCTTTGTGTGTACGGACAGAAAAAACTCACACGGAGAAAAAAATGGTAACAATGGATTAACTTTTGAAGGTAATTATGGGGAGGGAGAGAACGAAGGAAAAAAGTAAGGGGAAAGGAAGGCACGGAGAGGAGAGGAGAGAGAGAGAGAGAAATATCCTACAGGTCACGTGATGCCCTAGCACTCCACGCCCCCACACTCTCCCGGTGTCATAACGTTTTAATTAACCGTAACATGTCTGGCGAGTGCGGAGGAGTTGAGAAGTGAGCAAGTTGAGGAAATTGCTCTCTCTCTCTCTCTCTCAACGAATGGGAAATGGAGAAATGAATGAATGCTTCTTGGATGAAGTGAAAATACACGATGGAAGAAAAGGGTAGGAGGAAGGAAGGACGGAAAGGTAGAAAGTGGGAAGGAAGGAAGGAAGGAAGTTATGTAGAAAAGAAAGATACAAGCGAAGACAGAAGGGAAGGATGGAGAAAAAAAGAATTGAGAGGGAGGATTGAAGGAGATTAATTCACTTGAGAGAGAGAGAGAGAGAGAGAGAGAGAGAGAGAGAGAGAATGTTAAAGGCAGCTTACTGAGACAAATGTAGTGTACAAATAAAAACGACATAAATACATCATTGGTCTGAAGGTTTGATTTCACCTAACAGAACTGGACCAATCTTTCAACTTCGTAGCAGTACTTATATAGCACTCGATAATCCTTGGCTATGATGCAGGAATGAGTCTCCTTGGTTACTATTCAAATCAATCCTCAGTCTGGCTACACCTGGGCATCAACTGAGCCAAAATTAGGTTAAACGCAATATGCCATCAACGTTCACTTCGTCACGCTTGGTGTGTGAAGAAAGCTGAAAGCAGTGTGTGTGTGTGTGTGTGTGTGTGTGTGTGTGTGTGTGTGTGTGTGTGTGTGTGAGAGAGAGAGAGAGAGAGAGAGAGAGAGAGAGAGAGAGAGATCGCACTTTCTCATACCTCGTTCTAACCTTTGAACTACAAACTCCTTCATTAATCACCCCATGTAAATGTCATCTCTATGCTAATAAAAAAAAAAAATACTGGCAAAGGGCACTCTGAACAAACTATCTACCCGTGTATTATCTATCTATATCCTGACGTTTTATCTATCTATCTATCTATCCATCAGCCGCTATCTATCTTTGGATACACGACAGGCGATGGCAATTTTACGCTCGCATCATTTCCACAGCACTTCTTCGTGACTAGCACCATACTCTACTGTTAATCTATTACTGCACCTCAGGAATCAAGATGGAGAGATGTCAATTTTACGCCTACAGGTCTTTTACACGGTACTTTGGTCAAGATTTTCGTCCTTTTGTAGCTTATTTCACATACCTCTCTCGGTAGCACATTTTCACGACTAGCATCATATTCTCCTATTAACCTACCATTAAAATTTTGCTTTCGAGATGGACATACAGCAATTTTAGGCCGAGTCAGAATAATAATCAGTATACTTAAACTGAAAATATGTGTCTCTCAGGTACCATCCAATCTTCACGCCTCTAACTCATGGCTGAAGCTAATATAACGCCATGAGGCACTTTTACTTCCACACTGATTTTTCTCTGTTCTGTCACGCCTCGAAAAACCGCTAAAACTCGCCTTCCTTCTCGTACTCGTTCACTGAGAGAGAGAGAGAGAGAGAGAGAGAGAGAGAGAGAGACGGGGGGAGGGGGGGGAGGAACTATGAACAAGCACAACTTCATGAGCTACGAAAATATATTACTGTTGCCTCCCCATCTCTTCCTTTGTCGCACTGCTTCCCTACTTTCTCTAATCCTCTCTCTCTCTCTCTCTCTCTCTCTCTAAATGAAAGAAAGATGAGAAGTAACTTTGGTAACGCTTCGTCACGTGAGAGGGAATGAAGGGAGCTTCTGTGCACCACTGAAGATGTACACAGTAATTAAGTGTACATGTGCGTTTGTGTGTGCTTGAGACGGGAGCTGTGTAAACGGCTGATGATGTACAGAGCAATTAGGTGTACGTGTGTGTGTGTGTACGTGTATGTGTGTGTGTGTGTGTGTACGTGTATGTGTGTGTGTGTTCAAGAATACATGTAAACCTATGTGTACAAGATGGAAAGAAATGAACAACTAGCTTTGTGTGTGTGTGTGTGTGTAGTGACGTCACAGCACTTTCCCTGCCTGGAGTGAATTGAAGTGTTATCAGCGAAGCCATCCCACTCCGCCTCACTCACACCCCGCACCTCACACCGCCACCACCTCACACCCACCAGCACTACCGGTAAAAACTGCAGTTGCATTTTACTCAATCCGGCGCGTAGGGGCCCAAGGCTAGGCTGACATATAGTGCACCCGTTATAACCTGGCAAAGAGATCCCTAGGTAGATGATCCATTACAAGTGGAAATGTTGCGTGGGAGAGGCACACAGGTTAGAACTAAATTTTTTCCTGTTCAACTGACCGCTATGTGCAGTCAGACTGGACACCCAAATTAACTAACAACCAAGGAGATTTAATCCTATCTCATACCTATGTCTTATCGGATTTCATGCAACCATAAACTGTTCACGTTGTACAAGTGGCCCAGTTCCATCACGTGAAAACGGACTCCAGTAGTGTTACCCATTATTTCTATTAGTTGCCTTAATTAAGACCTGAGTGATACTTTTAATGCTGTTAGTTAAACCTATTTTTCTTAGTACCTATAATCCCCCGTTTTTTCAATAGTGTCCAAACATATCGATATAAATGATTCTTGATTCTTATATTTGGATTTCTCTTCTGTTTACTGGCTACAGCGAATTTTGCCAGCTCTGTATCTTGGGCACTCTCTTCTTCCGCATTAAAAATTTACACGTTACTCCCTTCAGTTCCCTTAAGATGGTATTAAATCTTGTGCGAGATAAACAGGGTGGTTTCAGGAATGGCAGGGGATGTGTGAATCATATATCTGTACTGTACTGCAACAGGTAATGGGGAAAGTATGTGAGAGGGACAAGGATTTTTTTATGGTAATTTATGGGTCTGAAAAGAGCAACATGACAAGATGAACAAAGAGGGAATATGAAAAGGCGTTAAATATGTATGGTGCGAAGAAAACAAAAGCTAAATGCTACAGAGAGTTTCTGTGACAGTTGCAGTTTTATGGATGTGTGCATGATTTAGCTAATGGTTGAATATCAGCACTGAGGTGAAACAAGTTGTGTGATGTCGCCACTGTTATTCGGGTTGAGAGAAAAAGAAATGTTATGTCTGACCAATATCATATCAAAATTACAAATTATATTGGAGAGTAATATTCATGTTACATTACAAATCTCTTCATACCAAATATGAATCCACGTGAAGATGACAATTTCTCTATCACACACACACACACACACACACACACACACACACTTTACATAAAAACAAAAAAGCAAAAAAATATCCTTAGTTCCACATATAAACACAAAAAAAATAGTTTTCATACTTAAGCGAAAGTGCAAAAAGAAAAAAATGTCACTGAACTATGGTATGTTTTCATAGCGATACCTGTTTGTTGACGTTCCCAACGCGTTCGTGACTGGACGGATGCAGAGCAGATTTGTGTGTGTGTGTGTGTGTGTGTGTGTGTGTGTGTGTGTGTGTGTGTGTGTGTGTGTGTGTTGTGAGCGAGCTGCATGTATGTTTCTCATGCACACGAGATTTCCCAGCATCATCGGAGAGTATATGATGCTGCGTGTTAAGTTTGTACTTTCTCTCCAGGTCGCCGCCCGAGGTATGGTGGGAGAGAAAGTGCTCCTCCACCACAGTCACCACCACAACCACCACACCTCATGCACAAGTGAAATATAAGAGCACTGAAATACCATTGTAAGTACAGTACCGATATAGTAGTACTGAGTGTGCTATTGAGGACAAAAATACAAATCCCTTTCCTTACGATATATAACGATCAGTACTGCAATCACCACCACACACCTACTTCCTTGCCATAAATAACAATCAACACCTCAATCACCACCACCACACCAAACAAACAAGTGAAATAGTACAGCACTGAAACACCACCGCACGTATATCAACAGTATTGTACGATCCACTTCGGGATGAAACACAATCAATACCACAATCAATACCACCACACATCTCACGAACAAGTAATATATTGAGAACCAAAATACCACTTCAAAAACATCTATGGACTGTGGACATATGTATCGATGTAGAGAGCTAGTATTGTCTGTTCTACCATCAGGCTACGGGAAACAGGCATAAAGTACGAAAATTCCCTTTAAGTTAAAGTGACTGTACTATACACAATGTCAAAGCCTCACATGCATTTATAAGCCTTTGTGATACTGGTGGTACATTAACTGACCTCTGAAGATGTTGCGGCTGCTGTGTTGGTTGTGATGACTGTATGTTTGTTGGAGGGAAAAGGGGTCGCGCTCCACAGGCACCTCTACTTCATCTGTAATAGTAATGGTTGTACAGTTACACATTTACTGCATCTGGTAATGGTGGCTGCTACATATTTACTGCAAAGAAAAACTTCGATTATTCCTGATGACATAACCGTTGTATTTTAAGACAGTACCGTTTGGTACGGGGTTGGATATTACCAATTTTGAACCATGTTATCTGACACTAATCTTACACTTCAGTCACCAGGCAGTGAGAAATTCCCACGCCAAACCTTTACACGCATCTTCTAATACATATATCTCTCTCTCTCTCTATATATATAGTCATTTAAGAATAATCTCGACTGAAATCACCGATTCCACACCGTCTAAACCATCATGAAATTGTTTCAATAGTGACAAATATTATACCCAAATACTACAACCACTAATTTATTTAGCTTAGGAGAGGTTTTTCGAACCGAGGGAGTTACACATGGCCTCCTTTAAGCCCTTCACTACTAAAGGTCTCTTCTGTGTTGGTTCAATCGTTAGTGACAAGAATATCAAAATAAGGTGACCGGATTGAAGGGTTCAGTAATTGCTGTTACTCTTCATTATTCTTTTTCTTTGACAGGAGGATCTCTAATACAGCAGGTAACTATGGGAAGAATGGAAAACAAAATAAACTTATAACATTCTTTGTGCAGAAAGTGTTAAGACAAGAGGGTGGGTAAATCTAAAGCAAACACTAAGCCAAAAGTAACATCAATTAGAATCAAGTTAGCCAACACCTGACCAGTGGAGAAAGCCACTGTTTGCCTCCTTTCACTCCTCCTCCTCCTCCACCTCCCTCACTAACATCTTTCCTTCAGTTCCTCTTCACCTTCCCTCCATACACCCCCCTCCCACAGCCACATCTTCCCTCCACTTCCCCATTCACCTTTCACAGACGCCGACGCCCCCCTCACATCTTACCTCCACCCCATCCCCCCCTCACTTTTGCCCTCCACTTCCCCCTTTCACATTCCCTCCACCTGTGTGTGTGTGTGTGTGTGTGTGTGTGTGTGTGTGTGTGTGTGTGTGTGTGTGTGTGTGTGTGTGTGTGTGTGTGTGTGTGTGTGCAGCTACGGAATCGCACTCTTATAATGGGCCAATCCATCTCATCCAGACACTTCCCTTAACCACCCTGATTGTGCAACAGCGATGACACAACTCACAGTGACGAACCAAATACTGTTTACACTTACACTTTCCCGCTCCTTTTACAGATGGCGCCGGTGCCTGTAAAAGAAATAGTCAAGGCGGGATGGGTGATTATAGCCACGCTAGCTGCTACTTCACCCTGCCTGACTGAAAGTGTGACGGAAAACGGAGACACCCATGAACTCAACCAAGGCACACTCGATGAAAATACTCGTGACTCCTCAGATAACACTGGACGCGATCTTAATGCGCTTCATTTCACAACGAGCGACAACATCACACTTATCATGGACTGCATCAAAGCCATGAACTCGGCCAACAGGGAAAAGTTATTCATCGCTCAGGGCAAAGACCAAGTATTTGCCTGCGAAACAAAATCTGGGATAGCTCATTTTCGTTCTCGCCGGTCAGCAGACGAACAAGACACAACAGAAGATCTATCTGAAGGGTCCTGGGATCCCAAGAAAACGGGAAAGGAACCCGTACAGCGTCCCCAGGGTCCACCCATGCCTCGTCGACAAAGTGACTCCACTAAACATTTATCTGACACATCCAGCTCGCAGGTAAGCGAGGGAAGGGAGGATACCACCAGTGATGAGAAACTTGAAGCAGCATCTATCGTGGCTCCGAAGGTCGTACCCCCGGTAGCTCAGAGAACCGACAGTAGAGTAACTCCAGCGGAGGAAAGGGATTACGGGCACGGTCAAGGCGGAGGTTACAAAGTGGTTCAAAACCCAGGATATTTCAGTCATAACCTCCCCTACCACAAGCCGCCAAGCTACTACCCGGCAAAGTACAAGGGTCCAGCGTACAGCCCTTACGAACTCCAGGCCATGGGGAAGGCAAAGTTTAACAAGAAGGTGAAGTACGGAGATGACCCGGTGAAGGAATCCCAGAAGGCGAAGTACCACGACAGCGGGGACAAACCCCTGGCGTACTTCGGGGGTTTTGGTGGAGGTGGTACGGTGGGTTATGGCAAAGGGCATGGTGGTGGACATGGAGGTGGGTATGGGCATGGCGGAGGGGGACATGGTGGGGGTGGCTATGGTCATGGCGGAGGGGGACATGGTGGGGGTGGGTATGGAGGGGGACATGGGGGAGGAGGTTATGGACATGATGATCATGGAGGTGGGTATGGAGGGGGTCATGGGGGAGGAGGGTACGGACATGATGATCACGGAGGTGGGTATGGTGGGGATCATGGGGGAGGTTATGGTAAGGGACATGACGACCATGGAGGTGGGTATGGTGGAGACCATGGGGGAGGTTATGGCAAAGGACTTGATGATCATGGTGGGGGTTATGGTCAGGATCATGGTGGTGGCGGATATGATGATCATGGTAGCAGCTATGGGGGGTACGATGACCACGGCGGTGGTTATGACGACCATGGCAGTAGCTACGCAGGTGATCAACATGGTGGGGGAGGTTACAAAGACGAACAAGGAAAGGCATTTGAGTTCAGCGTGTCCTACCCTGAGTCGGACCACAAAGGATCAAGTCAGGACTACCACGAACCAACACATGGATACACGCAGGAGTCCCCAACGTATAGTCAAGTGGCTACGCCGGGTTATGAACCAGTAAAAGCCCCGGCGCCTAGTTATGAAGCGCCTGCACCAAGCTATGAAGCACCTGCACCCAGCTACAAACCACCTGCCCCCAGTTATGAAACCTATTCCCCAAGTTACGAACCACCTGCGCCAAGTTACCAACCTCCCGTCCAAAGTTACAATGCACCTGCACCAACATACCAAGCACCTGCACCAAGTTATGATGCCCCGACGTCTGGTTACATCGCCCCAGCTCCTGCGAGCAAACCCAAGGGTCCCATGATCGAGTACATGGTGCTGGACGACCCTTACAACACCTACGACCCGAGTGTTGATACAGACCTCAAGAAACCAGACTCATATAGCAGGAAAAGTCCCGAGGAAGGCGTGCTTGTCGATGATGATTCCTCGAGCACGCACGGCAAAGGTGATGCGAGTGAAAGTCCCAAGGAAGAACGATCATCTGCTACCAGTAAAATGGCCTTCGACTTCCCATCCAGGTATCCCAGCAACCTGAAGCCCCCGAACTTCGACCCCTTTGTTGATCTGTTTGCGGAATTTCGAGGGTAGCTTACTGATGAAGGTTCCTCAAGCAAATGAAAGTCAGAAAGAAGAATGATTATCAGCTACGAGAAAAATGGCCTTCAACTCCTCCAGGTACCCTAGCAACATGAAACCACACAACTTCGATCCCTTTACTGATCTGTCTGCGGAATATCGAAGGGGCCTTGTCAATGAATGTTCCTACAGCAAGCAAGCAGAACGAGGGCGATGTAAGTGAAAGTCCCTACAATGAACCATTATCGGATTCAAGTAAAATGACCTTCGACTCTCCCTCCAAGCACCTCCAGCAACCTGATGCCTCCAAACTTCCACCCCCTTACTGTTATGTTTGTGGACTTTTAAGGTTGGCTTACCAATGAAGGTTCCTTGAGCAGGCAAGCAAGCAGAGCAATAGTGATGCAAGCGAAGACCCGACGAAGAGTAATCATCAGTTACGAGTAAAATGGCCTTGGACCTTCCCTCCACCTACCCTAACAACCTAAAGCTCCCGACCGTTGACTCCATTCCTGATGAGTCCGAGGAGTTCTGAGGGTAGGAATGTCTCATCACCATTCCTGGCGTTCTCATTATCTCACCTTTCGTCTCATAATCCTTCCTCTACTGACGGAAGTTTGTCTCCAGTACCTCGCATCTAAGGTTTTTCTCTCTCTCTCTCTCTCTCTCATTCCTCGTTCACATCACTCCTATTCCTCCCTCACATCATCTCCCCCCTGAATTCTGCTTTTCCTCCTCTACTCTTAAGTCGCATCTTTGACCTCTTGTCTACCCTACTACTTTTAACCATCTTCATTTTCGTCTCTGTCTTTCCCTAGTTCCTCTTCCTTGCCCTTCTCTGGCCTTTTCCTTTCCCTCCTAACCTCCTAAATCTGTATATGATGATGGTGGTGATAGTGGATGATGATGGTGGTGATGGTGGATGATAGTGATGGTGGAAATGGTGGATGATGACACTGGATGATGATGATGATGATGATGATGATGACACTGGTATTCAAAGGGTTAAGCCTGTATACCCTCTAGTAACCCTAGTCTAGTCTGTAGGTTAAGATGCACTTCAGTACCATGACTAATTCTGTATTTTATTTCCGCTACTGCCTGCCGGTTTTACTCAGTTTATAGATGACCTCCCTCAGTGAAATAATTATCCACACACACACGAGAGAGAGAGAGAGAGAGAGAGAGAGAGAGAGAGAGAGAGAGAGAGAGAGAGAGAGAGAGAGAGAGAGAGAGAGCAAAATTCCCTTCACTGTTCACTCCACAAAACACCTTCCTCATACATAATAAAAAAAAGTCTACAGGAACTAAGAATACAAAATTAGGTCACTGTACTGAAGGGTTAAGTACACGATACAAACTTTATGTAAAATTTCTGTAACTTCCTCATGGCTGGACCGTGACAGGTAAATCTCATGTTTTTGTAGTTCCTGTATTATTTTTGTACGTGGTATTTTGCTGTATTGTATTATGTTGGTGTTCAATAAAGGAATTTTGGAACTGATTACTTGGTTTGTGTGTGTGTGTGTGTGTGTGTGTGTGTGTGTGTGTGTGTGTGTGTGTGTGTGTGTGTGTGTGTGTGTGTGTGAGAGAGAGAGAGAGAGAGAGAGAGAGAGAGAGAGAGAGAGAGAGTGGAAGTGTGGCAACCGTGTAAATGGTGACGTGGCGTAACACATATATCTTACCCTCGCCTGCTTCACGCTATGCTTTTGGTAGGTAGATAGATAAACAGACTGGTAGACAGACAGGTAGACAGGTAATGACAGAAATGGGTACTGACAGGAATATAGAAAGATACTGAGATTCACAAAGGTAGACAGACAGATAGCTGATTACACAGACATATAGACATAGGTAAGTAAGCAGATACAAACATATATACGTGGGAAGACAGACAGATAGATAGATAGACAGATATACTGAAAAATATGGCAGTGACTGTAAAGGGAGGAAGGAAATAAGAGGAAGGAGGGAATGACGCAAGGGGGTACGAGTGGGTGGAAGGAAGGAAGGAAGCCGAGTAAGTCAGAGGGACGTAACGAGGGGAAGAAGCGAGGAAGGCAAGTGGGAGAGGAAAGGGATCACGAAAAACAGCAAGTAATAACCCAAACAGGAGAAAAGATGCACACTAAAACACTACCATCTGAGGGCACTATCTAGCTAAGTCTCTCTCTAATTTTTCCGTTGTACTTGAGTTCAGGATTCAAACGGGGGAAAAAACGACATAATCATAACTGGAACTAAAACAAACCATTAACTCTCTCTCTCTCTCAATATTTTTCTACTCCATTTACAACTATCCACTCTCCTTACATCTCCATTCACTTTCTCTACTTTCACTTCATATTTAAAAACCTTCTTCAGATTATTACTTTATTATTATTATCATTATTATGCAATATTTATCCATATGCTGAGACAAAGACAGGCAGATGGAGAGAATAATGCGAACTTCTGTCCCCTACTGTACACACACACACATACCTGACAAATGCCACTGCTGTGCTATCCCAAGCCGTCACCTCCACCTCCTCCCTCCCTCAATATATTCCTCCATCCACCCACCACTTCCCACACTTTTCTAACACTTCCTCTTCTTCCACCTTTACTATCCTCTATATATTTACGTTTCCTTACCATCTCCTCGAATCATTCAAAACTCCTGGGCCTGTCCGGGATTTGAACCCGGGACCTCCTGCACCCAAAGCAGGAATCATACCCCTAGACCAACAGGCCGCTGAGTTTCGAGCAAGAGATTTTTATACTTGTTATTGTCAACCCTAGAATTTCAGACGAACAGGAATTTATCAAAAGCCAACGGGCCTGTCCGGGATTTGAACCCGGGACCTCCTGCACCCAAAGCAGGAATCATACCCCTAGACCAACAGGCCGCTGACACAAGTGGCTAGTTTACCTGTACCTACCATTAAGTCCACTGGTTTTTAGGAGTACTTAACGAGTCAAAAGCTACACCCGGGCCTGTCCGGGATTTGAACCCGGGACCTCTCGCACCCGAAGCGAGAATCATACCCCTAGACCAACAGGCCGATACACTATCACTGGGGGCAGGCACACCACATCCGGCGTGAACCCCTGCCAGATGCGGTGTAAACAGACCTTCGTCACAGTTGTAAAAGTGTCCACGCGGGCCTGTCCGGGATTTGAACCCGGGACCTCTCGCACCCTAAGCGAGAATCATACCCCTAGACCAACAGGCCAGTGCATATGTTAGTCTCGTCTTCGTTACTAAACACGGGTAATAAGTAAGAGAAAACACGAAATGCACTGGAGAGCAGAAACACGACATACACCGAAAAAGGCAGAAAACACGAAATCCGCGGATGAAATTAGCAGAACACGAAAGATACTGGAAAAAGTAGCAGGAAATACGAAATACACTGAAAAAAGTGGAAGAAAACACGAAATACACTGGAAAAAGTAGCAGAAACACGAAATACTGGGAAAAAGTAGCAGGAACGCGAAATACCCGGGAAAATGGTATACGCAAAGTACATCGGGGAAGAAACAGAAAAAGAATGACTATGAAAGTGAAAATATATAACAAACTAGAAATGACTCCCGATACCAGTGAACGGTAATGGAGACTGGTTACTGCAAAAACAATTACAATAAATAAATCAATGAAAATAACTGTTGGGAGGCTCTTGGGAATCATTAATATTTTTTTCCTTAAGCTTCTCTAGACACTTCAATGCCAGACACAAAGGGAGACTTGGTTTCATTATGTCGTAGCTAGATGATACTCTCTCTCTCTCTCTCTCTCTCTGCACCGACATCACACTTACCCCATACTAACCATATCATCACCACCACCACCAGCAGCCCACTCCCTCTTACTTATCATCATCATCATCACTACCCTACTCCCCGATATTTTTCCGCTATCATCATCATATATCCCCTTACGAGTATTTTACAATCTTCCTCCTCCCCCTCTTCGACCTCGTTCCCTACCACCACCACCACCACCACAAGCACCACCACCACCACCACCACCACCACCACTATCATCACCACCACGATCATCATCATCATCCTCGCCGACTCTTCCCTACCACCACCACCACCACTACCACCATCATCATCAGCATCATCTACCCTTCTCAGCTTGGTATGGCCGCTGTGGACCCCCCCCCCCCGTGCAAGTCAATGACCCAATTCCTTCACCACCACCACGACTTATCTTTATCTTTTCTATAATGCAGGAAGAGCCTCTCGTAGGGACGGGCTTAATGAAGGCTATTATCTTACCCCTGTAATTCGAAACGTTAGTCTTATGCTGAAGAGAATAAGTAACAGGAACAAAATTCTCTCTCTCTCTCTCTCTCTCTCTCTCTCACACACACACACACACACACACACACACACACTAGAGATGGACATTCTACGTGACCACACAACAGGAAACTAGAGTTAGTGGATTAGAACTGTACTCGAGGCTGACATGGATATATATACTTGTGTGTGTGTGTGTGTGTGTGTGTGTGTGTGTGTGTGTGTGTGTGTGTGTGTGTGTGTGTGTGCTTCGTCTCCCGCTCCACTTTTCCTGGATCAAGTTCCTTTTCATTACTTCAGCATGTACGTACACCCGTGTATGCGTACGTATGCATGCAGACATGTACGTTATGTATGCTTGTATATTCTTATATGCAATGGAGTGTGAATGTACTGAAGTGTTCATACTGTACATCTGTTTGCGCGCTGACGTATGGCTGCAGGAATATATATGTCTATCTATCTATCTATCTATTGCCAGACGCATCAATCCCGTCTGGGGTGGCCACAAACAAATCGCCTCCAAGTCACCCTGTCCCCGGCCATTTCACAGCCCTGCTCCCAACTCACACCCCCCTCTCTCAATATATATGTACGGCATGTAAATAATTATATTCAAGTGTATGCATGCAATGTTCGTCTACTTAAGTGTACCTTAAATATATCGTACATTATATTATACAAATTATATCTAAAACACAATTATGCTCCATAATCAATACTCATAATACATTCAATCATCTACCATCCAATTCCGCTATCTGATCGTCTATTATCTGAATCATGAGAGTGCAGGCAAAAATAGGCTTTGATTTTTTCATAATTATAAACTCTCTCTCTCTCTCTCTCTCTCTCTCTCTCTAACAGGGTCGCCTGGGTGAAGCACATGACGGTTCCTGCTTCCGGGATGCGTGTGTGTGTGTGTGTGTGTGTGTGTGTGTGTGTGTGTGTGTGTGTGTGTGTGTGTGTGAGAGAGAGAGAGAGAGAATTACCTAATTCTCAGGGGGAAAGACAAGGGGAAAGAGCGAGAGAGCGAGCGAGAGAGAGAGAGAGAGAGAGAGAGAGAGAGAGAATTACCTAATTCTCAGGGGGAAAGACAAGGGGAAAGAGCGAGAGAGCGAGCGAGAGAGAGAGAGAGAGAGAGAGAGAGTGTGTGTGTGTGTGTGTGTGTGTAAACATGACACATGCCCTGTTTCACCCCTCAGGCCTCAACCGCCCTCCTATAGGCCTACATTTTCGTCTGTTGAGGAAGTTCCCTAACACTTTTCCTTAAGTGATTTATTTTGATTATGCGTTCCTATCGTCTTCTGTGTTGCTCAAATCATTCTAATATCGCCATACTCTGCACAAGTAAGGTATAAAATTACATTAACCTGCCAAATCCACAAATAAATCGCTGAGGAAGAGGTGTTAGGGAGCTTCCTCACTGAACGAAAATACGAGACCTACTGCTCTCTCTCTCTCTCTCTCTCTCCCCATCCTCCTTCTCTTTCCTTTTCTCCTCTTCCTCTCCTATTTAATGTCTCCCTTCGCTTGCTCCTCTCACTTTCTTACTATCTCTCCCTCCCTTCCCCTCGTTTTCCTGTTCATTCACCTTATTTCCTCTCTGCACTTTACACCATTCCTTTCTCTTTCCCTCCATTTCCTCTTGTTTTCCTCCTCTCTCTCTCTCTCTCTCTCTCTCGTTGTTGTAGATTTTTCCACCTGACACAGCTCAGAGTGGCGCCACACTCTCTCTCTCTCTCTCTCTCTCTCTCTCTCACATATATATGTACTTCCATTACCACTCTTCTCCCTCCTCATTCCCTTGTGTCTCATCACCCCCCCCCTCCCTTCTTTCCCTCCTTGCCTCCCCTCTCTCCCTCCCTCCCTCCCTCTCTCTCTCTCTCTCTCTCTCTCTCTCTCTCTCTCTCTATATATATATATATATATATATATATATATATATATATACTGTATATTATGGGAGATGGGGGGATTATTACACGCGAGGGAGAAGAGAGAGCAAGAGGGAGGTGGGAGAGGGAAGGAAAGGGAGTACGTCACATGAGGGAATAAAGAGGGAAGAGGGGAAGGTAGAGTGATGGACAAGAGGAGGCAGGATGTGAGGAGGTGGGAGGAAGAGGGAAGGCATTGAGGAATGAGACAAGCGAACAGGAAGAAAGAAGAGTGGTAAAGGGTATTTTATATATATATATATATATATATATATATATATATATATATATATATATATATATATATATATATATATATATATATATATATATATATATATATATATAATATAATATATATATATATATATATATATATATGGTTCCGATTTCAGAAAACCGTCAGACTCGTTATTCAGTGCAGAACCACCACAGAGGGAAAGCACTACATCAGCGAGTGGATGGTGGATGTCCCCACCTACCATCACGTCTGGTCCCGTAATTTACAACTTGACAGAAATTTCCTTGCCCCGTCTATCTCTGTCCTCTTATTTGCTCCTTTTTCCATCCCTCCCTCTCTCCTCACTTTCCTTTCACACCTCTAACCCTCTACCTCCCCCCACTTCCCTCCTTCTTCCATCCCTCCCTCACTCCTCACTTTCTTCCATTTTCCTTCCTATTTTCTCGCCTCTTTCCTCCTACGCCCATCACTCCCTCTCCTTGTTCTCCATTCTACATATCACTCCCCCCTCGCCCCCCCCTCTCCTCCTATCTCTTCCCACGTCTTCTCCCTTCTTCCCCGCCCTCTCTCCCTCCCACCCTTCCTCCTACCCTACCTCCCCCCCCCCATCATCCTCATCTTCCCTCCACCCTCATCCTCCTCTCACCCTCCCTCCTCCCCCCCCCTCCTCTCTCTAGTCTCGCTCTCTCCCTCTCACACACGACACCACACACTTTCCTACTCTCAGTCGCCAACCAACCACACTCTCAAACAGACCCCTTCCACAACGCCGCATCATAGCCCCTCACTCCACAACACACACCACAGCAACCTTACCACAACCACACAAAATCATTATATTTATACGGCACATACAGGCACTTCATCACAGCACTGACCACGCTTCAACGCAACCTTAGTACAGTACCAAGGCCTATACAACCACACCAACTCATTATATACACACTAACGCACCCCACCACACCACACATAACACTCTTCAACGTAACCTTCCCCCAAAAAAAACACGTAAAAGTCTTATATACATAAATCTGCTCTTGGAAAATGTGAAGGTGTAAGATTTACGAGAAAGAAAAAATCAACGCATCTCACCAACAACGCTTCAACGCAGTCATCCTCCCCCCCCAAAAAAAAAATAGTAATTCTAATACATAACAATATCGCCCTGGAAAATTTATAAGGTGCAGTAAGTCGGTGAAAAAAAAAAATATATATATCCGTCCCCAAAACCACACTAACTTCATAATACGTGGATATATAAACTTGCTTTTGGAAAACATACCAATTGTATAAGTCAATGTACCTACAGGGAAAAAATATATAAATGTAGAAAAATGCATGAAAAAAGTGTATAAAAAAATGCATATCTGAAAAATATACGTGTGGAGTTATACCAAGTGATGAGTTAAAAACAAAAATGGCTGCGTGCCGTAAGAAAGCTTTCGTCAGTGAAGATTTAACAGCAATCTAACTCGCTTTTAAATCGTCCTCCCAGCTGCTAGACTCTTTCCACTTTAACTTGACGAAAGATCCTAACACCCTTCAGCTCAAGTGATGGCCAGGTGGAGGACTGATTTGACTAATAACCAAGGAGACTCAACCCAACATCATAATTGAAGCTCACGGAATTCCACGTAACCGCGGCTTAGTACTTCAGCTGAGGGTGTGGTTCAGTTGTCATATGGACACTAACCAGCAGTAGTCACCAATACCATGACTAGTGAACTACTAATAGGTCTGGGTAATAGTGAAGTGACCCTTGAAACAACCACAATCACAACTACCAACACAGACCAGGCAGATATGGGGAGTGCTCGAAATAATTCACTCTTCAGAACGCTGTGTGAGATAGCGGGGGGCGGCTCGTGTAGTGATCTGTTAAATAAAGCAGCGACCCCTTCTGACCTCCCAGTAAATACCGTGACCCCGGCTGACCTCGTGGATGACCTTAGGCTCTGGGACCCCTCCAACAGAACCAAGGGGCGTGGGACTTGGGAGGAAAGTGCTGGAGGGGAGGAGGAGGAAGATGAAAGATTGGTGTTCATCTTCAGCGCCATCTTCACCCTCACCTACCTCGCCTTTGGTTTCCTGTGCTGTTGGTGTTACTGGGCGCATCTCAGGAGGAAGATGGAGGTGGGGGCGCCAACGGAGGCGAATTTGGAGGAGGTAGTGGGGGCACAGGAGGAAGGAGGAGGAGGAGGAAAAGGAGGAGGCAAGAGGAAGAAAGAGGAGGTCATAGTGGAGGAGGAAGGCAACGAGTTCATTGAGGCCAAGTGTTGTTAGAGAGGTGAGTTGATTGACGAGGGTTTCGCTTTAACTTACAGACTAGCTTTGTTTGGTATGGTATTTATCTTTCCCTACAACAAACAGCCTTGAATGAACACACAGGTCTGCTGCTGTCTGCTTTCCATCCTTTGAGTTACAACCTTTATTAAACCCTTCACTACAAGGCGTCTCTTAAGCTGAATAAAATCACCTGGTGGTAGCGAAAGTCAACTAAGACGAGGATAACCTTTACGTAGCCTCTTCACTACGGCCTCTCTCAACCCCTTGAACCCGGGAACGTATTTATTTATTTTCTTGCATATTTTTCCTATCACACACTCTCACATCCTATATAACACTTGGATTCATCTATACTGACAACTCTTCACACGTCTGACGCGGGATTTCTGCCAAGCTGAGAAAAAATATTACTTTTATTAATAGGAGATTGGATTCCCTTTACCCTGCTGCTCTTTATACGGCTGCTTTAAATACTATCACGCTGTACGGTAATTTAAATAAAGACGTTCAAAATAAATGAGCATCGGTTATAGGAGACTGGATCCTTTATGGTTGTGTGTGTGTGTGTGTGTGTGTGTGTGTGTGTGTGTGTGTGTGTGTGTGTGTGTGTGAGAGAGAGTGGCTTTGTTATCTCCGTGTCGCAGATAATATGTCAAAGGGGCACCACACCACCACCACCACCACCACTACTACTATCAGTACCACCAGCACCACCAAACAATAAAACAGCAGAGGAATTGCTAAACCCTGGAAGAATGAACAGAGAAGTTAATGTTGCTAGTGGCCGTCCGTAATTCTTAGAATATAAACGAACAAATAACAGTATATTCCTGCACCAAGAAATCATAAGTGGTACACCGACGCAACCAAATGATCACAAACAAAAAGCATCAGAGACCACATACCTCAGTCAACGCCAAAAAAATTTATGATTTAGTGTTGCATGTCTTGTTCTCTACCACATGAACACTTTTAAGGTCTCATATGGCTACCGAATTCTATGGCCTTTGTCTCTTACATAGACTCAAAGACAGCATACGTCTGGCAATGCCCAAAGAATTATTTTGTCCTCAATCCGAGTCCAGATCCACCTCAAGATCTAATCAATTCTTCCTTGACCACTAGCCTATCTGTCCACCAAATTCAGTGAAATCCAATTAACAACTTTTTGAAATATACTGTACAAGATCTGACGGACAGACACGGGTGAATACATAACCTTCGTCCAACTACATTAGCGGGGATAAATACCTGTACGGTGCCAGCTTTATATAACACAACCAGCTAACAACACCAGATGAATATACCCACACCATACTAAATAATTATACTGTACACTTAATATTCCAGTACTAATAATACCACCAGCATCATATGGTACACGTAACCATAATACGGGAGTGCAATGCAGCGTTATCACTCCTGGCCAACACATTCATTTCATAACCAAGTGCAAAATTAATGGTGGATGCACGGTTCATATATTCTAGACGCCGTTTCTGATATTTCTTCTTTTCCTCAAAACGTTGAGAGAGAGAGAGAGAGAGAGAGAGAGAGAGAGAGAGAGAGAGAGAGAAACTGTATCAAAAATGGATACCTGGTTTCAACTTCTGGGCAACTTATGAGATGAGCTTCGCCAGGACCGTGCTTCATATCATGGTAACATTGGTTGTAGGGCACGTGACAGACCGATGATAGGCAGACAGATAGACTGGTACACTGATAAACCGAGCCAGATAGATATAGAAACTGGTTGACTGACAGATAGACAGACGGACAGATGGATTGACAAACCAAGACAGACAAACACAAACACCACCACTACTACTACTACTACTACTACGCTGAACAATATCACCTGAAAGTAACAAGAATAAATACTAAACAAAAATACTGTAGGACTTAGAAAACACACACCGTCTCGCTCCCTTCCCACCCTTCCATCTCATAACAGGTTCTTAAGCCTAACAAAACGGGGAATTGAAGCCAATATTGTATAAGACCGACCCTATACTAGATAAACGAAAAGGCATGTGGAGTTAGGTTGGGAGAGAGAGAGAGAGTACCGAGGAAGTACAGGAACACTGTAGAGTTCCTTGGAAAGATAGACAGACAACTGAGCACGTAAAGGAGCGTTGTGGAGTTACTGGGAGAGACAGACTGACAACTGAGGAAGTAAAGGAGCGTTGTGCTATTGATGTGGATGTGATTGAAAGTGTTAAGAAAAATATTCTAGAAAGGGTTTGGCCATGGGAAGAGGATGGAGAATGAGAGACTGACTAGGAGACTATGTGAGTGAGGTGGAGGGGGTGAGAGGGAAGGGGGAAAACCAGGGATGAGATGGAAGGCTCGAGTGGGGAGTGTGGGTGTATGGTGGAGGGGGAGGTGAAGGATGGAGAGATGGAGTGGAGTGATATATAAGGGAGTGGGGTGTGATATGGAGTGACAACAGCTTCAAATGGCAGAGGTCAGGGCACGGCGATGCGATCTGTTAGCAGCAACCCCTTATGGGATTCAGGCGTCTGGCTATAGATAGGTAGATAGATATATTGACTGACAGAGACAAACTGATACAGACAGACATAGATAGATACATTATACCCCTCCAACAGTAAAATTAAAGCCGACGTGCAATGCAGCCGCCTGGAAATAGAAGTAATAAACTGAATGACATTATAGTATACCGCTCTCCAGCAATAAAATTAAAGCAGGTCGGACACTGGCATAATAATAATAATAATAATAATAATAAAATGAAGAAGGATACATTATAAGGCTAAAAAAACACATACCACTCAAATACATGATATACAAAAAGGAAAATACATGACATCGCTCTCCAAGTCAATTACATGTCCACTCGCCTTCCCTGTGTCTTTCAGCGCTTCTTCGTGACTAGCATTGTATTCGGGTGTTAATCTGTTGTTACAATTTCTTTTTCACGACAGGCAGATGGTAATTTTAGGCCAAGTTAAGGTGAAGAGAGCATAGACCATCAGACAGTTCTACATCCTTTCCGTAGCACTTCTTCGTGACTAGCATTTATCCAGGCGTTAATAAGCTGTTAGGCACTCATGACGGACAGATGGCAATTTTAGGCCATGATAGTGTAAAGACATCATTCCCGTAGCACTTCTTCATGACTAGCATTATATTCCGGGGTTAATCTACAGCTACAAGTCATCACTCAAGACGGAGGGATGGCAATTATTGGCCAAGTTGGAGTTATTGTGATAGATTAAGCACTAGATTAAGATGCTAATCACGAAGAAGTGCCATGGAAAGGACGCAGAGCCACGGTACCGTCTTATTCTGCCAGTGAACCACGAAAAAATAATCTGTTAGGACAAAAATTTGGGCCAAGTTGAAGTACAAGGAGTATAGAAACATTATTATCGTTGCTCTGGCATGACGGGACCGGCCTATGGTATCGTATAAGTGTGGTTTAGGCTTGTTTTAAAGGTGACATGTCTTCTACGCAGCCCAGCAGGGTTATGTGGTGAGATGGCTGTGGTAGTTATGGTGGTAGTTGTGGTAGAGATGGTAGAGGTTGTGGTAGAAATGATGATTACTGAGGCAGGGACCCTGTTACTTGTTGCAAAAATTGTGGTATGTGTGGTAGGAACAGACCTTAGTAGTTGTACGAATAGTAGTGCGTGTGGTGAGAATGGTGGTAATTGTGGTGGGAATGGTGGTTGTAGCGGTAGGAATGGCGGTGGCTGACTCTTTAGATTACACAACTAAGAGTTTTCACCTGGCAAAGTTTCCCAATTAATTTCAGCTCATCTTACGGTCCGGTGTAATGGGATTAGAGGGGAAATCTGACTATACCCTTTTCACTTTAACCTGGTCCAAACTTTCGTCCCTGTGTAGCTTATTTCACGTAGCTCAGTGGCAGAAAAAGACAACAATCCAGCCCCGCTTCCTTTCCACTGCACCTCTTCGTGACTAGCATCATATTCTAACGTTAATCTATTGCTACAGCTCAGTACTCATGATGCAGACGGAATAATTTTACACCAGGAGTGAAAAGAGTAACCAAGGTGATTCATTCCATCCTCAACCACGACTTTTTACACCGGTATGTAGGTTGTGAGATGCGGTCCACTTACACCTACACCACAACTATCATTATTCCTAGCACAACTACCAACATTCCTACCAAAACTACCACATTCCAACCACAACTTCCAACATTTCTACCACAACAAACCAGCTACAGTGGTATACGACCCATGTCCACTCCACCTCTCCCGCTCATATACTCCTCCACTCCACACTCACTTCACTTCACTTCCCATTCCTACTCCTCCACTCCCCACTCACTCACTTCACTTCCCATTCCTACTCCTCCACTCCCCACTCACTCACTTCACTTCCCATTCCTACTCCTCCACTCCCCACTCACTCACTTCACTTTCCATTCCTATTCCTTCACTCCCCACTCCTATACTCCACTCCCCACTCATATACCCCACTCCCATTTCCACTCCCACTCAAACACTGCTCCACTTTTTACCTCCCCTCACGTCGTCCTCCACTCTTCTAGCATTGCAAACAATAACGTCCCCTTACCGTGTTACTCACTTGGGTTCACATGACAAGACTGTACCGCAATTATTTCCAATCCTTTTAAGACTTTTTTTAAACTTTTGGAAGAGCGAGTTTTAAGAAATAACATTACGTAGGAGATTGGTGAGTCAAATCGAGACACAGAAGAAAAGATGGAGTAAGAGAGCCAATAAGAGAGTAAGAGAAGAAGAGAGCACATGAAGGAGTGAGAAAGTGAAGAAGTGCATGAAGGAGTGAGAGGGCAAGGAAGGTATAGTAAGAGAGTGAAGAAGAGAGAAAGAGAGGGAGTGAGAGGATGAGTCTAGAATGAGGGAGAGTGTAATAGTGAGGGAGGCAGTACGAGAATGAGGGGGGAGAGTACGAGTGAGGCTGAGGGAGTGAAAAAGGATCTGGGGTAGAATGAGGGGGAGTGTAACAGGATGAGGAAGCATTAAGGGAGTAAGAGTGAGGAAGTGAAAAAGAATCTTGAAACAGAGTGTAACAGAGTGAGGAAAGCAGTAGGGAACGAGAAAGACGCAGAGAGGGATAAAGAGAGTGAGTGTGGATGAGGAAGAGTGAGAGGGAAGAAGAGTATCGGGGAATGTTGGAAAGGCTACAGGCGATCCAATGAAGAGGCAAGACTTTTTTTTTTTTCACTGCAAAGAGCCACGCGACAGAAATCGGACTAGAAAATGTGCTGGGAAAGTAAACAAACGTGAGCCAATATCGAGATTAGTTCATTTCAAGAAGCCACTTCATTTTCACGATGCCTGGACACACTGCGTTTAAGTGGGAAATACAGGCTGATTAAGGTAGTTTCTGAGAAGACAAGCTGCATACGGAAATCACAGGAGTATCAGTTAACTCCTCCATTAGAGAGATGGATGTTAAAGGGTACAGACAACACAGTTATTCCCTTCTAACCCAATTTAAAATGAAATAAATGCAGCCGGGAGCCGTATGCTAATCGCCCACCAGACAATGCTGTTGGCCAAGTCCAAGATTTTGGTCATATCTTGATACCCTGAAGGTCTCATGTTGATAGCTCAAGCCATCCATGAGATATAATGGTGCTAAAGGTGGCCGATAAAAACTACTTGACCTTTGGCAGCCATTTTGGTGACCTTGACGCTGACCCCGAGTGTCCATTTTCGAACTCGGGCAAGATTTTGGCCACATCCTGATACCCTGAAGGTTTCATGTTGATAGCTCAAGCCGTTCATGAGATAGAATGGGAACACACACACACACACACACACACACACACACACACACACACACACACACACACACACAAAACAAAGAACCTCCTCAATAAGATATTCAAACATGATGGAACAACATAATAAATTACAGTACTTACAGATCGGGAAATTACAGTTTCACAAAACAATCTTTAAAATTCCACAACAGCACACAGAAGTAACCAAGAAACCAAACTGCGGGAATCATTAACAAACACTGTACCTCAAAGCAATCACTGGAGTTTACCATTATTCAACTTACCAAAACAGTGAGCTGAAGTAAAAAAAATAAACTAACACGTTGGGATTCATTAATATCTCGAAACCACAAAGGCAAAAAGGACTCTGCGCTTCAAAAATTAAAACATTTTATATGGTCTTGTAGAAAGGGCATATCCACGATTGTAGAATGTGGGGAAGGATGTCCACTAAATAAATAACCTCAACTCAGGATGCTGAGAGGGATATTTGAATATATTGTTAATCCATCCATCCATCCACCATCCAAGCCTATGCTGCCCCATGAGGAGCAGAGAAGCCCGAGGTTAGGCAAGTTGATCCTGACATTTAAGATGACACTGACCAGCCTCACTCATCCTTGAGTGGCATTATGTGAGCAATAAACCCCAACGACCCCATGGATATTAACCTGCACCAGCGCAGTCCGACTGGAGCACCTTAATTATCCACCTAACCACCAGGCGCCATAATTTGGTTATATGGTTACCACCCACCGTGGTAAATGGTTTCCTGGTGTAAGGGAAACCATTTGACTTGTCACTCAGTGTAGAGTCAATCATAGGCAGAAAGAAGGGGAAAGAATGAAGGAAAGACAGACAGAACAGGGAGTGTATAGTCACCCGTAGGCAGAAGGAAGTGGAAAGAATGAAGGAAAGAAAGACAGAAGAGAAAGGAAGGACGAGAGGAAAGGACAGACACCCAAAGCAGCACTACATCGAGTGAGTGGATGGTGAGCGTCCCTACTTACCACCTACAAAAGTATGCAATATTTGTTGCATGGTGTGCCCACTGAAGAAGGAAAGGGAGGAGGAAGAGGGTTCCAAACAAAACAAAACAAAACAAAAAATACATCAATAACACCTCCATCCATCCATCCATTGCCAGACGCCATGTATCCCAAACGGGGCGGTCAAGGGCTTAGAGTTAATTGTTTTACAGGGAGGGGCACTAATCCTCCACCAACCCCACTAAAAGGGCAAAATTTGCAAGCAACTGCACATTTCTCAGTTTCCTTACATTACAGCAAATACATTATCTGTTTATATCTGGTACTTCCAACAAACAGGCTAGAGGGCACACTGAAATGTCTCTCACCCCGTACTGTTACCGTGTTCAAAACCAAACCCAATCTCAACCTTTACTGAAATGATTATCTGGCCATCCAGCGGCTCTACACCTGTATTTCTGCAGCTGTTGGACTACATCATTTTAAAGGTCTAAATAAAAAATCTGAGGAACAGGTCCCAAGATACAAGGCCTAGGTACTGGCACAGAGAAATTTTCAGACCAATAGGCTCCAAGAGTGAGACTGGTTATGAAGTGGTAAAAATAATAATGACACAAAGGAAAAAACAAAGCAAAATATTTTCGTTTTTTGGAATAAAAATGGTTGGATATCCCTCTGGGAAACCACAATAACGGTACCATCATTGTGTATAGAACTTGTACAATATGGACTTACCCTAAGTTCGCTCTGTAGTTCTGGGATTTCCATACATGGATGATGACTCATTGAAGTAGCAACAAACTCCAGTAAACAACAGCAAACCAGAGGCAAAACCACAGTCGGATTCTATGCTCAAAGTTAGGGAGATCCATCGTTTGTGCGGACAACTGCAGAGTCATCAGCCTTGGTTCAGATCCTCCCAATACCTGTCCACAAGAAGCAAAGTAAGCTTTAGTTATGGGCATTTTTAACCAATTGAAAATAATAAAAGGAATTTTAAAGCTTAAAGACATTATACTTAATCACTTATTGATACCAGCACTTCTCACCTACGGCAGTGGACTAAAATTTAGGTCACAGGGTAAATTCTGACGCTAATCTCTTTGGCTGTTTTCCTCACTGCTGTCCAACTCACTTGAATGTAAATTAAGTGAAATGCAGGACAAGGGCAACAGCCTGCACAGCTAAGGTGCTCTTCTCCTGCAGTCCACAATCCTCCTTTTGAGGGACAGGTAATGAGCTGAAGGATGTCTGTATAGGGAAATTTGTATAACCAGGCAGCTATATTGGTGTCATGTTAAGGCATTCCTCCCCGGCACATATTTTAGTACAAGACTTGGACCTACTTATATAAACCTGAAAGTTGTAAAAGCCAATACCAGTTTACCTTTTAAGGCCACAAGGGGTTGGGTTCCCTTAGTTCACAGTAGGTATTAACCCTCTGAGTCTAGGGATGTCATTTCACATTATGCTTCCCCGTCAATTTTATTCAGCTCTAGACAGACTTTTCAGAATGGAAGGGTTAAATATAACCTTAATACAACTCCTTCAGTGTGACACGCCTTTCATAAGTTCTACACAATCATCTGGTACAAGCAAGAATAAAGTAACAGGGACATCAACCAAATTAAGAGTATTAAATCTCTGGGTGTTCGACTGTTATCACGTTTTCAAGTTTCTGTAAATAAATGGTGAGTCATTCTATTGATCTATATTTAAGACTAAACTGTCTGATTCTCTCTCTCTCTCTCAATATTTATAGTAAGACTAAAATTCACCTTTTTTCCATCCAGCTCTCTCTCAAAATCAAAAGTATGACTAAAAATTACCTTTTTCCATCCAACTCTCTCTCTCTCTCCAGATTAAATGCTCTCTTTTTCCACCCTAACAGCCTGTCACACACACACTGCCTTTGTTGCCGTCCACCGTCCCACCGCTCGCTCGCTCTCCGCTACCTCTGAGGATGAGGGTAGGCTTTCTACGATGGCACTGATACAACCAAGACGCTCCACTGTCCGGCTATAAATACATCTCAACTCCCTCTCTATCACCTAAAAGAAGGATAAGGGACTGAAGGAGAACAACTTCATCCTGCAGTCCACTGAGCTCACAATCATCTGAGCCTGGATTTGCACCTACTACTACTACTACTATTCCTACTTATCAATTCCCTGTACAGTAGTAAAGATTTTTTTAAATTTAATTAATGACACAAAGTGGAAAATTTGTGCAATATATACAAAGTGGTATAAAAAAAAAAAAAAAAAAAGCCCTCCACTAGAAAGTCTCCTTGGGGTATAAGTAGCAGGGACGGGACAGTCGCTGATGTGGCCGTCTCTGACACCACATACAGAATATAAATAATCATCAGCAACAGGGTGAGGAAATTTTCGATAACAGTTTCTGCCAACAGTATTATTACAGTAATTTATGACGACATGCAACATCATTTGAATCATCTATCTGAATTCAATTATGACACCACAATCATAATGAAAATTTAATGTTCTATCATGGCTCAATTCTAAAATTTCATTCAATACTATAGCAAATGAATCAAAGTTGTACACAAGCCTACACATATCCTACAGACTTTTGACAACATCAGGCCAAATATAGTGTTAAGGAATTATGCATAGGTTACCAAGCACCAAAACTCAAAGAATACCTCAGCTAATGCTTAAGCGAGGTAGTAAGTGTTATTATATAACTCCATTTGTAACCACAGAGGAATAAATGTTACATGTATTTTCACATATTCAGCATAAATCTGGAATGAGTGAACCTATTTATTACTGGCTGTATTGAATGTGGAGAAATAAATCTTCTGTATATATATACTGGTTTGTATGACTAGCCTATTTATGCCATATTACAAACAAGTGCGGTGGTATGTGGTGGTGACCAACATCCACACACTTGATGTAGTGCTGCCAATTCTTTCTTCACCATTACCACTCTTTTTCTGTCTGCCTTCCTCTCTACTCATTCCTCCAATCCTTCCTGTCACTTTTTATTACCCTTCTTTCCACTTCAGGTGGCTCCACACTTCAGTGACAAGCCTAATGGTTTTTTGTAACCCAGGAAGCCATCAATGCTGGATGATACGGTAACCAAATAACTAAATAATGGGGTAATGTGGAGCTTACCATTGTGTCCCTGTTAACTAGATACTGAGATCCAAATGCACTGGCCATCCAGGAACCAAACCTCCACACCCTTCCACATGTTTTGCTGTGGTGAGGCACTGTCCACCACAAGGGAAAATCTGTTCACTCCACAGGATGGTCCTTTATGGGCGGCTGCTTACCTGTAGCTGATGGATCTACTCACCCAGACAGACCGGGGTTATTCAAAAAACAACAACGTGTAAAACCCTTGTGTTAACCTCCCTGGCCTGATCTCAACTTGCCTATTAAAGACCAGGATCCCACTAGATTGTAGATGTGCTTCCTAATCATATAGCCTACTAAAGAGAGGTAAAGCACACACAGGCCTGATACAGTATTAAAGTTTAAATTTATAGAAGTTACAAACTACTAATCGTGTGGTCAGTTAACTGTCGGGGACAGTGTATGAATAGCATGCCATGCACTCCGCATGCTTTTCCATGCGTACAACATTCCTGCTACTGGTAACGCTTTTGTCCACAGTGCACTTAGAATCCACATACAGGAAATTTGCACATATTTAGGGTCAATGTAATACCCAACATTACCTTTGTCACTTGTAAGAATTAATCTACTGAATTTTCTTTCTCTGGACAAGGAAGGTTCATAACAATCAATATTATTTCTGATTAATTTTCACAGAGCTATTAGTTAAAACTAAGAGTACAGCTGCCCCTCAGTTTCATGGTCAACCTTACCAAGAAACGGTCCCTAAAGATAGATGGAAATACTGTAGTAGGGTATGCATACCAAGGAAAAACGACATAAATAAAACATATAACCTTGAAAATGTCAAGCTAAGAATACTTGTTATATAAAAAAAAAAAAGTGCATGCTTGTCTGCCTGTTGAAACTGAAATAAGGACAGTGAACCCAATGTACAGTACATGGGTATCAGTATGCCACTCTGATTCTGAAGCAAAACATATTCAGTATGTTTATCTTGACTGCAGCATTTGGACAGAATCAGCAATTACAAACATAACAATCTCAAAGGAGAAAGCGGACTTCTAATCTAATAACCCAGCATAACCTACCCAAACTTAAACTAATCTTTTCTAACTCAGCTCACCCCAATCTAACAAGAGATGCAGTGAGCCTGACAAAAACGGAAGAATGTGGGAACAGTGCAGAAAATTATGAATTCACCCAACTCTAATGAACTTCAAAAAGTCTGCAAAAACAGTTCTTATGTTTCATGTTCAGTCCAACAATGTTCAGGTAAAACACTGGCTGAACATGGTCCTGCAAATTGGCAAGCTCATTTATACCAGTATCTGTATCGGATGGGGAAAATTATCCAATAATCGGATACATACAGTATTGCAATCGGCTGATTAACAATAAAAATGAATGAATGTTTGTTTCACCCAATGACTACCCTCATAAATGTATATAATCAACAAATACAGTATATATTATTTAATCATCACCGTCTTTCTTGAACTTTACAAAGTTATCGCTGAATTTGGCCATTACGTGCAAATCTAATTTTGTTCAGCTGATGTTAAAGGAATATCTGGATTAGTAATACTGTACTGGTAGGTCATAAAATTATGTATACAGTATTAATATATTAAACATCGAAATATCACAATACCTTTAGCTTCTTATTTGTATTTTCATTTTAAAGAAGATATAAAGTGACTACAGTACTGTACCTTCATAATTTACAAAGTTATTAAGACACATTAATACTCAGAATTTATGTCTTTGCCATCAGCCAAATACCTGTATTAGAACACGTACAATTAAACACATAAGTTTTGTTTCGTTAAAAGTACATAACACTCAATCATTAGACAAACAGCAAACACAACTCTAACTTCCTGAAAAAAAAAATAAAATCAAAATTAACACGTAAGAAATATATAATACACACAAACTTCTGGTCATTACTGGAATAATGAAATGCAATAATTATACTGAAAAAGTACTTGGTTGACTGGCAATTAGCCATAAAATGAACTAACATTTACCGGTACACTTAAAAGCTGGTATCAGTACCGGTAACATCTTGGTCATTAGCCACCTACAGGCCAAACCAGCCCTCAGAATTACAGTAATGTACAGAGGTAAAAACAGACATACTAATCACTGAGACTCGATTAACTAATAGTCAAG
Organism: Coenobita brevimanus; assembly: GCF_032717465.1. Lineage (NCBI taxonomy): Eukaryota > Metazoa > Arthropoda > Malacostraca > Decapoda > Coenobitidae > Coenobita > Coenobita brevimanus. The sequence goes on along the minus strand of NC_136954.1, from coordinate 69,902,022 downwards.
TATTGTCCCTCATATATATCATGATTAAAAAAACATTCAATGAAATAATGCATGAATGACCACGTATACAGCAGGTCAACGACATATCTGTACTGTACACAGGTAGGAGTTTAGTAATTCAGTGCAGTGCATCAGACTCCGTACCTGATACCACATGGGAAGTAAACAACTATTACACAAGGTCAGAAGTTGTTTTTGAAAACATTGATTTTCCAAGATGCTTCCTTGGCCGAGGCGAGGCACCACAAAAAAATTATCTAGTGCATCCGTGAGTTAAATTTAGGGAATAAAGGGGTTTACTCTTTACATAAAGTGCTAAAAAATCAACAAAACGCGTTTTTCTTTTTTACACACACACAACCAACTTATCATGACAAATGCCAATGGTCAAATCCTGATTCAGAACTTTAACCACCTAATGTCCGTGGCTTCAGAAATTTGCGGGCTCCCCTGGCACGCCCCAGGGCCATTTTTTCAAAGCTTTAAAATTGGTTTCTTTTTCTTACAGATGTGAAGAGAATTGGCACAACTGGCAATGCACTTTTTAGCTTCCTGAACCCATCCTGTGATTCGCTATAATTTGCGGAAGATATTCTAAAATTACTGCGCATGTGCCATTTACAGGTAAACATATGGGTGAAAACATGAGAAAAATTGACTGTCTGAGTGCTTGGTACACTACAGTAGGATCTTGTAAATGTACCAATGATCTCTGTTCCCTTCCTACAGGTTCGCAGTTTCTTATAGCTCACACTAATACTGGCACGTTTATGGTAAAGCGTCATTCGACGCCAGCGGCCACTGAGAGGTTAACTTTCATGCTGGACAATTACGAAAAACAAATTTCTAGGCTAACCCTGGCTCAGTGCTACCTTTCATGGTTGACTGATTTAAGAAAAAAAAATCACTGGCTAAATCTGCTCTATACACTCTGAAGGGGAAAAATCTTTACAATGTAAACATAATCTAAAGAAATTCCAATATTCTGACTGAAGAACTGCACTCTTTGACCCTAAACTCCCATTACTCTGAATGGAATGTGGATGGAGAAATAAACATACTGGTAACCAAATCTAACAAAAGCAGCATGAACTTCAAAACTAAAATTACCAGCATTCAGCCCTCAACTTAACCTGGCATCCACTGAACCTAACCTTACAATTTTTCCAGTCTAACCTCAAATAAACCTTTGAAGATAACTATGTCAAAGTTTCATTAAAAAAAAAAAAATCTGGTGGCAATAGCAGGGAACTATCATTCTACTGATAATGAAAGTGGCAATAAAACGAATATTAACAAAAACTTACTCATGTTAACTGATGAAGTTCATGGATGTGGATCCCTAGATGGCCCAATGCTCCTCTCCTGTCTTGGGGTGATGGCCGCGTCCCACCAGATCTTCATCACATCATCTTTCATCTCTTAGGATGTATCTGAAAATAAAAGGATATTATTCAAAAGCCCTCTCCAGCACCACCCATTATTAATTGAAAAGAACGGATACTGAACTCTGCAAGATATATACAAAAAGATATGCGAGTAAAACATCTGCATATACAAGACAATCTTCGAGGGCATTAACACCATAACAGCTTATACTCAATATTGCTAAACTGGCAGAAATCCTGGGCTCCAGTTGATGTCAAACTCACCAGGAGATATAACAGATGACTAGGTGACAGACACTAAAGCAGTAATACTGGTAACAGGTAAAGAATAACAAATTACGTTCACAAATCACCTGCCAACGCGTCACCAACCACCTTCCCACGTGGCCGTCTTCTTCTTTTTCTATAATCGGCCACCGTGGCCGCGTGGCGGTGACGCCAAACAAAAATATTAAAAAGCGCTAGACATAAACTTTAAAACGCGCTAAACTATAACTGAACAGGTCAAATTGTCGTGCAAAAAATGGGCTAGATATTCAGTAAAATCTATATCGTTAATGAAGCTGCTGATATTCAATGTTCGCAGATAATAATCACTTAAAACATGTAATTTGTATCAAATCACACGTAGGAAATATATCATCCTAGCATTATACTGAATTTTACACTTTGAATACTACCTTGTTGAAGTTTATGGATTATTTGACCTTGAACTGTCAGCAAAAACAAAGAAAATTCAGTCCGCTTAATGATTATCCCTTAGATGACAAAAGACCACTTCCAGGCAAAGTTGCATATTATCACTGAGAGTCGTGATATTCAAGTGTACGCCATACCAAACCCAACTCTCCCAGTAACAGAAGTAGTTGAAGCAAAACCTCATTTGAATGTGAGCCCAGTTCAGCTCAGGCAACTAAGTACCTTTCTCCTGCACTCCACCATCCTTCTTTCAGGGAGATAGGGAAGGAGCTGAGGAACGTCTGTATGACCAGGCATTGGAGCCACCCACCTATACCGATGTCACCACGTGAAGGTGCCCCTCTCCAGAGCACCGCAGCTCGTCCACAAAGTACAATACAAAATGCACTCGCATATTAAATCATTTCTTCTACAATGATAAGTGCCAGTAAGGTCATTTTGACTCCTTCTCTCTCATTGTTCTCCTTCTACCCTGGTTTTATCATCTTACTAACCCCTTCTAACCAATGACATATCTTTCACTTTATTTTTCTATATCTGTATATCTTTATTCACCTTAGGCTATTAGAAGTTAGGGTTTTAGACGTCTTTTTCAACCAATTCTGTAAAGCAACCCCCCCCCTAAGATTGACCCCTTCAGTCCAATGACATTTTTTTGTCATCTCCATACCATTACTTTCAGCTTTGGAGAAACTATGAATCTGAGGTTGGATACAGCCTTCACATGCCCCTTCAATACAAGTCTTCCCAAAACTAAATAAATCATCTGAAAGGAGGAAAATACATCATCGGATTGAAGGGGTTAATAGAATAATCTGCCAGTGCAAAATTATGATCACTAACCATCTGATCCTTTCTTGCCATCAGAAGCATACGGACCCGAAGCGAAACACGTAAGGCGAAGGAATGGGCGCCGGAAGTAGGCGAGGAAAGGGGATAGCTTGCTCCCCTGACTTTTTATATGGGGTAGGGGGCAAACGTGGGATTTGTCTCTCTCCCTATATCTTCGCGAACTCATTACAGATATGCACGACTAATAGGAAATCTGAGTACAAATGGTACGGTATGTTATTTTTCACAAAAGCATGCCATCATAATGTCTAGCTGAAATAAATGAAGACGATTTTAATTTTTGGCATCGCCACTATTTACAGTCAAGAATCACAAGTACTTCAGTCCACAGTGGCTGCATTTTTGTCCCTTCTAATTTGGAAGGCTTACGGCGCCACTGGGCAAGGGGATCAACCTCACTTTCCCTGAGCACCAGAATGTGAGCAACACGAGTAAACCCTAACCATCTCTCAGATGAAAACCCTTACAGGTTCCTTCCGGTTGGAACCTTAATCATCAGACACAGAATATGTGGGGAAATTAAAAGCAAACGAGCATCAGTTAAACCAAAACAGCTGAACATGAATAAATGGATGACCTTTCCTTTCCTCTTTCATCTTCCTATATCCCATCCCGGTGACAACAGTAAATCAATGAAAGCTTAATTAATTTTCTCCTTCTCTATGTATTTATTCTGTTATCCTGCGCCCACCATTTACCTTCCGTTACTGTTATTTCATCGACGACAGCAAATCAATACACGAGTTCATAAGTGGGTTCATGAGTGGTTAAATAATTTTCCCGCTTTAATTCCTGTTATTCTGCGTTATCCTGTCACCCTCGTTTATTTCCCTTTTCTCGTTAGTTTTCCTTATCCCGCGTCCCTCATTATCTTCCTATTTCTTATTCCGCTGACAAGAGTGAATAAATGAGTTATTAAAAGCTTATTAAATTCTCTCCATTTCGAAGCTGTAATTCTGTATTATCCTATGCCCCTCATTTATCTCCCTATTTCTTATTCTGCAGACAAGGGTAAATAATGAAAGCTTAATCAATTCTCTCCCTTTTGACGTTGTTGTTCTGTGTTATCCTGTGAAGTTTAACTAATTCCCTCTTTTTTAACGTTATCCTGTGTTATCCTACGCCCCTCGTTATCTTCCTATACCGTATTGTACTGCTAACACCTCCACTCACCGCTGCCTCACGTTCACATGATAAGCGGGAAAAATGTTGCTTCAAGGTCAGGGATGCAACACGATATTACGCCCTAGCTACGAGGTGGCACAGGTGGCCTCGCGTGACACCTATTCCTTGCCGAATTATACTTCACATTACACTCAATATCCTCTCTCTCTCTCTCTCTCTCTCTCTTACTGTTTTGATATCGACATAGCTGCATCAATGCCACTGAAGAGAATAATGAGGCGTAACATACAGACTAAATCACTAGGAAAGTGGTGTAACGAAGGTCTTTTCCTATCCCTGGACACTGCTGCCAGACGTATAATTAGGGGAAGAAATGTTTGTCCTTCAGGCACTCCCAGCCCCAAGTGAAGGTCAGTGGCAGAATGCAATATGGGCGGCATCTTAACACCTCTTACCAAACGATTTATTATGCCTGTTACACACTGATCTTCCTTATGTTATTTATACCCTTTGAACGTCGACATAGGTTGCATCAACAGTAAAGATGAGGCTACTCAGGTGTGCAGTATGGCAATAAGTCGCTACTGACAGGTGTTGCGTAACCCCCACTACAAACTTGTGCTATTTCGCTCACGACACTCCCATGCACCTCTGCCAGACGTTTCAGTGACGAGCGGGAAAAATATTGTGTATCCATCCGGCGGGCAATCCTAAAAACCCCACACTGAAGGTCAAATGATGAAACACATTACTCATACCGCGGTTAATCATACATGCATCTATATTTGTTCCATGGGGGTGTGTGGGAAGATCCTCCACCTCTTGCTGTTGTATGTACTCGTGTATGTCAATGCAGAGTTAGATATATGAAAACAAAGTGAGGATATGTTATGCAAAACATTCTTTTAGTGCTGTAAGAACTAGACATAAATGGGGTTCTCTCCTTTGTATAGACCTAGTGAAATATCTACTTATTAACTACAAAAAGTATACAGACAGACTGATGTATCTATTAATATAGCATACATACATCACATTCAACTCTTGTTCAATGTATACAGCACCCCTATTTATTTAGTTATATAATCATCTATTTTTTTACTTCCATTCACTGCTCGGGGTACCGGTATTATCATGTTCTGAGTAATCGCTTCAGGATCCTCAAGCATCTCCGGAATCGTGTAATTTCCTGTACGCAGCGTTAATACCCTTTTTCCACGTGAGTATACCATTCCAGTAGACTCGTTTTTCGTTCACCTAACACTTCACCTGCTCCTTACATCTTATACCTCAGGTACGAAGCATGGCGAAGGTAGTAGTTTTGAAGTACTTAACTGGGCTGTGTTAACGGATCTTTATTACACTGTTTGCTGAGATAAGAGGATAAGTATTATGCTATGACTAACGTGCGAGCTTATTCCTGGGGCACCGTCATCATGAGGTGCTGAGTCACATAAATCGCACCATATTTTACCAAGGTGACAATTCACTCATAGCAAAATACCAAGTAACAGTCCCTAAAACTAACATAATCGTACCACTCGCTACACAAATACCCGAACGTGGAAGTGTTTTTATTGATATATGACGTAAACTACACGAGTGAACATGCAAGCCCTTTCTCCAGCCCGCATAAAATAGAGGCCGCTCCGTCAACCTGGGCAGTCGTCAGTTGGTTGCTGGTGAGGGTATACGCAGCTGCTTCTCTCTCCGTCATGGCTTCTACAATCGCCAAGAACTTTTACGAACTGAGTGCCAGGGCTCTCTCAGGTAAGTTTATAATAACAATAGTGCAAGTTTCATTTCGGTTTAGTAATATTTGGATTCACTGCAACTATGCGCGATACAAGTGTCACTTACGTAATAGGATATACGGGCGGGATGGTTTGATGTGGAAAAGAAAAAAAAGATTAACGTTACGTAAAACAGACCCGAATATTCTGGAGGAGCATAGATGAGAGAATTACCCGACTTTATTTCACTTATAAGTATTTTGTTCGCGAGTTCCAGCTCCCTATCCTACCCATATTGATTCTCTTAACCATTATCGAAGGCAGTTAAGTTTTTCTTCGCCCATGTCATTATGTATCGATCACTAAAGTTTTAATAGCACTCTTACACGATTTTTCAGCTTTTTTGTCTCCTGCTGTAATCGGACTTCGTTATTTATGACTATAGCGTGCATAATTTGTAGTTTAATGATGAAAAACTCTGATTTTGGTTGCATATAATAACTCTCTCTCTCTCTCTCTCTCTCTCTCTCTCTACCTATTTTATTGTAGCTACCAGACTGCTTAATTATCTTCTTACGTTCCTACTGCATACTTACCTGCGTACCGGTATCTCTGTATTCTCACCCACCCCTTCTCCAACTAAGATACCTACTTCCTTGCATCCTCCCTTTCTTATCTCTCAACCAGGATCCTTCCCTCCGTTCCTCCCAGCTTCTCAACCCTCCTACCCACCTCTCTACCTGGCTGTCACCTTCCCTACCTGTTTACATACCTCTCAACCCTACTCTCCCCTACCCACCAGCCATCCTGCCTACCTGCCTGCCCAGCCCTACACCTACCTACCAACCCCCACACACCTACCTACGTACCTCCTACCTACCAACCCCCCACACACCTACGTACACACCTCTATACCTATCAACCAGCCAACCCCCTCACACTTACCTACCCCCACACACCTGTGTAGCCTACCTACCCATCAAATATCCAACCAAACCCCTCACACTTGGCTGCCTGCCTACCCACGAACCAACTAACTTTCCCCATTGTCCATTGCACTTCAAAGCACTAGTATTCGAGAGATTAAAAGAAGACAGGATTTCCATGACAGGAGGCGGGTCGCGAAAATACATAAATAAAATGTTCGTTCCCAGGTATATTCATTGCAAAATATTAATCCTTCCACGGACGGGACGGTCCTATAGTTTTGTTCCAGAAGTCAATGTAGGGAAGGTCTGTATAGCTGGCCTGTTTCATCTGATGGAACTGGGCTACTCACAACTTGAAAAGGGTGTTACGGAAAGGATGCGGAGTCTTTCTGAGTCACTGAATTACGTGAAATAAGCTGAAAAAAAAAAAAACGCAGTTTTGTCTTATTCTGCCTCTGAGTTACGTGAAATCAGCTGCTAAATTCGAAAAAAAAAAAATGCAGGGCCATAGTAGTCTTATTCTGGCACTTGACTACATGAAATAAGCTGCTTAAAGGACGAAATTCTCAACCAAGTTAAACTGAACAGACTATAGGTACCAGGTAACACGTCGTGGTATTGCATGCGTTAAGATACTCTGTGCTGGTCTGTTCCGCTTCTTATACTGGCACCCTTGACCTTGAGCCACACTTGTTGCAAGATAACCCTGCAGTCTAGCTTACCAACACATGCAATACGACAAAAATAAATAAAAAGTCTTGTATAGAAGAAAATCACTGGCCAGTTGGAATTATATTTACAGATGTATATGTGCATGCATGTGTGTAATGAATGGTACAGACAGGGATCGCCTAACTTATAACCATGCATATGATTCATCCACATTGCACGATTGAAATTTTTCGGGGAGAAATCGTAGGTAAAAAGATAACCATTGATTGGGCAGAGACACAAACCAAGCCTCTCTCATTTCTGGAATATTAAGGTACCTAGCAGAGGAAACCGAGTAGAAATGACCAGAACTCATATCCCTGACTACAAAAACATACCCATATACTCGCACATTATTTGTTAAAACCGACACTGGTATTTACGAATTTGGGCGAAATCTCAACTAAACTCAGTAAAATCGTGATAACTGCATAAATACAGAAGGAATGACGCTGTTGTACTGAAGAGGTTAAACAAGTCAAGTAATCATTGTTAAGGATGCATTGGTAAGATAAGCTGATAAAGTAAGTTGTGGAACCATTGTGTTATCTCTTTATCCCCACTCTGTATCCAAGCACTGTGAATAAGGTTTGATATGGAAGAGGATGAACCAGCATTTTCTGGCTGCCAGAGGACGTGGAGGGAGAGGGAGGAGAAGACCGAGGATGCGATGGAGGATCCGTGGAGAGGTATATGAGAGAGGGGTGTGTGAGCTGGGGAAATGGCTGCCTGGTAGCGTAGGACAGGGTGACATGGAGGTGATTCGTCTGTGACCACCCTTTCCGGGATTAAGGCAGAGAGAGAGAGAGGAGGGGGGGTTACGGTGCATCTCGAGAGGTACCGTGTGGTGCTGAGTGGTTATATAATACAGAAATACCGCCTGCCTGAAATGCTTATCGGGCAGAGTGGCGATAACGTGTACCCCTTCAGTCTGATAACGTTTTGAATTTCGTGTTATTGTTATCTCTCGATTTTATTAAGCTCAGGAGATATTTTCGTACTGGAGGTGTTAAAATATTGCCTTCAGTAGCTTATTCAACGATGGGGCTTTCCTACGCTGAATAAAATTGTCTTTTAGCAGCAAAAATTATTTCGGAAAGACATATACATCTTTCACCGCAACTTGGTCCAGATTTTTTTTCCTTTTGCAGCCTATTTCACGTAGCTCAGTGGCGGTGAAACACTGCCAGGCTAGTCTACATCCTTTCCATTGCACTTTTTCATGACAGGCACCATATTTTAGTGGTATCTCTTGACAGCTTAGCAGTGAATATGGAGAGATGGCAGTTTCAGGCAGTGTTAATGGCGTATAAACCCATTCAATCAGGTGACCCTCCCCTTTTTTATTTCAACTTCTCTCCTTCAGACAAGGTGATAAACCTCAGATCCAGCCTTCACTGACCCTTTACCTCCTAAAAATCTCCTCTAAGCTAAATACAATCGTCTGCATGTTGGAAGCGATAGTGTTATCTCCTTTAGCAGGTATTTTCCTTGCTGGATAAACTATTGTTGGTACTTCAGGATAATGGATAGCTTGTAGCCTCTCCACCACGTGAGGCCTCCCCTTTGAGGTGTGGCTGTAATCGAGTGCCTTACTATCAGTCTGGTGATAGTGCTAATGAGGTTATCGTCTCTGCCATTTCCTGAATCACTCACCCCTCCACCCCATCCCTTCCCAGCTCGACCTAAGTCACCGTAAGAGGATTTCCTGGTCGTAACCCTCCGTGGTGGAGAGAAAGGACGGCACATGCCTCCTCCTCCTCCTCCTCCTCCTCTTCTTCTTACCTAATGTACGTTATCTATCCACTTATCTATCCTAGCTAAAGCCAGACGCATCATCTTGGAGGTGGTGATCAGACAGCTTGTCTCTGTCACCCTTCCCTCTGCCATCAGACTGCCCTCCCCACAGCTGACTCCACCCTTCAATCATACTTTTCCAGCCCATCCCTCAACATCATCCTCAGCCCCCCTCTTCTCCTTCTCTCACATACACTCACCGTGTCAGTTTCAGTTCCTATATTCTCTCTCTCTCTCTCTCTCTCTCTCTCTCTCTCTCTCATTCCTCATTCTCTCCAGATGTCTAGAACATCTCTGGTTACTTCCCCGTGCACATTCCAACACACCCACGTCAACCCCACATTCCTTCACACCCTCATTCTGTCGTTACTTCCACTTAATATGGAACTTATTGAAATATAAACTCGTTACCGGTATTTGTGGGGGTAATCCCGGCACAATTTTTCCCTAAGTATCCTTTAACGCCGCTGTCTTGTATGAGTTCCTCCATGCTGATAGTATGTTAGTATAGTGGACAATATTTATTCGTATTGGTGGACTTAATTTCATATGACATATAGACCACCCAATTAAAATCAATATATTCAGAAGCCAGTGAAGAATTTTTGATGGGCTGCCTTCCTAGTGTGGTCGCTTAGAGTTGTGGAACAGGTTTTTGCGTAATCTGTTACTGATCCACCTGTACCTCTTGTATTCCGAGCACTTTTGTAACCACAGCCCTTATTTCTGATATCTCTTCTTTAATTCTGAGACCCATTCCTGATATCTGAAACCCTGATATAAAAAACCTAATATCTGAAACCCATCCCTAATATCTGAAACCCAGCCCTGATATATAAAGAAAACAGCCCTGATATAAAAAGACCAGCCCAAATATCTGAAACCCAGCCCATATTTCTGAAACCCCTTTGAAGCTAGACCCTAATTCTGAAACCTTGCCCCTAATTCTGAAACCCAGGCCTTATTTCTGAAACTTATCTCGCGGAAACGTACACCTGATGCAGAACTGAACACATGAAACTAGTCAGGTAATTCAGACAAACAGGAAGTACAGGTGATAAAAATTTGTTAGACGCGCAATTATAGGTGGCGTTACATAAGGGGTAATTCATTCCCTCTCTCTCTCTCTCTCTCTCTCTGCAGAACATAATTATTACGAAACGGAACCAGGGGACAATAACTGTTAAGAAAAGTCTGAGAATAACTGCATTTTGACCACTGAGATAAATGCTAGAGCAACACCTTATTCTCTTTGACTTGGCCAACATTTCCATCTCACCATTCTAGATGCTGAATTGTTAAAAGCGATAAATATCAGAATATGGTGCTAGTCACGAAGTAGTGCTATGAACTGGATGTAGAGCCGTAGTAGCTATTATTTTTATACTGACACTGGGCTACGTGAAATAGGAGTGGAGGTTAGCACGAACATGGACCGGTATTAATCATGTCAGTTATTTTTGGCTGGACTATTAATATGAAACACCTGAACAAAATGAGTCACTGTTATCACCACTGAAAGTATCAGGTGTGTGTGTGTGTGTGTGTGTGTTCGTAGGCAGTGGAGGCGTACCCGTGTCTGTGCAAGTGATCAACAGTGACTATGTGCTTATCCATCCACATACCGCAGAACAGAATGGGAAAAGAAAGACCAGAGTCACAGTTGTCAACAAGCAAAGACTCACCCAATCTATACATGCCAAGTCAGCACAGCAAACATACCACTAAGAACAATCAACATAGCAGCACATATTTTTTAATGGTTCGAGAATCTAGCAACTCCACAAGAGTCTGGTGTGATTTAGCTACTTTTATAGCAAGTCACCTGGGATCAAAATATTTCTGACAACAACAGCACAAGGACCAAAATTGGCACAGACTTGGTTAACCTCTCGTAGGGAAACTGGTTCACTCAGCAGCTGAACAGAGTGGTCGGGCTGGTACAGTTCAATTCAAGATGGCAGATGAAGCCAGGCAAGCTGACAGCGAATGTCTACAATGTTACTGATGAACTGAGTGTGTTATAGGTGTGGTTCGTGATCATGATGTCCCGATCTTCGAACATTTTTTTAAATCCTCAGGCGAAGTTATGGGATTTAGCAAGCAAAAGGCTACAATAGAAAAAAAAAAATAGAGAGAGACCTGCATTGAATGGGTTAGGCAGATTATTATTATTATTATTATTTTTTTTATTGACAGGTGGAAATTTGTTATGTTGGCAAGTACAATCCTGAGTTACCGATAACAGGAATAAACCGTAGCAAGACGTCGCCACACTGAATGTCTGCCGAATGGTTGTTAATGTGGGTTTTCTCCTGCAGGCGAGATTGTTGGTTTCAGCAAGTACATGGGCAAGGTGGTGGTGATAGAGAACACAGCGTCACTATGAGGCACGACAACCCAGGACTTCCAGCAGATGAACCAGCTCAAGGAAGCCTTTGGTGATCGTCTGGAGGTCCTGGCCTTTCCCTGCAACCAATTTGGCCATCAGGTAAATACATGCTACCTTTATAAACAACGCCCACAGGACTAGATGATGATGATGATTTTATGCAAGGAAGAAGGAACCAAAGGCTAGATGTCTGCAAGAGTGTTCCCCCAAAGAAAAAATAAAATATAACAAAGCCAAATTCAACATCCGTTCATGTCGTGTTCATAAGGGTAAAGTTTATGTCAACCTCTTGTGACCGATGACTTATATTTCAGCCACCTGTGGACGACGAAATTCAGCTTAGGCGAGACTTTCAAACTGGAGAGGTTATATAAAGACTTCATTACTTAATTAGCTTTGGAGAGACTTGGAACTAGAGGAGCTAGATAATTGCCTTCATTAACTCAGACTCATTAACCCTTCGTCCCCTGCCGTTCTACAGGATCAGATAACCAGTTCACTATCTTAACCATTCGCCCACTGATAGGGCTCACGTATGACAGGAGAAGGTGAGGGTGACCGAGAACGTAAAGGAGAGATAATGGGATGATACTCCTGTGGTTAGGGGAGCTTACTAACACCTCTTCCTTACCGGTTCATTTCCAATTCTGTTCCATTACTTTATTCTTATGTTATTCATGCAATCTGTGCCGATATTAAAAAGATATAAGAAGCAAAAAAGGAGGATATTAATGTTTGGAAAATAAATCGCCAAGGAAGAGGTGCTAGGGAGCCTCCTTGCCCAACGAGAATACGGGTCAAGATGCCAGTGAGTGTATGTAAGGGAGGGTGGTGGGTGGTGGAAGGAACGACCGTCACTGGGTAGGGACTTATTTCCCTATTTTATTTCAAGGACTCGTGTTTTTGTATTCCCTATTATATTTCAAGGACGTGTTTTTGTATTCCCTATTTTATTGCAAGGACGTGTTTTTGTATTCCCTATTTTATTTTAAGGACCCGTGTTTTTGTATTCCCTATTTTATTTCAAGGACTCGCGTTTTTGTATTCCCTATTTTATTTCAAGGACTCGTGTTTTTGTATTCCCTGTTTTATTTTAAGGACTCGTGTTTTTGTATTCCCTGTTTTATTGCAAGGACTCGTGTTTTTGTATTCCCTATTTTATTTCAAGGACTCTTGTTTTTGTATTCCCTATTTTATTTCAAGGACTCTTGTTTTTGTATTCCCTATTTTATTGCAAGGACTCGTGTTTTTGTATGCTGATTTCCTTATCCCCGCCGTCACCTTTCGTCCTGCGCCGAGTCTGTTTTAATTAGGAAGAGTAGTGGGGAGAAGACCACTCAGCTGGAAATAACGCTAAAAAGATATTGCGAGGGTCGTATTTCAAATTGCCACGGAGATTTCGTAACCCCTGCTCCAAAGCGATTTAGTCTGCGTATTACTCCGCACCATCCTCTTTTATTATATTGATTCGAACATTCTAATTTGCTTGTTAAGATTTCATAATCCCTGCGTCTTAGCGATTTAGTCTGCGTCATACACCTCGCCTCTTCTGTTTTACTGATGCACACTGTATTAATATTAAAACTACCCAAGTACCGTATAGCAGAGAGTGTCAAGGGTATGATTGACAAAATAAATCGCTAAGGAAAAGACGCTACGAGGCCTCCCGTGTCATCTACAATACGCCCCTTAATCCAGCCTAGTGTGGTTTAATCAGGGAGAGTGGAGGAGAGGGCATCACGTGGTAGCTAATTACTCAAGTTTATTGCTTCTTGCCTTACTATGTTCGATTAAAGGACCCTGGGATGGTTTGGCCGTGTGCGGGGAATGGAAGATGAGAGACTGACTAGGAGAGTGTATGAGACAAGTGGAGAGAAAGGGGAGGATGATAAGGAGAACGAGGATGAAGTGGAGAGGAAGAGGGTAAGGAGAGATCAAGGATGTGATGAAGTGAGGATGAGAGGGGGAGAGGGGGGCCGAGGATTAGCTGGAGGGGGAGGATGAGTAAACTGAGTAAAGTCGAGGATGAGGTAGAGGGGGTTAGAGGGAGATCGAGGATGAGGGGGAGGGGGAGACAGAACGAGTTGGAGGGGAGGACCGAGAATGAGGTAGAGGGGAGAGGGGGAAGGTATGACGGAGAAGGAGGTAGAGGGGAAAAGGGAGCAAGAGAAACCGAGGGTTAGGTGCACGGGGAGAGTGGGAATGGGAGGCAGATGATGATGATGGAGGGGGGAAAGGGAGGGGGAACCAGATAATGAAGGGTAGGGGAAGACACGTGTTTGTGATACGATGTCAGTCATGAGGCAGTGCTGTGGGGAGAACGCAGAACTAATGAACGAAATTTGGGCCAAGTTAAGGTGAAAGAAGTCCAGTGAGATCCAGAATTTGGTATATCAGCGTCGTAGATACACGTGTCAGTGATATATCCGGTATGCTTGAGGCGTGGTGTATCGGCGGATGTCACTGTACGTTTCTGAAGTGTGTGGTGTGGCTCCTGACATCCTGGGCTGGCCGGCATGGGAAACGGATATTGTACATAATCACAAGTTATTTATGTCGAATTTTCAAGTATGTTTTCGCTACCTCGATTTGTTCGTTCCCTAGAGTTGAAATATATATACATACATACATACATATATCTATCTATCTATATCTGTCTATATATATATAATTATACAAGTTTTAAAAAGTATATTCGTTGCACAGTTTTTATAAAGTACACTTCATTACATAGTTTAAAAAAAAGTTGTTACATAGCTGAAAAATGCTACATTCGTTACACAGGTTTTAAAAAGTACACTCGTTACTTTGTGTGTGTGTGTGTGTGTGTGTGTGTGTGTGTGAGAGAGAGAGAGAGAGAGAGAGAGAGTCGTACTGTACCCCCTCTCCTTGTGTACTAGTATGTATGTAATGTCCCTTCCCTGAACCCCACCAGGAGAACAACACGGAGGGCGAGCTGCTGAACACCCTCAGGCATGTTCGTCCAGGCAATGATTTCGAGCCAATGATGGAACTGTTTGGCAAGGTGGAGGTTAATGGCGAAGGCGCTCACCCCGTCTTTAAGGTAAACAACGAATTTCTTTTTTTGATATTAGTGTTATATGTATTTCAGTAAATTTCCGTGAGTTTGTAAAGCTGTTTCACATACTCTCAAGTCTGATATCCGTATTGTTATGAGTCTTTTGAAATCTAATACTGTGGTTAGTAACTTCTCGACCAGTCTGTAAATGTGTCTGTCTGGCCGTCTGTCTATCTCTGCCAGTCTGTTTAATTTGTTACAGTCAATCCATTATTCCATCCAGTTAACTGTATCTATTTACCTACCTCTCTTTATCTGTCTGTCAATCTACGTATCTATCAATCTCTCCGCAGTACCTGAAGGCGATGCTGCCGACGCCCTCAGACGACGCCCTAAGCTTCATGGGCGATCCCAAGTGCATCATCTGGAGTCCCGTCACTCGCGCTGACATCGCCTGGAATTTTGAAAAGTTCATTATTGACAAGGATGGAAACCCCTTCAGGAGGTGGGGGGCTTTTTTTTTGGGGGGGGGGGTTAGAGGGGGGGACAGGAAGGTTGATGATGCTGATTTTTTTAATGGACTGTATAAGACTGGGACTCTCTCTGGGACGATAATGGTGATGATGATGATGTGGAGGTTAGTGGTAATGCATTTTAGAGGTGGGGTTGGGGAACGAGAGCAAGGGAAAGGTTGATTATGATGATGATGATGTGGAAGTTTGTGGTAATGCCTTTCTGTTGAGGTGGAGTGTGCGATATTGAGCTGGGATAATTGGGCAGGGAGTATTGATTACCTGTGGGGATTGGGTTAGTATTGGTGGTGGTGGTGTTTTTTGTTGTTGAGGTGGAGACTAATTGCAGAGGAGAATGGAGAGTTTTTGCATGGGCGGGGAGGCAATGCGTGCAGAAGGGTGGATGAAATGCTGTAACAGTGGTGGTTGGTGGTGTATAGTATGGAGAGGGAGACAGTTGTAGCTAAGTTTTGTAGTTTTATAGTATGTAGAGGGTTTGTGGAAAGACATTGTGGACAACATTGACAGTATTGAGAGTAGACTGTAAGAATCTTTACAAACATGAATGTGTTGAACTGAATTGTTTCGATGATTGGTTTTGATGCAAGTTTGACAGTTTTTTTTTAAGGGGTATCACGTCATGTTTAAAATGTCCTGTCATATGCTGTCTCATGCTCACATTCTCTTGTTTTTGCCCTGATGATTATATATGCTTCCACATTCACACAGACACCCACTCCAGCACAGTGCACTTCATCGCCCAGTAATCCAAATAGCAACAGTATATCCGTGTGTGACGCCCTGAGAAGTGTCAGGTCATTTTTCCAATGATGGAGTAGTGATATTCAGCCATATAAATGAGTCGAGCATCAAAACTTGTAAAACATGGCTTCAGCTAGACGGG
The DNA here is from genome assembly GCF_032717465.1 of Coenobita brevimanus. Classification (NCBI taxonomy): domain Eukaryota; kingdom Metazoa; phylum Arthropoda; class Malacostraca; order Decapoda; family Coenobitidae; genus Coenobita; species Coenobita brevimanus. Next base: position 69,885,961 of record NC_136954.1, on the reverse strand, counting down.
AGTTATGTCAGGCGTGAAAGTTGGGCAGTACATTCATACATACATAGGCTACGCACATTCATAGCCTACATATTCGTAACAGTTCATTTACAAGACATTTTGCGTTATTTTTTCAGGTACAGCAAGAGATTCCCAACCAAGAATCTAGCAGAGGATATCCAGAGCTTGCTAGAGAATTGAGTGACCTAATATCCCAGTGACCCCCCCTCTGACCCGAGTGAGCAGCAGCAGCAGCCCAGGGGCCAGTGTCAGCTACCCTGGGGCCTGGAATGAAGGGGGATCCGTAAACATACCCTGTGGGGCCCCCCAGATGTGTTGATAAAGGCACCCGGTGTGGCTGTACATCGTTCCCTGCCTCCTGATCTGTTCACTGGTTGATGGGAGTGTACTGCAGCTGAGGTTACATTTATATTACTTTTGCTGTGGATTTCTGTACAATAGTGGTTAACGTACTTCAACTGTGATTACATAAACAGTCTTTCTTTTCCTTAATGTTCTGCAGAAAAATAAAACATTTTTCATTGACTGATGTTAGTTTATTTCAATTGATGTTACATAAACATTACTTTTGGTATAGATTTATGCACAAAAATAAAACTCCTGTCCCTGATCTGTTCCGTGGTTAACGCACTTCAGCAAAAGTTACGTATATATTTACTTATTATATTGTACAAAAATAAAGCGCCTGTCTAATTTGTTCATTGGTTAATGCCAGTGTGGTTAGACTGAGTTTACACGCACATTACAGTATATATTTCTTTTGTTATAACTTTCTGTACAAAAATAAAACTTTGATTTTGAATGCTGGATTTCGCTGGCGACAAACGTTACCTTTATGTCCCTCAGTGTTAGATGTTTATGGTTAGAAGGGAATCGTTAGGGATAAAAAGAAAGGTTTATCTGGCCAATATAGATAACTAAACTTTTTTTCTATCATTCATCTGGCCAATTCAAAAATCGAAATTAATTTTGGGGATGTTTATATGGCCAGTTCACATAACAAACTGAGTTATGTAGAACTTACGTGTCGAAGGTTAAGTCAAGGGTCTTGATAAGGAAGGAATGACAGCAGGAGCAAGTGAAGTCTGTGATATAAATGTATTCCGTTTGTCATCACCTGACTGAATTGAATCACTCTCACAAATTCAAGGTTACATTAAATGTTCCGAGCCTTATGGGGTAGGAATGGGCTGCCATGGTTATCAGTCAAATCCACCCTCCAGTCTGACTTCGCTTCACCATAAACTGAGCTGAAAGGGTTAAGGATCTAAGTCAGGTTAAACATCGGTCAGACTTTTAAGTTGATTTGAAGATTTTTCCTCGGGGATTTATGTTGCACATTACACCTCAGCCCTCTGTCTACAGCCAGACGCCTTAATCCCTCAGGGGTGGCTACAAACATGTCCACCAACGTCCTCTGACTGCCTTCCTTCAAGCTTGCATCCCCCTCTCTCATATAATTATCATCTATCCTTTCTATCCCTCCATCTCATCCTTGGTCTCCCCCTTCCCCCCCAACATACCCACATACACCCTCCCAGCTTTTGAGTGAGGCGTTATGCTACTTATGCAAAATAATTGCAACGAAAGAGGTGCCACCTGTACGAAACTTACGCGAACCCAAGGACTAAAGGCTAAGTTTGACTCTCTCTTGCAGTCCACCATCGTTTCAGGGGACACGGATGGACATAAGGGACATTTATACAACCTGCCCTGTTAAATCTGTGCCATCATGAAGGCTCCAGTACCAGCAAAGAACTAAGTTAACCCTTTCTTGACACCCAAGTTCAGTTTTCTATGAGAGCGAGAAAATGGGAGTCAGGTAGGCACTCCCCCGGGGCACATTATATTTAGCTCCGTGCCTGCTTCACACCCCACTGTCTTATGCCCCTTGTATATCACCTCCCACCTCTATCAAGGGACCCGTCATGACGATTTCACTCTAGTTGCTCGTATCTCGGTGTGTGGCGACCTACTTTCCGGTATATGTGCTGAGGATTCAATGCCCTGGGACACCTGCATTTTCCTAGTTCGGTAATAGTACTTCTCCATCCTCGGACAGTACTATCCTAACAGGGGTTTTTATGAAGCAGGAGCCTAAAATACTGTACAAGAGATAGTCCCAAGCTCGACATTTACCACAAGTATGAAATTATGTACAAAAGCCGTGATATTTAGTATGATAACTTAGGTGGAGATGACATATTTTTTCTCTTCCGTCTCACCTTGGCAAGAGGCTTATTCTCAGTGTGAACCATGTCGGTGCCAGTGATAGTGTGATGTTCCTCTCGCTGTCTGGGATATTACAACCCTCTGTCTGGGAGTAGCTACTGATCCACGACGAAGACCAGCACATCTAGGTAAGTACGGTGATCTTTTGTCCGTGTGGCTGGAGGGTGTGGGAGGGGCCAGGGGAGGTCGGTGGGTAGGTTTTTATTTTGGTGGAAAGGTAGGTTGAGAGGAGGCTGGGCATGTTGGGAATCAAGGTTAAGCAAGGGTTGGGATCGTATTGAGCACTTTTTCCACCTAGCCACTATTCCACATGGAGGAAGAGGTATTTTGGTGGCAAGGTAGGTAGGTAAGAGGCTAAGCATGTTGGGCATCAAGATTAAGCAAGAGATGGGGACGAACAGAGCTCTTTCTTCCACCTATATATCCACTATTAGTCTAACAATATACGTTGGGAGTGGGTGGGTGGGGAGACGTATATTTTGGTGTCAAGACTGGTAGAATTAAGGCTAAGCATGTTGGGCATCAAGGTGAAACTGGGGATGGGGGCGTACTGAGAGAGAAATAAGTATCTTCCAAAACTCTGACGAAGATATGGAGGAAAAAACTAAACCATCTGAAACACGCATTAGTAGAGATGGGACATTCACTGTATTTCGCCAGTCGTAAATTTTCATCAGACCGGACTGGGGAGATAACTGTTTCAACCGTTTCTTCCCATTACACAAGGAATTTTAATCACTAATACGTCTAAATCTTACGTCAGCGTCATTATCGTCTAAAAAATCTGCATGCCTACTGGAAATAAGGTTAAACTCGGGATGAGAACATTTTTTTACCTAAATCTTCCGCATTATAGCAATAACACAAAGATACGATATAGCCCTATATTTTTTTTCTCCCCCTCCATTATACCCAAACATATGAAACAGAAATACGACAAAGTAGTACAATATTTTCCCCGTCCAAATATTCCTTTCACACCGAAAGTACACACTAAAACAGTGCAATATCCCACCTAGAGTAATTTTCGCATCTAAACATTCCGTGAGAGAGAGAGAGAGAGAGAGTCAAACATAATGAACTCCATCAATTCCATCGTAAACCACAATCTGCCCAAGTCTACCCTGCTCGCCAACGCAAAAATAGCGGGCGTATGAATGGGCTTCGAAGGTGTTCGTATTATTTCGTGCGAGCGAACGCTATGGATAAAAATATTTTCTAAATTGGCACCCGTCTCAAATGTCGGTTATATTTGGCAGTTACGTATATTTTGAGATGCGGGGATAACGCTTCTGTAAATTAATGATCATGAGTGTCGTCATTATCATCATTATTATCATTAACATCATCGTCAGCAGCAGCAGCAGCATCCTCATTTATCATCATCATCATCATCATCATCGTCGTCCTCCTCCTCCCCCTCCTCCTCCTCCTCCTTATCATCATCATCATCACTGTCATATCACCCAGACCTCTTTGCCACATACGGATGGAGTAATACAGGGTCCAGAACGCGAGGAAAAACACTACAGAGAGAGAACTAACCAAAAACATGGCCTGTAAAATGGGCCACACATTTATTCACTCATCACTCCAGCTCCCGGAATCATCACACAACTCACAGGCATATACAGATAATACAGTACAGAATAAGATTTTTATTTACAGTATAAGCTTCAAATCTGAGAGCTTTACGTATATACTAAGATGCATGGACAGAGGACCGTTATCTAAGTGACACTGCGGCCTTCGTTGCACCCTTTTCTCTGCGATTTTGTCTGCATATTACACACCTTTTTATCCTCTCGTAAGTTACAGAAGCAAACTGTACTCTCTTCACTTTACCTAAGCGTTTAATTGCCCTCTCTCTACTTTGAATGCTGAGCTGTAAGGAGAGATTAACGCTTGAATATGGTGCAAGTCACGAAGAAGTGCTAGGGAAAGGATGTCGAGGCCCTAGTAATGTCTTATCATGCCACTGAGCTCCGGGAAATGAGCTGCAAAAGGACGAGAATAAAAGAACATCAAGGTGTAATATACAAAATAAGTCGCTCAGATAACGGGCGCTACGAATTCTACCCCAACTAAAATACGTATCATAGTTTCGTGCCAGTACATAACAATGGTAAATAAATAACAGAAGTGATAAATAATAAACAGATAACACTGATGAATAACTAAGGGAAGAGACTTAGATCAGAGCGTAGGCACCATATTTGCATGCAGCGTTACAAGTCGTTTATATATGCAGTAGCCTATATATGCAAATTGCGTGCTTCTGTGTTAGGATGCAGGAGTGGGATGGTGTGTGCAAGGCGTGTTTGTTGATGACCAGCTGTGTACGGTTCTGAGATGGTGAATGAAGGCTTGTGTGCTGATTCTGACTGATAAATACTAACGCAAAGGAGACAATATTAATGGAGTTCATCTACCTATCTACCATGAGTGTGTGTGTGTGTGTGTGTGTGTGTGTGTGTGTTTGGCCCCGTGCCCGCGCTACCTCTTCTTCCTCTTACACTTCACTCCACTCGCTTCCCTTCTCTCTTCTTCTCCACTTTACCCCACTTCTGTCCCCAGCTCGTCTCTCTTCTTCTCTGGACTCCACTTTCACCTCTGTTTTTTCCTCTCCTCTCCTCTTTACTCCACTCTCGTCTCCTTGCTCCTCACTTCACTCTCCTCTCTTTTCTCTATTCATTATTTTCCCTCCCTTCTCCTCTTCCTCCACCCTTCACTTCACTCCTATTATTCCCTCTCTTCTCCTCTCGTCTTCTCTTCCCTCTTTCCCTTACTTACTCTTCCCCCTTTATTAATCTCCATCATCACTCTTCTCTCTTCGAATTTCCTAACAGATTGAATTTATACAACTTTCCATCTTCCTTCACGTTTATTTCTTATTCTTTCAGTCCGTCTTTCCTTCTACTTTTTTTCTGAGAGAGAGAGAGAGAGAGAGAAAGAGAGAGTAATGGCTCCCCTTGTTTTTTCCCAGTATTTCATGGTTCTGCATCCCAGCCCACATACTTGTAGTTTTTATAGGCCGGGATGGGACGGGATGGAGAGAGGTGGACTGTGGTGTGGTGTGGTGTGGTGTGGTGTGGTGTGGTGCGGTGCGGTGCGGTGCGGTGCGGTGCGGTGTGCTGTGGGGTGGGGTAGGGCAGGGCAGGTGCAGTGGAGTGGATTATGGTGGGGCAGGTGTTGGGATGGTGCGGTGCGATGTGGAGTGGGGTAGGGTGGGGTTGGCCAGGTTTTGACTGGTGCGGTGCTTTGTGGGCTGGGGTGAGGTAGGGTGGGGTATGGTGTGGTAGGGAAGGTGGAGTTGAGTGGGGTGAGAAGGGGTGAGACAGGCGAAGTGGGAACGAGTGGGGTGGGGGTGGGTGGAGCGGCTCTGTGTGGCGTGGAGTGGAGTAGGGAAGGGGGTGAGAAGCGGTGGGGTGGAGTGGGGTAGGGAAGGGGCGAGAAGGGGTGGGGTGGAATGGGGAGGGGGTAGGGCAGTGTGGTATGCGAGAGCTGACCACTGGTAGTCTAGCCCCGGGGGTGTAGTCTAGTATACCTAAAGAAACGACCCAACTCAACCTAACCTAACCTCACACACTCTCAATCTTGCCTTCACTATATTCCTTAACCTAACCTAACCCCAAACATTTTAACTCCTGCCTTCTTTAAACTCATTCACTTTTGTCTTCTTCGTCTATAAATTTAACCCAACCCAACCTACGCTTCCTTAAAATGATTCATTTTTGTCGTTTTCAGCTCTCATACAAACACCACAGTCTAACCTAACTTCGTTCCTGCCTTCATTAACAGTCACTCCTGTCATTCCCATCGCCCAGGCTAACCAAACCCCACTCCTTCAATGTAAATAAAATCAGTTTGCGAAATGCTTGGTATGCGTGCGGACAAAAAGTTTATGCAACTAATTTCTCTCTACGGATACTTCGCCGAAATTTGCCATCGCTCGACCTCGAATGTTCAGCTGTAAGAAGAGATTAACACTAGACTATGGTGCTAGTCACGAGGAAGTACTACAGAAAGGTTGTAAGAGCCATAATATTGTCTGATTCTGACACTGGACTTCGTAAATATAAATAATGTGTATGAAAAGAATATACATCTCCGCCAAGTAAATACTCTTATGCAACAAATCAGACGAACACAGCAAATACCCGCCGCTTGCACAACACATTCGCACTTTCACCACTTCATCCAGGCACACCATTGAGTCCGCTCTCGTTATGCATCTTTAACTTCTTCATTTCGATGGCTTCTTCTTCATGTTTCATTCACTCTTTCAGTACGGCGACGTCTTTTCCAGTTTACGCTTGGTGCGGTGCAAATATTATTCAACTTTAATAATGGAACACCTTGCCCTAAGTTGAATAAAATCGTCTGGAGGTAGCAAGAATACACACACACACACACACACACACACACACACACACACACACACACACACACACACACACACACACACACGAGGTCACCGGACTGAACAGCCTCACTTATGGAACCCTAGATGTCCTTTTCATTTGACACTTCACATCTCCAGACGATTTTATCCTGCTCATGATCACTTTCAAATCTCAGTTTTTCTACAAGACGCATTTTCCAACCTAAAAAACCGTCTGAACTAAAATAAACTTTGAAACAGTCTAAACTAACAATAAACCAGAAACACATCAACTAAGTGGAGAGGATATTTCACTTTTAAATTATAAGAATAATGATCATGAAGGCTTCTGTTCTTTTTGATACTGCTTTCACGTGAAGGAAATAAGACAAAGGCAAAATGAGAGTCACGTACCAATCTCATTACGTGGCGGTGGCAATTTACTAACTCACCAAATGTAAGGTAATTAGGTCATTACGTTGTTAATAGACACCGTTAGTCTCTAGCCTCACTCTCAAGGGAATGAAATCATCAGGTGTGGTGGAATAAAATACTGATGTTGTGACAGTAGTTAGCGGTGACAGGATAGACAGACGGATAGACAGATATAGATGTCAATTATAATACCTTGAACTGTTGTAGTAAAATTGTAAATGAATAATCTCTCTCTCTCAACCACACACACACACACACACACACACACACACACACACACACACACACACACACACACACACACACACACACACACAAAGCCTTCAATTCCCCGTGCAGCGTCCCAGGGAACAAACAGATTAAATTACTCTAACCGGATTGTTCAGTGTCAGCAGGATCTCTACCTACCTTACTACTTCCTTGTTGGGGAATCACCTGGAAAATTAACGAAAACGCAAAGGTGTATGCAAAACTCGGGTTCCTCTTCTTTCCCCTCAGTGGCTAAGAACACTAATAAGTACCACGTTGAGTACACCGCTTCCCGTCCGATCAGCGAAGTTAAGCAACGTTGGGTCTGGTTAGTACTTGGATGGGTGACCGCCTGGGAACACCAGATGCTGTTGGCATCCCTACGTGTCAAGTGGGGTTGGTGGAGGATTAGTGCCCCTCCCTGTAAAACAATTAACTCTAAGCCGTTGGCCACCCCGTTTGGGATACATGGCGTCTGGCAATGAATGAATGATATTTAACTAACCTACTAGTTTATGGTGTCTTCAAGCACCTTCACTCAAACTGGTAAAATGTTACGGGTTATTGAAGACTAGGAGGACAGAACTTCGTGATCTTACTGTACATGTAAAAGATGCAATGAAAATTATTAAATGACATTGCTGAAATAACTTGATTCGCTCTGGTAATTGTGTAAAAAAAAAAATATGATGCAACGAAAAATATTAAGACACTGATTAAATAACGTGATTCACCGAAGAAATTATTTAAAATGTTGGTGTACAGGAAAAGAATAATATTAACATCACTTGACTCATTGAGGAAATTATCTGAAATCTATGTGCATGTGAACCAATTCGTACTGAGGAGGGCGTCAGCAGGGAATGTGGTGATGAACAACTTTTTTATACATTGTGTGTGTGTGTGTGTGTGTGTGTTTGTGTGTGTAAAGTAGGAAGGAGGGACGGTTAATGGAGCAAGGATACAATGGTCGATAACGAAGGACGGTAAGTCAAGTCAGTAACAGATGACGCCCCGAGAACCACCTCAGTACTTTACGTCTGTGGTTATTGTTGTGTTTCGTGTGTAGGGAGAAGGGGACAACTTGACGAAATACTACATATAACACACATTCACGCTCACCCACACCCACACGCACGCCTGGTGGTCTACTGGGTCTCGTTGTTGCAACCGGATGTGGCATGGGAGTAATTTATTTGTCGCCATTCGCTCCACGATTCTGGCGTATGGTTATAGATGAACAGAATTTTCTTTACCTAGAACTGAAAATAAGGAGTATTCTGGGGGAAATATTTGTGTCATATTGGTTTCTGAGTTGGAAGAGCCTGTGGTACAACGGTGTGGCATCTACCTCAATCTGTCTATCTATCTAACCTGTATATCTATCTATCTATCCATATATCAGTCTACAGTCAGGTCTCTTCATTCCAAGGATGTGTCCACAAACAACTTGACTCCATGTCACCCTGTCCTCGTCATCAGGCCATCCTTCCCCCAGCTCACCACCTTCATTCATATCTCTCTCCCCTCCATTCCTCTACCTCATCCTAGGTCTCCCCCTTCCCCCCCCCTGCACATTACTTCCAGCTCGCAACTAGAAAATCCAGGGTTCGATTCCCGAGCCGGTAAGACTGGTAAACGAAGGCTGTTTCTCACTTGTCAGTGTGATGGTGCTCTTTGCTTTTTTGTGCAGCCTGATATTAAAACTAAGCCTCCTATGACTCACTCTCGCCTGAATAAAAGTTTGGTGTTAGCTGGACTACAGTACTGCAGCTGTCCTAAGCATGAGCTAGGCTAATGGTGGCAGTATTAACTAGAAAACACACATGGAGTGCATACCTCCGCCAATGCCACTGAAGAATCCGGATCCGGATCAGCCCAAAAATTCAATCAATTTTTTCTTGGCCCACGGCCCACCCTTCAAAATTTCATTGAAATTCATTGAGAACTTTTGCAGATATCGTCCGAACAGACAGACAGACAGACAAACATGGGTGAATACATACCTCCTCCAACTCTGTTGGCGGAGGTAACAACCTCAGACTCCTGCAACGCAATGCCAGCTGAAAAATAATAATAATAATTTCAGACTCCTGCAACGCAATGCCAGCTGAAATAATAATAATAATAATAATATAATAATAATAATAATAATAATAATAATAACTACTCAGCCTTCATTCAGGTAACGTCAGACAGTTTTAATCACCTTAACAAAAACAATCACAATCATCACACTCGTCTAACGCGTTCTTCGTCTGGGGAAACTGGGGAACAAAAAAGAAAGAACGAAAAAGAACTAAAGACAAATGGAAAATACAAAAAAGTCACAATTTTTTTCTTCTAGTCATTACCAGCAACTTTTGAGATACGTGGTTACCTACAAGTGAACGTCATTTTACCCACATCGTTACGACAACTCTCTCCAAGGTTTGACTGAAATCATTTGAAGAAGAAGAAGAGGTCGAGGAGGAGGAAGAGGAAGAAGAAAACGAAGAAAAAGAAGATGAAAAAGAAAACTCAATCACAGCAAGGTGTAGAGGAGACCACCTTGGTAGTTGCGGTGGTGAGGTATGTGGTGAAGGTGGTGGTACTGGTGGCGGTGGCAGTGGCGGTGTGGCGTATGATAGTGGAGGTGGTGTGGTGTGTGGTAGTTGGGATCGAGATGGTGGTGGTGGTGGTGTCTGGTACTGAGGGTAGTGTGGTATGTGGTAGTTGGGATCGAGATGGTGGTGGTGGTGGTGTCTGGTACTGAGGGTAGTGTGGTATGTGGTAGTGGTGGTGGTGTCTGGTAGTAAAGGTGGTGGCAGTGGTGGTGTATGGTAGCCTTGGAGTGGGTTTGGTTATGGTACTCAGGAAATGGTACGGGTTGGGGACAGTGGTTGGGAAGAATTTTAACGCACTGATACTAAGCTAAATAATAATAATAATAATAATAATAATAATAAACTCAACGTCACATATTTAGACATGTAACTGTGTGGAGTCGTAAAAAAAAAAAAACACTACCCCTGTGAGAAACAATAGCCTTCTAACTGTATATAATTATATAAGTAGCACTAATGGTCAAGTGATGTAATTAAGGTGGTGTGAGGTAGGCTGGCGTCTGGTGCAAATGTCATCAAGTACAGCATAATCTGATTGGTAAACTTCTGACATTATCGGCGTTTCCCCAGTCCTGTTGTACTGTTTCAACACTCTTGGGGTGCTACTACCGCTACTACTACTACTACTACTACTACTACTACTACTACTACTACTACTACTACTACTACTTCTACTACTGCAGCAGTACCAGCAGCATGGTCTGATAAGTAAAATATTTGGCAGTTCTTGTAGTACTGTTTCAGCGCTTAATATAATTCCACTCAGTCTGTTATCACTGCTACCGGTGCTGCTACGATACTACTACTACTACTACTGCTACTACTATTACGACTACTACTAACACCATCACCGCCGTTACTGTCATAATAATAATAATAATAATAATAATAATAATAATAATAATAATACCAACGTTCTGAATCAAATGAAAAAATTATTTCTTCATACCAAAACGATCCTTGTTATAAGCATATATCTTCAACAAGGCTTTAGGTTGAGAGAGAAAGAGAATGAGAATGCGGAGAGAAAGAGAGAGAGAATGCGTTGGTATATCAGTAAAGGTTGTGTGTAAATGCCAGTATGCGAAGTGGGAGGAAGTGTGCAGAATATAATATATGCTGACGATCTTTAAGTTCACGTAATCACACTTTCTTAACACATTTCTTACCGGTAGCCTGTCTGCCTTCATTTCTCCCAGTTCCCTAAGCATCAATAGTCGCTCTCTCTCTCTCTCTCTCTCTCTCTCTCTCTCTCTCTCTCTCTCTCTCTCTCTCTCTCTCACCCTTCCTCTATCTCAACCTCACGTTCTCCACAGCCTCCCTTCCTCCCCTCCTCCCCCCTCCGCTATCTCAACCTCACGTACTCCACCACCATTTCCCTCCCTGCCTCCCCCTGCCCTCTCTCCACCCTGTTGCTCAAGTTTTCAGGTGCTTTCGGCATCACTTTAATTCGGTTCCAGATTGCCATACCTCTAACAGTAGGGTCTATTGTTCCATTATTTTCCATTTTTCCAAACAGTCGAATTTATCATCTTTAAAATAATAGGGAGAAAAATCCGTGGTCTGTTCTTTTGGTTATAAGGGGTTACCCGGAACTCAACCAGCGGCATCTCAGTCTGCTGGTGTGGGCGCTGCAGTGGACTTCTTCAGGATAGATTGAAAACACTGACCAAGTCGTCCCCATAACACACGAGAAAATCCCCCGATGGAGTGGCACAGGAGTGACATACAGAGTGGTCTAAACACGACACTCCTTCCACTCCCCCGGGCCAAATTCTCGCGCTATGGGGACGGCTGTGTCAGTGTTATGTCAGCCCTTCGTCATTACTTCATTTCCTACTGCCACTGCCACACCCTCGCCCACACAGCACACTGAGCCGCCCCCCAACACAACAGGTACCGCCAGATATAATTCTCGTCCCTCTGTTTACGAACCACCCTGCGTTTCGGCGGAGAAAAACATCGGCATGTCCGCTCCCGATCCGATTTCGTAAGACGCCGAACACTCCCTCACACTACAGTTATCCCGAGACCCATCAGAGCCGAATTCTCCTCGACGTCATGACACACACTGTACCATCTTTCCCTTGGCGAGATGTTCACCTACTCTTCACCTGTTTTAGTGATCAGTACTTTTTAAAAATCTCTCTCTCTCTCTCTCTCTTGCATGGGCGCCCTCGTAACACCTTTGCCTTAGCGGTTTGTTCACTCTTTCCTTACTGGTTTATTTGGTGTGTTGCATCTAAATATTCTGTCTGACAGGGATCGCATATAAAAACAAAAAGCACCTCCTAAGCGATTTATCATGCTTATTACACCTAGACGCCTCCTCCTTCCCCATAAAAAGTATCACCTAAGCCGAGTCAAACGTGCCTGAAAGCAGTAAGAACATAGTAGTAGCAGTAGTAGTAGTAGTAGTCGTAGTAGTAGTAATAATAAAGATTTCATCACGCTGAAATAGTAGTGTCAAGAAAGCGATCATATATCCATTACCTCTTATCAGAACAACTCATCAATACCAACCAGAAAAAAATTAACGCATGTTCCAATCTCAGGGCTTTTGGTTATCTCTGCATCAGGTCGGGAAAAGTAAAAATTAAGTGGTAAAAATGAAAGGAAGATTCCGATCGCAAGGGAGGCTGTCTCTGGCCCAAGAACTTACCTTCATATTTGCAGTGAAGGATATGCCTGATACCACCAGATTTATTTTTTCATCAGCATCCGTTTCACCAATATCGTAAAAATAGATTCGCTTGTACATTCCACCTGTAATATTGATGTTTGTGTAGGGAAAGGTGTGAAATTTATGGAAGTTTCAAAATTAAGTGGTGAAATAATAGAGTGAAATATGAGGTAACTGGCAACTACGTTTAATCTTGGCGGCCAGGGGTCTTGCGAGATTATTCAGTCAGTCTGGAGCTGTGGTAGAGGACGGAGGCAGTGCCATTCCTCCTTGTCATTTATCTCCTGGTATTCTACTCGCCTCAATCCACCTGTCACGCCAAAACCAGTGAAAGACTCGCAGAAAATCCATCAACCATTAATTCCGCTGTGTGCTGAACTTTGAAATGTGAGACATGGCAAAGATGGCGGAGCACAAGGATAATTATCTTGCCTGGCATTGAGGTTGCCACCCAGCCGGGCTCGGGGGTCGTAGTTATAACCTTTCTGGATCCTGAGACCTGTTTAAGATCCTTCATTTATTCATTTACCTTCACTTGTACGACTATCAAATTTGTCTTAAGTAAATTAGAATGAATAATGAAGTGATAAAAGTGATAGAAAAGGTCAATCAGGATAATATTTAACTGATATAGGGCTGTGCTTACAACCTTTGTGATTCTAAGACACGTTTTAGATCTTTTATTTCATCCATTAATGTTCCCTCTTTACGACATAACTAAGGTGAATAATGAGGTGACAAATCTGATGACATATAATTCAAAATAATTAGTTAACTGATACGAGGTCATTCTTATAACCCCTCTGCATCCTAAACTCAAGATTTTTTGTTTCCTTATATCATGACTCTTACGTCCACCAAACACGTCACACATCCACAGTAAATAATACGGTGAAAAATACGGGGAAAAAATCAGTTCACAATAACACTACTTAGAGTTCATTTGCTTATCCTTTCACCTTCACTTGTACAGCCACCAAACACCTGACAATTGAACCACAGTGAATGAAGTGAATAATACCATAAAGCAGAGTAATTCATGATGACACTTAACTGATACGGAGAGACCTGCTTACCTATAAATTTGGTCAGGATTCTTTATAAATGTAGCTCTTGAACTGGCCGACTGGTCCTCTCAGGCCACTCAACCCCCGCAAAAAAAAAAAAAAAAAAAAAAAAAAAAAAAGAGATATAAAGTGAACGACTGGTTTCTCTCTCAGACCAGACCCACTCTAGAGAGAAAATGTGTATGTATATTTTATCCATAAGATTATTATTTTATTCTCTCTCTCTCTCTCTCTCTCTCTCTCTCTCTCTCTCTCTCTCTCTCTCTCTCTCTCTCTCTCTCTCTCCTGTGTGTGTGTGTATGTGTGTGTGTGTGGTTAGATTACATTAGATCAAACTAAAGCTGGTTTAGGTCAGGTTACGTTGGTTTATGACAGGTTAAGTTGGGCTGGGCCGGGTTAAGTTGTTTCATACGTTGAGTTGGGTTAGCCTGGGTGTTAGATTAAGTTCACCTACGTTAGGCTGTAAGGTATAATAACAAGCAACATTCCATCACCTCTTCACCTCAAGGGCGTGTTATTTCCCCAGAGGCAAACACGTCATGCACTGTTAACCAAAATAAAAACAAAAAACACGTCCTCGGGCTGAAGGGCGTGATCTTTAAATAGGTAACACTTGAAGGTGACGCTGTGGTGCAACTCAGGAACTTAATATTGTGCAATGTCGTACGCACTCATTTTTACCCTAACTTGGCCTAACATATCCATCTCTCCGTCTTGAATACCGAGTTCTAACAACAGATTAGCACTAGAATATGATGCTAGTCAAGAGGAAGCACTGGGGAAAGAATGAATAATGTAGTTTTGTAGTCTCTTTCTTCTCTAACTTGCCCTAACATATCCATCTCATCGTCTTCAGTACCGAGTTGTAACAATAGATCAACACTAGAATACCATGCTAATCACGAAGAGGTGCTTGGGAAAGAATGTACAACTGTATTTTTTTTTTTTCTCTGCCCCTGAGGATGTGAGGCTGTACGGGTTAGGTTAAAGGGAGGCATATATAGTACCGTAATGTTAGTTTAATCTCTTAACCCCACGAAATGTTACCTCATTCCTCCTTATACTTAACGATATTCTTCAAAAATGTCCAAAACCGTGTGTGTGTGTGTGTGTGTGTGTGTGTGTGTGTGTGTGTGTGTGTGTGTGTGTGTGTGTGTGTAGACAGACATAGATAAACAGAGACATACACCGCTACACAGCCTATTCGTTTCAAAAGAGCAGGAACGGCAGAAGTACCTTAGTGACGGTAGTACCTGCAGAAATGTTGATAGTTAAAGATAATCACGAAGATGAAAGGCAACCTAATTAAAGTACGGCAGTGAAAGTGAAAGCAAATGAAACAAGACGATACATTACGAAACAAGACCTTCATGACAGTATCTTAGAGTACTCTCGTTGCCGTTAACCTTCGATCAGACGTAACTCCAATTTTCCCCTAATAACTTAAATGACGTTTCAAAAATCATCGTTTGCCCCACTTCTCGTTCGTAAGGTAACTGTGGCATTTAAAAGTCAGTTATATTTCGTCTCCTTTCACCGATCAGTTCCAGGAAGGCTAATGTGATTCTTATTGTTAGTTCAGTGTGTCCAGCAGTACGTTCAGGTTTTAATTAAGGTCGCCTGGTGGTCAAGTGGCCAGGACGCCCCAGAGTGAGTCTTGCATAGGTTCGATCCACTAAAAGGTGACTAGAGGTTTTACAATCATATAATGCCACCCACGGAAGTAGGCTGGTCATCTACCCGTAAATGTACTGGACTAAGAAGCGCCTAGCCTCGGGAGCCTACGAGAGAGAGAGAGAGAGAGAGAGAGAGAGAGAGAGGAGCTCATGAGTTTTCTGTGACACGTCCTCCTGACTCATTCTCTTGCCCCCTCCCCCCCCTCTCTCTTTCTCTTCTCGCTCTCTCTCTCGTTCGCCTCCCATTTTTTCCTTTCCTTTCAGGACAGGCTATGGACGTTAATTTTCGCCCATCCCCACCTTTCCCCCCTCCTCCCCCTTCCCATCATCATCATCATCATCATCATCATCCATTCCATTCCCCTCCGCCCTCTTTTCTCTCCTCCCTTCCATTCCCGTCTTCTCTCTCCTCCCCTCCTCCTCCTCCCCTTGCCCTCCTTTTCTTCTCCCCTCCTCCCTCCCCCTCCCTTCCATTGTTTATCACGGTTCAGGGCACAACACAAACACGCCCTGCTGGAAGAAAGAGGAGGAGGAGGAGGAGGAGGTGGAGGAGGAGGAGGTGGAGGAGGAGGAGGAGGAGGAGGAGGAGGAGGAGGAGGTGGAGGAGGAGGAGGGGAGAGAGAGAGAGAAAGAGAGAGAGAGGGTACACATCTTCAGCCTACTGTACCACTATCTTCCTTTTCATCTGCTATGCTTGTCTTCCCTAACCTCTTCTCCTGCTAGACTTGAAGAAGAAGAAGAAGGAGAGAGAGAGAGAGAGAGAGAGAGAGAGAGAATAGAGGGAAGTGGGGGGAGGAGGATGCTGTTAAAGAAAGACTCTCTACCGGAAGCTCTCTTCTTCAGACTCCTCCCTTCTTCAGCCCACAATCCACCCTCTCTCTCTCTCTCTCTCTCTCTCCCTTTCTCTCTCTGCTACGTCAGAAAAAAAAAAATCTCCCTAATAGCTGCATAACTATTGAGAGAGAGAGAGAGAGAGAGAGAGAGAGAGAGAGAGAGAGAGAGAAAGGAGCAACTGGTATGATTGCTTACTTTCCTTTAGACTATCTTCTTCCTACCCTCTTTCCGTCCCCTGCTCCTTCCTTCCCCTCTCCCTCCTGGGCTTTCTTCTCCCCTCGTTCTCCCTCTTCCCCTCCTCCCTCCTTCCCTCTCCTTTTCCTCGCCCCCACCCTACTCCCATTTCCCTCGCTTTTAATCTAAGAGTATCCGTTGTAATACCATCTCTCTCTCTCTCTCAATCAACCTGTCCTTTTTACCTGCTCACCTGTTACGGTACGTCTATATCAGCACTATGGCTTCTCTTTCAGCGGCTCTATATTCTGTCTGTCTGTCTCTGTCTCTGTCTCTGTCTCTCTCTCTCTCTCTCTCTCTCTCTCTCTCTCTCTCTCTCTCACACCAAAGTGAATTTCTCTTCCTTTCTCACCACTTCTTTTCTTTCTTTCCTTCATTTCTTCCTTCCACTTGTTTCCTCTTCCCCCACCTATTCCCCGCAGCATTTCTCTCTGTCTCTCCATTCTCTCCCTCTCTTTTCCACTCTTCTCTCCTTTCCCTTTACATTATTTTCCCTCCTCTCTCTCTCTCTCTCTCTCTCTCTCCCATTACAAGATTTGCCTAGAGAGCGGCGAACCGGATAATAGCATCCTCTATTGTTCAGATGAAAAGGCGAGTCAGTTCTGGTTAAATGCATATTATTATTATTATTATTATTATTATTATTATTATTATATTTTTGTCATTATTATTACCTGTAGATATAGATGGAGGGGTAGACCGAGGATGAGGTGGAGGGATGGAGTTGAGAGGTATATGAGGGAGGGGGGGAGTGAGTTGGGGGGAGGGTAGTCCAATGGTGGGTGACAGAGCGACTTGGAGGCGTTTTGTCTGCGGCCACCCTTTGCGGGATTAGGGCGTCGGGCTATAGATAGATAGATATAGTCGTGGTAGATGTAGTGATGGAGAGAGAGAGAGAGAGAGAGAGAGAGAGAGAGAGAGAGAGAGAGAGAGAGAGAGAGAAACCAGTGTAACAGCCGCACGTCATGGTCAAATAGTGCTTCTCACTTTATATTTCTCACTTTCTAATTCACCATTCTCCCTTTATTTTCTCACTCCCTCACTCACTTTATTATCCCCGCAACCAAGAGAGGTATATGTCCACTTGTCAGTCGCATACCTCGATAAATAGTTCCTAGATTAGTTCCCTTCTCTCTCTCTCTCTCTCTCTCTCTCTCTCTGACCTTTCAATTCATTATCAATTTCTCTGACTTCTGTTTTTCTCAAGCGTTGCCCCCTCCCCCCCTCTCTCTCTCTCTTTTTTTCTCTCTGCTCACCATCTTTCTGTCTATTTGCTCTCTCGCGTCATTGCACACCCTTTCACTATCTTCTATTTTTCAAAAGTGTCTCGCCTCACCACGGCCGACCAGCGCGCTATGTTAAAACTAGCTCCTTCCTTACTTTCTCTACCTCGCTTTCTCACTTCCTGCTCCCGATAGATTGCTATTTCTCTGCCTCATTTATTCATTTTCTGGCTTACTTTTACTCAACTCCTCTTGTTCTTTCTTTTTTTTTAATTTGTTCTCTCTCTTTCCCTCACTCTCTCTCTCTCTGACCTACAACTTTCCCTCACCTTTTTTCTGCTCTCACTCTTCTTCCACTATTTATTTTCACTTTTGCTTTACCTTTCTCTCGCGCTGCCAACATCCCCTCCTTTCTCCCTCTCTCTCTCTCCCCTCCCACGCCATAACACTACAGTATTTTCACGCTTTCTGACATTCCACCCTGATTTTCCTTCCCCGCCTGAGTGTTTTGCTGCTGTTGTTGTTGTTAGGTTGGTGGGAGGGGTGCTGTTGTTCACGTTTTCTTTCCATAAGGTTTGTGAAGAGATTATTGGATGTCGTTTTCGTTGTCTGGACTGGAAGACAAGCTCGCGTTCATATACCGGACTTCTTAAAATTCACGAAAATACATAAATACTAAATAATATAGAATGGACGATACACGTAGTACAGACAGTACTAACATTGCCACTACTACATAATATAATAGTAGTAGTAGTAGTAATAATAGTAGTAATAGTTGTAATGATAATACTAATACTACTAATATCAACTACTTTCACAACTCGTCCTCCACAGGCCACGAGACCATTGGTCTGCAATTTTCCTACTTTGACATTTCCTCTACTCCCCTTTCTCTCCCTCCCTCTCCACCTTTGCCACGCCCCTCCTCCTTCGCCCTCCCTCCGCCACACCCTCTCTCTTCTCCCTCTCCTGTCTTGTCAACTCACCCTTCTTCTTATCACCCCCCACCCCTCATCTCTCCAACTCTCCCTCCCTCCCCGTCTCTCCACCTCTCCCCCCCTCCCAGTCCTTCTACCTCTCCCCCCTCCCCATCCCTCAACCGCTCCCTCCCTCCCTTTAACTCTCCCTCTATCCCTCCTTCCCTGTTTTTCCACCTCTACCTCCCTCGCTCCCTGCCTCTCCACTTTTCCCCCTCACCCTGTCTCTCCACCTTTCCATTCCTCCCTCCGCCACACCCCTTTTGTCAACACATCCTCCTCCTCCACCCTTCTCTCTCTCTCTCTCTCTCTCTCAACTGGACAACAATGCCTACAGAGGTTGAACCGAGTACGTGATAGAGCAGCTATTAGTGAGTGAGAGTGAGACGGGTGGGATGGGGGATAGAAAGACGAGTGGAGGGGAAGAGGAATAGGAAAAATGTGAGAACAGGAGAGGAGGAATATGGGGGAAAAAGGAAAAAGTATGAAAAGATGAAGAGGGAAAGAGGGAGAAGAAAGATGCAAAAGAAAGGAAAAGGAAAAAGAAAAAGGAAGTTAACATGAAGTGAATATGGACACTGGGAGTAAGAAAACTATAAATCAAAGTCAGAATATAAATGAAAAAATAAAAAATAATAATAAGCACTTGGCATTAATTTATACTGAGTTAATTTCCTAGTAATTTATAATCTACTGATGGTGAGAGAATACGCCAAGGACAGAGTTACTGAGAAAACAGACACACACACACACACACACACACACACACACACACACACACACACACACACACACACACACACACACACACACAGGGGAGGGGGGTAAATTCAAGGACAAGACAGGTGATGTTAAAAAAATGTGGTCGAAGGAAGGGGGATAGATGGAATAAGAAGGACTGGTGGGGGGAGAGGAAAGAGCAGGAGGAGGAGGAGGAAAGGTGAGACAAAAAAAAGGAGAGAATGAAGTGATGTGGAGTAGGGGGACAAAAAGGGAGGGAGAAGGAGGTCGTGGAAAGGGGGAAGAGAAAGAGATGGGCATAATTCTTCCTTGAGGTTGGTAAAATCGTCTAGCATTAAACAAAATAAATTCTCTTAGTGCTTACGTGCCCTCCAAACCAGTGGTCCCGGTATCTAAACTTTTCCTGGTCTTTCCCCACATCTGCCAGAAAACCTCTGATGATCCCCCACCCCAGCTCCCAAAGATTGTAATTCCCATCCCCCTTTGCGAGGTGTTTTAAATAACTCTAGATTCCAGAGTTATTCGTCTCCATTTAGCGGTACTTTTAAAACGTGTAATGGCAAGCAGTCTAGCGGTATTATGGCTATTTTTATTTCTGGAATATTTCAGATTTTGTAATATTATGTGACGATAATTATCTGAGGACCAAAATTCTGACCCTATTCTGAAAAAGTATATTATAAAAGACAAAATGCATTTGGTCATACAATACATCAACTACCCCTTCACTACGATAACGCTTTTATCACTAGAGTTAAAACCAAACAATTCTGCTCACCTTAGGACGGATCTCGAGTAGTGACGAGGTTAATTAAGACTACATCTCATCCACCCAGGTCGAGTCGTCAATCTTATACCTGAAAAAAATCACCAGGTGGTAGATGAATAAAGTATCGTGCTGAAGGGGTTAAGTATACTCGAGAGGAAGGGAGAGTTGGACAGTGGTCAGCTAAATCCTCCAGGTGCATGATCTATCTATCTATCTATTGCCAGACGCCTCAATCCCGTTTGGGGTGGCCACAAACAAATCGCCTCCAAGTCGCCCTGTCCCCCGCCATTTCACTGCCCTGCTCCCAACTCACACCCCCCTCTCTCATATACCTCTCCACCCCATCCCTCCATCTCATCCTCAGCCTCCCCCTCCCTCTTCCCCCCTCCACCTCACTCACATACACTCTCTTCGTCAGTCTTTCACCCTTCATCCTCTCCACATGGCCAAACCACCTCAGTGTGTTCCTCATAACGCTTCCTATCACATCCACATGAATGATACAGACTCATAATATGTAACAAAGGGAATACACTCATGCACGTCATCTTTGTAACTGATGCAAAACCGAGGAGCTTAGTTACGTAGCTAAGCGTCGACAATATAAAGTTGTCCCCATCATGTGAGTTTAGCTTTCGCATTCCCTCCTGGCACTAACTAATATCTGCCACGAAAAGCAAGACGTATAAAGTGGTAAGGCTAAGGGCATGCTATACGAGTACATAAACCCAGGTTGTACCATTATGAGAGTCACGATCACAAGAGCTAAATCCTTCACACATGCAAAACCATCCCCACCTCAGTCTGTTTTTAATCCATCAGTGATGAAATGCAAATCAGTGTACTGGAAGCGATGGAATGGATCTAATATACAATAACCCGAGCCGTACCACCATGAGTCATCCCGATCATGAGCGAGTTAATTTCTTCACACATGTGCTTTTAATATACGAGTGATGAAACGTACAATCGTGTGATGGCAATGACGCAATGGATACAGTATTCATAAACCCGGGTTGAGCCATGCAGCGGCTTTGTTGTTGTGCGCGGGAACTGGAGTGCGACCTTGGATGTGCGCAGGCGTGTCGCACGGATGACGCTGGACACTCGCAGTTATGAGGAAGATTATTTTTACCGTCAGAGAAAATGTGTGCGTGTGCGTGTGTCAGAAAAAGATTGTGATTTGGCAACATCTGACTTTTTACCCCTGCACATTCACGAGGTAGCACCAACATGACCAGGTGGTGGCGTTGCGTGGCTTTACAAGCGTTCCTCAACAGTTCCCTATCCTTCGAAACGAGAA
Source organism: Coenobita brevimanus (assembly GCF_032717465.1). Taxonomy (NCBI): domain Eukaryota; kingdom Metazoa; phylum Arthropoda; class Malacostraca; order Decapoda; family Coenobitidae; genus Coenobita; species Coenobita brevimanus. The sequence goes on along the minus strand of NC_136954.1, from coordinate 69,864,545 downwards.
TTATGGAATGTAGAGGGGCACTTCGATCTGCGGTCCACCGGGTTCACGTTCTCGCATACTGAACAAGTTAATGAAGGCTGTATCCAACCCCTCCAGTTCAAAAAAATAGCCCCAAAGCTTAGTAAAATCATCCGAAGGTATCAAGAATAAAAAATGCGTCAGGATTGAAGAGGTTGACTTCATCCTTATAAAAAAACACTTCCTAAACTGACAAAAAAATGGTCTGCAAGTAACCAATGGCAAAAATAAATGTATAAAATAAAAAGACGTCCTTGGGCTCAGGGAGGCTTGTAAGTGGTTTGTTTTGCGTGGAGTAACGTGTACTGGAACGAACAGTAGTAGCGGCTCCCTTAATTCCTCTACTCCCTTAATAACTTTTTCGCGTATTTCCTCACCTTCCCTCTTTCCCTCTTATTGTCTGCGTCCTATTGTTTCCTTTCACCTTTTCTAATGAGGCTTAGTAGAATTAATCGTCTGCTGTAAGGAGCCTCGTGCGGGCGGTAGGCATTAATGGAAGCCTTCGTTTACTATTGGTCTAAGTATATTAACAAAAAATCCTGATTAAATTTCATGATTATTTTCTTTCGTTCTCAATTTTTACTTATGTCACTCCCACCTCCTTCCCTCTCCATTTTTTCCCTCCGTCCCTCCTCTTCCACCTCCTAAGTAACTTCATTACCTGTATCTCTTCTCTCCTCTCTATAGCCTCCCCAGTCTTTCCCTCCTTTCCTTATATTTTTCCATCTTTCTCTTCCGTCTCTTCTTTCGTACCTCCTTAATTTCCTCCTCTCTCTCCTTTATGACCTCCTTTCCTCCCTCCCTCCCCTTTTTCTTCATCTTCTTCTTTATCTATTCTTATCATTTATTTTCTGTCATTTCTTCTTGGGCTTCCTTTTCCTTGGTTTCTGTCATTTCTCCTTCACTTCATTGTTTTCTCTTTTCCTTCACATTTTCTTATGCCCTAATTCCTCTCCTACTTTCCCTTTCCCTGCTCTCTCTTTCCCTCCCCTTTCCCCTACTTTCTCTTCCTTCCCTCCCTCCCTCCCTCCTCTACTCCTCCATCTCTCATTTCGTTCATTTCTTATAAGTCTTTCTCCTTCCACACGTTACCTCTCATTTCTCACCTTCTCTCTCTCTCTCTCTCTCTCTCTCTCCTCATTTCTCTCCTTTTTTCCTTCCTTTCCTTCCTTTTCTATTAATTTTCCTCCATTTTCTCCCTCGTCTCTCACATATTCTTCTCCATGACCTCATTTTCTCGCCTCTTTTTCCCTCCTCTTTTCACCTTCCCTCACAATACTCGACCTCCAGCGAACCCACGCCTCTCCGGCCTTGACAGAACGTTGAGAGAGAGAGAGAAAGAGAGAGAGAGAGAGAGAGAGGGAGGGGGCCTGGATGAACGAAATGGAATGGAAAGATCTTGGAATTCAACCCAATATGCATTCAATTTGCCTCTCTCTCTCTCTCTCTCTCTCCTTATTCTATCAGCCTTTCATCCTCGCCTCCCTCTCATTCCCTTGGTTCAGTCTCAAACTCTCTTTGATCTCGCATCCCAGCTCTCTCTCTCTCTCTCTCTCTCTTGCACACACACACACACACACACACACACACACACACACACACACACACACACACACACACACGTATTCACTTAACTTCGCTCAGTTGACATTTAGAGCTTTTATGATCAAGTAAACGGTATTCTCTGATACTAAACTCCAGTATTTCTTTTCCTCGGGCGATTTATCATTTCTTTTTCATTTTTGTGCTCTGAGGACGGAAAATAGGACAAGCGTTTGGACTGAAAAATATAATAGGAATTCTTTTGAACGGTGCTGAGTCGGTGAGAAATTTGAAACTTTTTTTTAATTATTATTTTTAATGAAAGAAACGTTTTACTCAGCTGTTCTGCCAACGTTTCTGACACTATAGTCTTTTTACTCTAACTTGGCTTCAAGCTGCCATCTCCCCATCGTGAGTAGAGAACGGCAGCGAGAGATTACGGTAACACTAAAATATGATGGTAGTCAGGAAGAAGTGCTTTGGAAGGGACGTTGAGCCACTGCACTGTCTTTGCTACTGAACTGTGCTATAAAAAGAACGAAAATCTGGACCAGTTTAAGGTGGATGGAGTATAGGACGTTTGTGACACTGGAACGTTTAAGTTTAGATGACGAATATAAAGGTTCTCTCTCTCTCTCTCTCTCTCTCTCTCTCTCTAAGAACCACAGCTAGATTACTGAAGGTGTTTGGTCTGGAAGTCAGCCTTCGTACGGTAACGAAGAATATCCTTTTCAGAATTCCAATGCTGCTGATACGATTTAAAACATATTGACAACTGGGTGCACTGCGGTACTGAACACGTGTCATGGGTGTGGGTGACGAAGAGAAATAACTGAATAGCCAACTGAAAATAACGAAATTAAAAGAAAACGTGAATATGGGAGGCTTGGGAAAGGAATGAGTTGGTGAAGATAAAGAAGCCATCTGAGTGAAAACTGAAGAGCTGAAACATGTGAACGAACTAAAAACTGATGTGTATGAAGATGTTGAAAAATACATAACCTGCTAAACATAAGATGAATGTTGAGAACGTGTGGAATGATACAGACCTGAAGTTTACGTAAAGATATGCTGGTAAATAATGTACATATTTTCAAGCCTGTGTGCAGTGATGTTGAAAAATTAAGACACAAATCTAGAGTTAAAATAGTGATGCTGAGAAAGTAAGGCAGTGAATCCTAGATCTTACTTAAGTACATGGTGTAAAAATAGAGCAGAAAAGTGACATTAATATCTGAAAGTCAATGAAAGGTTAATCTGAGAAAGTAAGTTACAGGTATATTAATCAAGCGCATATTGCCAAAGCCACATATAATCCTAATACGTGTTGAAAAATAGGGTTGGTATGTTGAAAAATCCTATATAACAAAACACACAGATGATAAATGTATGTTGAAAAAATAGGGTAGCTGTGTTGAAAAATCCTACATAACAGAACATACTGAAGTTAAATATATGTTGAAGAAATTAGGGTTGCTATGTTGAAAAATCCTACATAAGAGAATACACTGAATTTATGTTGAAAAAATAGGGTTGCTATGTTGAAAAAACCCTAATAAAAGACGAGATCTGACGTTAATGCAAAGTGAGGAGAAAGCAGGCTCAATTAAATCTCCTCAAGATGAAGGACTACGCCAGCAGCAGCAGAAGCAACAGCAGCAGTAGCAGCAGGAGTGGAAGGAGCAGGGGGGAGGGCAGTGGGGGAGCTGGAGGAGGAGGAGGAGGAGGGGGAGGGAGGAGAGATTCTTTCCTCCCTCCTCCCGAGTCCCACCCTCCCTCCCTGCAGGCGTACGAGGAGGGGGAAGGAGAAGCCATTTTTAAGAGGTAAGATGCCGCAGGGACGAGAGGGAGGGAAGAGGAGGAGGTGGCAAACGAGGAGGAGGAAGGAAGGAAAAGGAGAGGGAGAAAGTGATAAAAAAAAGAAAAAAATGGGACTTAGGGAGGGAGGGAAAGCAAAGGAGAAGAAAGAAATGGAAAGAAGGAAGGGATGCGACGGTGGGACGTAGAGAGAGAGAGAGAGAGAACCAGGAAGGATGTGTAGGAGCCGAGGGGAAGCCAAAATATGGTAATTGGGTATGGGTTCCAGAGGAAATGGTAGATTAGAAAAAGGAGAAACAGAGAGAGAAAGAGAGAGAGAAGAGGGGGAGGGAAAATGGAGATCTGGAATAAAGAAGGGGGAGGGGAATGAGAGGATGAAGGGAAGGGATGGAAGGAGACAAAAGGTGAGGCAGTAGAGCAAGTGAGGAGGGAAGGAGTAGTGGGAGGTGTTACATATCCCCCCCTCACTCTTTTCTTTCACTATTTTCATCCACCTCTCCCTTACTCTTTCTTCCTCCCATCGATCCATCATTCACTGAGAGAGAGAGAGAGAGAGAGAGAGAGAGAGAGAGAGAGAGAGAGAGAGAGGGAGAGGTACTGAATGAATATGGAATAAGCTCCCACAGGCCCTTCCTCACTCTCTTCCCTCTCTCTCTTTCTCTCTCCCTACCTCTCTACCTGCCTACCTACCTACCTACCTATCTACCTATCAATATCGAACTGGAGGGGCTCACTGAGGGGGGGGGGAATAAAATCTACCGTTAGCCCGAAAAAAAAAAAAAAAGATAAAATACGCTCTCAAGCTGAAAATAAAAACTGATCAAGGATTTCAAAAGACCAATTAGTGATGTGTCAAAAATGGTTGAAATGTATATAGAGACTGTTGAAATGTTGGAAGAGGATTAAACTCGACTCAAAGTTCATTACCGCAGCTTTTTCATGCCAATGTGTGTGTGTGTGTGTGTGTGTGTGTGTGTGTGTGTGTGTGTGTGTGTGTAAGAGAGAGAGAGAGAGAAAGAGTCAAAATGATGTTTCTCAGTGTCAGGGAGTAATTGCCCTACGTGACCCTAATTTCCTCCTCTGACGAAAGTATGAATAAACAGGTAAATATAAATGAAAAACAGATAAATGCACAAACCAACAGATAGACAGACGGACAGATAGATAGACAGATATGAGGCTTCGTAACACCTACTCGTCTGCGATTCAATCTGCACGTTACACATCAACACCCTCCCGTACCTCGTCGATGCCGATATTAAAGTGACACAGATAACAAAAAGGATGTTAAAGTGTAAGTGGCTAAATAAATCGCTTAGTATTAGCTGTTACGAAGCCTGCCATGCCAAGTGGAATATCATACTTAGTGACAAGCCGAATCAGGAAGTGACCGGTGTCTATTACGCTTTCCTGGTTAACCACAGATTTTTTCACTGGGGTGAGGAGAGGAAATGCTACCTTCATATACCATTTTATTTTCACTTTGACCTGGCTAAAATGTTCCTCCTTTGGCAGCTTAATTCACGTATCTCAGTGGCAGAAAAAGACCAAACTACAGCTCCATGCCCTTTTCATAGCACTTCTTTGTGACTGGCATCATGTTCGTAGGTTAATCTATTAAAACTCAGCGGTCTAGACAGAGAGATGGAAAATTTTAAGCCAGGCCAGAGTAGGAAAAAAAAAAGTTACTATACGTTGGGTGAGGTTATCGTAAAATGAAACGACTGGCCGCTCCTGTGGATGATGGCTGGCATTCACAAACACTATAACATGTTTTCCTTGTCCTTGAAAAAATAAACTAACTAACCAACTAACAGAACTCTTGGATATGATCGTAGGTTTGTAAATGTCAACCCAGGAATCCTCGTACCCCCTAAAACCTCCCTCATAACGGTACAGTAACGTGAAATATTCCAGTTAATCATACGTGATGAATTTATTATGATGTTAATGAAGTAATTACCTATAATTACCCAGCTGTCTGAATGATGCACGGTGCTAATATATCACTGCGTGAGAGGTGTGTATAACGAGACATGCTGAGTTATTTGGTGTTAATGGTAGCTGTTGGGGAGTGGGGGCTAGGAATGAAATTATTATTATTATTATTATTATTATTATTATTATTATTACGTGAATGTCCATGAGTGGGAGGTGTGGAAAACGAAACATACTGAGTCATTTGGTATTAATATTAGGTGTTGGGAGTAGGAGCAGGGGTAAGAAAGTGTTTATTGCCACTAAAATTATTATTATTATTATTATTATTAAGGAATATCGTAATGCAAGATGTGTAATGTGTATGTGTTTCAAGGGTCAAGTTTCGAAAGTGTTCTAGGTGAGGGTGTGGCTGAGTGGGTGTGGCAAGGGTGTGTGTGTGTGTGTGTGTGTGTGTGTGTGTGTGTGTGTGTGCGTGTGTGTGTGTGTGTGCGTGTGTGTGTGTGTGTGTGTGTGTGTGTGTGTGTGTGTGTGTGTGTGTGTGTGTGTGTGTGTGCGTGTGTGTGTGTGTGTGTGTGTGTGTGTGTGTGTGTGTGTGTGTGTGTGTGTGAGAGAGAGAGAGAGAGAGAGAGAGAGAGAGAGAGAGAGAGAGAGAGTTACCAGTCCACTCCAACGAACGCACACACATAAAAGATAAGGTTACACACACACACACATACACACAGGTACAGGTGTAATGGTATCAGGTTACTACTACTAATGCTGTACTACCAACTTCTCACCATCGTTACTACTACTGCTAATATTACTGCTACTGCTACCACTACTACTGCTATTGTTACTACTACTGTTACTATTACTGCTACTACTGTTATTACTACTACTATTACCGTTACTACTACTACTAATACTGTCTTAACTAGCTTCTCGAACACAACCACAGCAACCTGTACATTCACTACTACTGCTGGTAAATCATTCCACCAGATGAACTACGAACCACACTTGCTCCTTGACCGAGAGAGAGAGAGAGAGAGAGGGGGGGGGCAGGAAGTGGGTCCCGTTATAAGTCAAGCAGGCACGCCAAGGGTGCCAGGGGGGTAGGGGGGAGGGGGGCAGCGGGTAGGTGGACTATGGAGAGGGGGAGGGAGGGGGTGGAGACTAATGAAGATTGACCTGTGGCGTAAAATTCTCTCAACAGGCAGACAGACAAATAGATATAGACAGATAGAATAGATAGATATGCAGAGAGAGAGAGAGAGGGAGAGGGTGAGATGTAATGGAAATGAAGACTAAATCAAATGAAGTGGAGGAAGGGAGAAGGAGACCAAGAACGAGACAGCGAAATGGATTACGAAAGAGGGAGTGAGACATAGAGTAAAAACATGATATTGCACCGGAGTGAGTGAGTGAGTGAAGTCAGGGGAATGATGATGCAATATTGTACATGCCGGTAATTGCAATGGGTATTCAATATTCACTAGGATTATTTGTTACATATTCTTCAGTAAATCAAATACATGTACAGAGAATGGGTAAAAAATAGAACTCATCATCATCATCACCATCATCATCACCACCACCACCACCACCACCACCACCACCACCACAAACATGGAGCAGACTAGCAATCAGTTGGGCTAAATGTATATGAAATAATGAACTTCCTTTTATCAGAAATCTAAAGACAGGAAGAGAACTAGATATATCACCTTTATTGACTGACATAACGAAGCATCTGTATTTACCTGTATGTATGTATGTGTAGGTACGAGAGAGAGAGAGAGAGAGAGAGAGAGGGGGGGTGAGGGATTTGGAACCAGGGTGGCTTAGTGGTTACCATCATCATTACAACCATCATCATCATCATCACTACAACTGTCATCATAATCATCACTACAACCGTCATCATCATCATCATCCGACCTCTTTTTCCCACCTAAAGATGGCACGGAGGAGGAGGGAGGGGGGGAGGACCGAGAGTGCATGGAAGGAGAAAAATTATAAGAGGGAAAACTATGGGCCAGCACACACACACACACACACACACACACACACACACACACACACACACACACACACACACACACACACACAGCTGCACTTTCACCCCCTCGGCTCTCACTACCCTACATACTGTACACTCATTCCTGCTTCGACCTTGGCCAGTGTAGGGAAAAGTAAAACCTAATTATTACTCACCCCCTACGAGAAGACCCAGCCTTGTAGTAATCGTAAGAGTTTATCTACCTACCTGTCCATCTATCTATCTACCCATCTGTCTAAATATCTATCAGTTAATCCATCCATAAAGATCCAGCCAAGTGGTGGACATCATAGGAACTTATCAAACCAACCATCCATTCATCCAGCTAGCTATACATCTATCTAATAACACATCCATCCATCCATCTATCTATATATCTATCTATTAAGACATCCGTCCATCCATCTACCTACATACCTGTCTATTCATACATCCGTCCACCCTCCCAGTCAGTCTCTCATTCTCCATTCTCTCCATCCGATCACAGGACACTTCTGCAAACACTTCAATGTTTGGGCAAAATTTCTTTCCTCCGATACCTGGTGCTTCCACTTTCACACTCATCGCCCTCACGGCTTTGGGGGTTTCGTAACATCTCTTCCTAAGCGATTTATTCTACCCATTACACTTCACTATCTTGTTTTATGTTACTGATACAAACTAGGTCGATATGCAAACAACAGTCTGGGTGTAATATGCAGAATAAATGACTGAGGAGGAGGCGCTACGATCCCTTGTCGCTTAAAAGGGAAGGGCGCAGAGAGAGAGAGAGAGAGAGAGAGAGAGAGAGAGAGAGAGAGAGAGAGAGAGGATAATGTAATCGTCCATCCCTGCAATATCGTACACAGACTCCATCATCAGCATCATCAAGGCTTCTCCCCAAAGTGATTAATTTCCATCCTGAACCAATCTGTCAGTATGGACGATTTTAGTGATGGAATACCAGTCGGTCTGTCTGTATCTGGTGGAACTGAGTCACTCCCACTGATAGCCACAAAACTCTCTCTCTCTCTCTTACACACACACACACACCTTCCCCTCCTCCCCTTTATTCCTCTCCACTATTCCTTTTGTCTCTCCCTTCCCACCTCCCTTCCCCTTCCTTTTCTCTGTTCCTTCCTACCTTCCACCCTCTTAATTCCCTCTGTCTGTCTACATCCCTCCTCTTTCTTCTCTGAGTCCTCTTCTACCTCCACTACCTTCCTTTAGCAACCCCCTCCTGACTCCACACCTTCCTTCCGTCTCTTCCTAATTCCCTTTTATCTTCCTTCAGCCTTTTGCTCCACCATCTTCTCCTACCCCTAACCTGCCGTCTGTCTGTCTCTACCCCTCCCCTCTCTTTCCTTCTGTCTAGTTCAACCCCACCTTCCAACCCCCTTCTGCCCTCTCCCTCCCCCATACCGTATTCCTCCTCTACGCTTCCCCTCGCAAGAGATGGCATTGTATGTGGCACTGGAGATTTCGTAACACCTCTTCCTTAGCGATTTACTTTGCACATTACACCTCAATTTCCTTTTGCATGAAAATAATGCATTCTAGGTCGATATTAACACGATACAAATAACATACAAGAGAAGGTTAATGTGTAATATGCAAAAATAAGTAGCTGAGGAAAGGGTGCTACGAAGCCTCCCACGCTACCTAGAATAGGGCTTCATTATTCCTCGCCAGCCTCCCTCCAACTCATCTTCCATCAAAATTATATTATTCCTTCCTCCCCAACCCTACGTAGCATGATTCACCTTCCCCTCCGCCTTCTCCCTCCCGTTCTGGCTTCTCCCTTTCCCCTCTCCCTCTCTCCTCCCCCTCTCATTTCCCCCCTCCCCAACCCTACGTAACTTAATTCACCTTCCCCTCCGCCTTCTCCCTCCCGTTCTGGCTTCTCCCTCTCCCTCTCTCCTTCCCCTCTCATTTCCCCCCTCCCCTTCCCTACCCCCCTCCGTCTCCTCTTCTTGTTCTCTTACCCACTCCACTCTTCCTTCTGGCTGTCTACCTCTCCTCTATCTTATCTCTCCTCCCCCAGCGTACCAAACCCCCCCACCTCTACCTCTTGCCTCCCCTCTTCCCTATTCCCATATACCCACCCCATTCTTCCTTCCGTCACAGCCCGTGTAAGTCTACCTCCCCTCTACCCTCTTTCAGCTCCCTACCCTATCTCTCCGTTCCTGTGTACCTACTTCCCCTCTACCCCCCATCTCCCCCCCCTCCCTCCCCAGTGTACCTACCCCCTCCCCTTTGCTATATAAGGGGTGTTGCTGGCTGTGGTCCAGGAGACAGACCAGTGACCGGACCAAGCCGTCTTATTGCCACCCTCCCAACCCTCTTTCCCACCCCTACCCACCTGTACCGCCCTTGCTCCCCCCCTCCCCCTCTCTTTCTCTTTCTTTCTTCCCTCTTTTGCTTCCCATATTCCTTTCTTTTTCCCTCCCTCCCCACCTGGCCACTTCTCACCTCTCAATCTCCTTTCCCCCCCCACTTTCGCTGTCTCTGACCACCATCCCTCCCTCTCACATCACTCTCTCTTCCCCTCACCCTCACTCTTCTTGTCTCCCTTTCTCTCACCACCGTCCTTCCCTACCTCTCTTTAACTCACCTCCCCCCCCCTCTCTCTCTCCCTCACCTCCTTACCCTTCAGCATTCCTTTCTTACCATCCTTCCTCTCTCACCACTCACTCCTATTCTCTCAACACCCTTTCTTCCAGTCACCACCCTGTCCCCCTTCCCTCCCTTTCTCTTACCACCTTCCCTCTTTTCTCCTTCACCCCTTATCCTTCACTCTGCCTCTCTAATACCCCCCCCTCCCTTTCTCTCATAACTTTCTCTCTCCTCTCTCTCCCTCTCTCTCTCAACTTAGTAAAGACATCTCGGACTAAAAATAAATGCAGTTTCCCTTTCAGTTAGATTAAGTTTCCTCTTTCTTACTTTCCTTTTCTTTCCATTAACTTAAGAGCTCTGGAAGTGAAGGGATTAAGACAATACTACAGCTGAGGACAGGAGAAAAGCTAGTTAGAAAAATAGGAAAGGCAGTTGGGTAAATGGACTGGGTATGTTAAAGGGCAGGCAGACAAACAGACAGACATATAGATCAGTACACACAGATCGACATAGATAAACAGGTAGGCAGAAAGATAGATACAAATGGAGAGAGAGAGAGAGAGAGAGAGAGAGAGAGACAGACAGACAGACAGACAGACAGAGAGAGAGAAAAAAAAGTTACCGAGACTAAAAAAAGTCCATAACACAAAATACCACAAAATAATCTATACTCATAACCAAAAACGAAAAAATACAATACGTAAAACCAAAAAGGAATATACCAATGAAATAAAGCCTATAACAACCTTACATGAAATAGAAAAGTGAACCAAAAATACAAGATTCTACACCGAGAATGAAGGAAATGCTACACCTGCGTTTGCGTGGCCCGTCAGAGCGATGTAGGAGGCACGTGACTTCTTACCTGTGGGAAGAAAGGGTATTAATTAGCTACGGCAGGTAATGAGAGAGAGAGAGAGAGAGAGAGAGAGACTAACGATAAATATGAAGAGTGAAAAAATATACGGATAGTCACAAACAAATAACAGACAATTATAACAGACAGAAGGATAGATTATATATATATATATTTTTTTAATGCGAGGAAGAAGGAACCAAAGGCCATGAGCCCGCAGTAACAGTTCCCTCAAAGAGAAAAACAAGATACAATAGAGAGCCAAATTCAAGATCCGATCATTTTGAGATGCCTGGACACACAAATGCATGATGATAAAAGAAAATGTCATCGTTTATATTACAACTGACGAATGTTCAGCTGCGGAAAAACTATAAGTGTACCTTTTTTTTATATATATATATATTTTTTTATCATGCTGCCTTGGACAAACATAATCTGAGGGAAATAAAAACGCAACTTGTGTAGACTTTTATCCAATTCCTTTTCGTATTATGTATACAGATCGCTAAATACCCTTGGTCAGTCACAATTTATAGTTCAGGTTCTATTGTAAACTGCTCTCTAATGCACTCCGGAGGCCATTTTTTCAACTGGTCGTTTTCTTTTTGTTTTATTGAGTTATGGTTTATGTTGCAAATGATAAATCTGAAGAAAAACTAGAAGTGTAGCTTTTGCTTATTACTTCAGTTTCCATTATGTGTTATTAATCAGGCGATAAAATAAGACAAGACCTTCAAATGTTCCAAAACTCTTCGTCTATAATCCCTTATATTTACGGCTCCCTAATGCACGCTGATAATTAGTTTTCATGGTGTTCTTTTATCTTTCGTTATCATATATTTCTGTTTATGTTGCACTGGATCAATGTATGCTGACGAAAAAAAAAAATAGAATAGTATCGTTATCGTAACTACTTCATGTTACTTTCTTTTTAAATTCTGTTTCGCATTATGTGTATTACAGATTAAGCGATGAATCTCTGTGGCTGTCATAGTAGTAGTAGTAGTAGTAGCAGTAGTACTTCAATGGCTTTCATTTTTCAGCGTTCCATGTTTAGTTTATTAATTTATTTTTTGTTTCCTTGCGTTTTAGGAGGCGCACAAAACCATATTCCGTACCGTCGAGGACATTTTTTCGCCCACCCGAGTGATATACAGCGATCCTGTTCACCTTCGTCTGTTGGCTACTTCTTAGTTTTTATTTTCTTTTAGTTTTTATCTGATACCGTTATATGTCGTGTTAGGTAAAGAATTTGTTGCTGTTGTTGTTGTTGCTGTTCATGTTGCTGCTGCTGCTGTTGTTGGTAGTGGTGGTAGTGTTGGTTTATATTTCGTATACTGTAGAAGTATGTGTGTTGTTATTACTATCGTTCTGTTTTACGTACCGCAGTGGTGTTGTTGATGATGGTGGTGGTGGTGGTGATAGTGTCTGGGGTTTGTGTAGGATGTGCAGGCATGAGTTTCCACATGCTTGTTTGAACATGCGTGTGAGTTGTCAGTGTAGTTGATTACCAGTATGTATTTTACTTGTTAGCTTTCCCTTGAGTAGTTATGTGCATTTACTCATGTAGGCTAGTGTGTGTGTGTGTGTGTGTGTGTGTGTGTTGCCAGTTTTTACCATCACTACAGTCCTAGGCAACGGTCCAATGGGTTCACCAACAACAGAATTTAGGACAACAAAAACCTCAGCCACATCGGCAACAGCAAATACAAACAAAAACAGCAGCAGGAACAACTCCACCAACCACTGCAGCACTAATCAACAGCACAAGCACAGCAACAAAAACTTGAGCTGATTTTACTGACTCGGTCGCTCCCACAACTTGCAATACTGAGTCACGGTTGCATGAAACTCGATAACCCTTGTCTATGAAGTGGGAGTCTCCCTGGTATCTAGTCGAACTCAGCATCTAGTATGACCAGCATACACTTGGCCATTAACTGAGCTGAAACTGAAAGAGGTAGGGGGTTAGAACTCGGAAAGAAAAACGCAATGAATAATAAATACCAGCCTACTAACCCTCCTCCTTTTACCCCCTCTAGAGCAAGCTGTGGGTGGGCAAGGTAGCTACTGTTTGTCTCCTGAGTAATGACGATATACTACACGAGAAGCCTTTTTAACTACAGTATTATTTGCACTTTACTATGAGCCTATTGGTTTCAACGCCTCTTTCTCTGGAGGGGGAGTACACAATATTTCTCAGCTTGTTTTATATTGCCTCCATTGTGGACGTGAAGCCAAGCAAATAGCTCCTTTGTTATAGTGACATTTACATATTGTCCCTTCTATTAATTTCATTATTTTTCTTATCACCATTCTTCATGGGGAATTTTATGACTTTATTATTCTCGATTCCAAATTTCATGGATTTTTTTTTTTTTTTTTTTTGGGGGGGACGACGCTTCAGATGCTGGCACAGTTGTCCTTGGCTTAGTCCGTAAGAATTAACCCCTTCTGTACGAGTATCGTTTCTTGTTACTCTCGGATTATTTTTACTGCTTCAGGGACGATTTTATTTGTTTCTGCAGGATGGTTCTACTGTCTCTCTTTCTCTCTCTCTCCGGAAAAATTCTTAGTCCTATGAGAGATAGAGATAGAGACAGAGAGAGAGAGAGAGAGAGAGAGAATCAACCATCAACCTTCTCAACCTGTGTGTGTGTGGGGGGGGGAATGCAGTCTTGTATCCTGCTTCCCACAGTGTTATGTTATGACGTCACCATGCTGCAGGCTTCCTTGTTGTCTCCTTAAAACAATGTCTAGTTCCGCGTAATAATTTTCTAGCCTGACAAAGATCCATTAAACCTCTCAGCTAAGTTTGTGGCCAAGTGTTGTCAGGCTGATGTAAATAATAACCAAGGAGACTCATGCCTGCCTCATAACTACAACTCATCTAAAGAACCAGAGATCATGCCTACCTCATAACTAAGGCTCATCTAAAGAAACTCAGGATAATAACCAAGGAGACTCATGCCTGCCTCATAACTAAGGCTCATCTAAAACTCATGCCTACCTCATCTTCAAGACTTAACGATTTCAGCCTAGACAGCCTAAATAACAGACCTTAATTCTGCTGCGTGCACCCGCCTCTTAAGCTAATGAGTGCAAAATCAATGTGGGTGTAAAATTAAAAACTAAATTCATTCCATAAGAGGAGTGCTCATCATGAAATAATACCAGGTTTCCCCACCGGGTACCAGTGTTTCCAGGACCAGAGGGAAAACAGGAAATGTATTCCGCGTAACACCCTTTCTTCCACGGAAACTTGGTAAAAACAGCAGTAGCTATTTAAGACAGTTTCCTCGTGTATACGTATAGGCTACAGTACATTATGATAAGCAATGCAAATTACTGTTCTTCACTGCAAATGTTAAATACAACTGTGCTGTGTACGTATTTTATATAATTTAGTAGATGTATGTATGTATGTACAGAACAGTACCGGTAAGCATGATCCGTATGTTAACACGTACTGTGTGTGTATGTGTGTGTGTGTGTGTGTGTGTGTGTGTGTGTGTGTGTCGTGAGTACGGTAACAATAGTGTATAACGTGGTTGACCCTGTGACCTTCCTGTAGCGGGCCAGGATGGAGGGTCAGGTCACCAGGCCACACCACAACACACAAGTCACTCTACCTTACTGCCAACACATCACTGCCTCACCCTACCTCACCATACCACACCACACCACACCACACAACACAACACAACACAACACACATGTCACTGCACGTCCCTTAAGTGCCAGCATTACCCTATCCCACTCCAACATGGTTCATCGACCTTAAACTGGCGGAGATTTTCGTTAGTTTGCTGCTTAATTGCATCACTACCGGTAATCCTACTCCACTGCGGTTCGTACACCCAGAACTGGCGGAGATTCTCGTCCTTTTGTGACTGATTCCACGTCTCACTGGCAGGTTCACGTAGCACTATCGCAGAATAAAACAAGAATATGGCTCTACATCCTTTCCATATCACTTCTCGGTTACTAGCATCATACTCCGGTGTTACTTTCTTGCTACAGTCTTCCTTCAAGATAAAGAGCCGGCAATTTCAGGTCAAGAAGACAAATTATACTAACTTCTGAGGGAAAACAGTATCAGGAATTATATTTTTATTTAGTCACATGGAAATAAAGCGACCATAATCAGGCTGCAACAAACAGATTATTGGTGGTTGCAAACTCTGGCAAAGAACTATCACCTTGAGCTGACTTCATTTCCAGTTTTCTCCACACTGACCCCATAGTTGTTACGTAGTCTTTCCCATCCATCCTCGTACACGGATTTCCGCCTTCCATCCGGTTCTCTCTCTCTCTCTCTCTCTCTCTCTCTCTCTCTCTCTCTCTCTCTCTCTCTATCGATGTCTATTACCTGCCACAACTAATTAATACCCTTCTCTTTCCCACCCCACAGGTATGAAGTCACGTGCCTGGTAGATCGCCCTGACGGGACAACCAGAGTCAGGTCCAGTACTTCCTTTTTTTGTTTTTGTTTTTCATTTTTTCTATACTTTGTTTTTATCTCATGCCAGGTTCATTATTTTTAAGATTAATTACGTAAAAGTGAAGCCAAAATTTCTTACATGCTTCAACTAAGAGCATGTAATTTCGGTGTTGGCAAAATGGGCAAACACGTACAGTCGCAGACATTAATATCAGTACACGTCATTATGATAGCTAAATAACGCAAGAGTGAACAATGATTTTCTAACCCATTAATCGAGGTCTACCATACTTTTCAGAGTATAGATTAAGAGTTTTGTAATTCTTCCACACACACACACACACACACACACACACACACACACACACACACACACACACACACAAACTATATGGGGAGAAGTGCTGTGTTTCAAATCTGGTTCGGATCGGTCTCTGTTGATTAAGACGTGGCTGTGCTCTGTGAATACCCTCTCAAGTTGATGTTTGTTACAAAGTCAGCCAACTGATGTTTGCCGATAAACCAATCACCAAAGTATATTTACCGTGGTCAGCCATGCGGCAGACAATGAGAGAAGTTCAACAATGGATCGGCGACGAGCTGCCACTGCCTTTGTCTGTCCTGCCCCGGTTCGCTCTAGTCTTGACACGTATTCACAGGACGTTCTATTGTGTTACGGCGCCGCCTGTACGTAATGTCACTCTTGCATAACTACAACCATGATATTGTTCTTTGCAACAGTGACTCCTGTCAGTTACGGTACATACTTAAATTATGTTGATGAGTCAGATCGTCAGATCATCACTAAAAATCTCACTTGGACATTTCCGTAACCTGGGAACGTACGAAAATCACTGACCGCTACTGTACAACTACCCTCTTGACCTGTTTACTACCACTCTTTTCGTGTCACAGCCACCATCCTCCTGTACTATCACCATCACCTACCACTATGATTTCCTAGTCATGCACTACCACCGTCGTCAGTCGCCACTACCACCTGCCACCGTCATTTACCCCCATCCCCTCCACCTGAATCCTCCACTACAGTCATCACCCACTACACCATCCCTCCACCACCACGATTACTTATCAGCACCATCCTTCACTAACACCACGGCCAACCAACACAGGCTACCACTGCCACCACCTACCACTATCACCATCATCTACCACCACAATTACTTACCACCACATCCTGCACTAACACCATCACCTGTCACCATTTATCACCACCAGCATCCCAACTACCACAACCACCCACATGTATTTACTCTACCACCATGACCCACCACAATTACCTACCACCATCATCCACCACAATTACCTACCACCACCATCCACCACAATTACCTACCACCATCACCCTTAGCCCGCTGCATGTCGTTTAATATTGACCCTAATAATGTCCTTTTACAGTCTCTCTCTCTCTCTCTCTCTCTCTCTCTCTCTCTCTCTCTCTCATAATTCCGTTCTTTATTCTGTCTTTGCCTCCTCTTCCTGTTCTTTTTACCCTCAATAACGCCCACCTCTCCTTTTTATCTCACCCTCTCGACCGTTCTTTCTTCGTTTTTACTTCTTGTCGTGGAGATTCCTTGCCCACCCCCCTCTCTCATATTCATCTACGTTAATATTCCTCTGCCCTCCATCCCTTTCTGATATTTTCTTATTTGTTTTCTTTCGTTCCCTTCTTTTCACTCCATGATCATTGTCATATCCTTCCCTCCCTCCCCCTCCCTTCAGTCTTTCTTCTCTCCGTCTTCTCTCTCCTTCCCTTCCTCTTGTCTTTGCCAGCGCTTCTTTCTCCCCTCTCTTCCCTCATTCCTCCCTTCCTCTCCTTCCAAAACTCTCTCCTCTCCTTTCTTCTCTCCCTCATTCCTACCTCTCTCCTTTTTTATTTTTATATATGCTTCCTCTCTCCCTCTTTCCTACCCTTCAGAATTTTTCTCTCACCCTTTCATTCCTTCTCCACCCTTCCCTCCCTCCTCTGTCCACGCATTCCCCTTTTCATTTCCTCCCTCATCCCTCCCTCTTTCTCTCCCATTCCTCCGTCACCATTTCTTCCTTCCCCCTTCTCACTCCTTCCTATATGTCTCTTCCGTCCCTCCTTTCCCCCTCCTCCCTCTCTCCTTTCACATTCCCCCCTCCTCTTTTCCTCTTCCACCCCACTTTCCCTCCATCTTTTCCACCCCGTCCCTCTCCACCCTACCTTTCCATTCTCCTTCACTCCCCCATCCCCTCTTCCTTTCTCATTCTACACTCCCTCGCTCCCTCCATTCTTCCCTAACTCCTCCCTCCATCCCCTCATTCTCTCCCCTCTCTCCCTTACTCTTAATCCTCCCCCATCCTCTCATTCTCTCCCCTCCCTCTCTCCCACATTACTTAATTATCTCTCCTCCCTCCTTTATGAAGAGAGATGACCGCAACGTCAACCCCATCTCTTTTCCTTCATCTTTATTGCATTTTTCTCTCCTATTCCTTTATTCTGTTCTTCTTCTTTTACTTATTTTCGAGTTGCTTCGTCTCCTCTTCCTCTTCACTTTTTGGTATTCCGTATTTCTTTCGTTGTTTCTCCTCTCCTCCTTCCCTCTTCTGTTACCCGCTTCGCGGAAACGGGAAACACTGATCTGGGTTCGTCAGTCCGTCCGTCACACATTGGTTTCCGTGAGATAACTTTATAACTTTTTCAGCCCTGTGATGCACTTTATTGCTGTCTCTAGACAATTTATATATTATTTTTGTTATGTCCAGACAATTAATATTTTACTCTTGCTCTCTCCACACAATTTATAATTTAATCCTGCTACCTCGGGACAAATTTATTCAGCCTTGGAAGAATCTCTAGAAACAAAGAGGTTACGGAAGGCTATAACTAAACCCACACTTTGGATAATTCTATAGTAAGCTAATTAAACACTTTAAAAGTAGCAAGAATACAATTAAGAACGTCATCGAAGTCAAAGGGTTAACATCGTCTGAGTCAAAATTGCCTCAGCGACTGTACATGTAAATATCCTGAATGGAAATGAATTTGGTTGTCACCAGTCATATTGATTGGTTTGAGGGGAAAAAGATTGTGGCTTCCGTGCGATCATTTTCCTAAATATCATCCGATTCGTCAAGTTTGCCTCACTGATTACACTGGTGAATTACTTTGATGGAACTGATTATGAACGTCTCCGATCACACTTACTGGTGGTGAGTTTGAGTTCCAATAAAACACAGTACATCTTCAGCGCTTGTACACAGAGGGAGACTGGGAGTACAATGACAAACTTACGGTAATACTCGTGCTGTCTTTTCGCATTTCGTCAAATAATATTCCTGCTGAGTGACAGAGGCATGGGATATGAATTCCTTGAGTTTGTTTGTGGCACTTTTGTCCTCCTCAACACTTCCTCACCTCTCATCCCACCTCAATCCTCTCCCCACTTTACCCCACACCCTGTCTCATCCATCA
This sequence comes from Coenobita brevimanus, assembly GCF_032717465.1. Classification (NCBI taxonomy): domain Eukaryota; kingdom Metazoa; phylum Arthropoda; class Malacostraca; order Decapoda; family Coenobitidae; genus Coenobita; species Coenobita brevimanus. The sequence goes on along the minus strand of NC_136954.1, from coordinate 69,845,824 downwards.
CCCTTCCATACGTCTACCCTTGCCTCACCTCCACCCTCCATCACCATACCCCCACCTTCCACAACACCCCCACCCTTCACCATCACACACCCCTTACCCTCCACCACCACATCACGTCCCACACTCTCCACGCCCACCTTCCACAACACCCCCACTCTTCACCATCACACACCCCTTACCCTCCACCACCACATCACGCCCTGAACTCTCCACCACCACACCCTTTACCCCATCTCAACTACCCTGCCAACCTTCCTCACACCCTTCACCCATACACCCCACGCCCATCACCCGCTACCATACCTCACCACACCCTTCACCCGTCCATATGAAACCACTTCATCCTACTCAACCACATCTTTCACCCCACCACCAGTGCCCTCACCCACCCTTCACCACACCTACCACATCCTTCACCTTCCACCACCACTACACATTCTACCCGTCTCCCTAACCCTACCATATCCCAGCACACCCCTCACCCTCCACCAGCACACCCCCACCCTCCACCACCACACCCCTCACCCTTCCATACGATACCCCCTCCCTCATCCTGCCCCACCCTTCACCCTACCACACCCTCGCCCACCAGCCTCCCACCACCAAAGCCTCACCACCTCAATTGCCTCAACGAAGCTCAATTCCTCTCTCATTCCTCCTCCCCCTTACATAGTTACCAGCTCCTCCCACCTCCCCAACCTCACACCCAATTCCCCAACCTCACAGGGCAAGATTGAAATGATTTATAGCGTTAGAAGCAAGTTAAAACGATGAGCATCTGAGGTGCAGGAAGAAGCAGAGGAGGCGATGCGAGAGGTGCGGTAATAGACTGGTGGTTTTAGGTACTCTCTCACTTTCTTTCTTTCCCTCCCTCTCTCTCTCGTTCTCACTCTCTCACTGCCCTCTCAGTCACTCAGCTGGCTGGAGTGACAGAACGAAGTACAATCCTGCTACATTAGTTGTCAACAGTGTTCTACCGGTGCCCGTTTTCTTTGTAAATCTGCCGCGATAAAAATCAGTCTGCATTCGTGATATTTTTGTCAATATTTGCTCTGAAGTTTATAAAGCAAAACACACAGAGCATATTTTTTAAAGCAGAAGGTAGCACCGTAATTACAGCAGAATGTGCTATATAGAACACAAACACCATATTTTATTGTGTTAGCAAGAAGTATGCACCTCACTGAACAAGCGTGAACGATGCGTTGTAGAGAAGCTTTTAGGCCTGTTTAAACGTTTGTTCGTGTGTGTGTGTGTGTGTCATTTACCGACTAATCTGTAATGTGATTCTAAACTGAATATTAATGAAGAAAAATTAAGAAGACCAGACAATATTAGCTATAGCTGCTGTTCGCACTCTAACTTGGCTCAGATTTCCTTTTGCGGATTATTTCACGCAGCTCACTGGCAGAAAGACAATACTACGGTTCTACAGTCTTTCCACAGCACTCCTTCGTTATCAGTATCATCATGTACTGTCAATCTGTTCTTACAGCTCGGCATTCAGCTTTGAGAGATGGGAGTTTTAGGCCAAGTTAGAGTAAAAAGAGTATACTATCACTCGGTTCACATATCGTAGTGTAACAGGGAAGTCTGCTTCTGAAATCAGTATGAAGACAACTTTATCGTGATCGCAGAACATAGTGAAGAAACTAATGACGTCTAATTCTATTCCAGATATATTATTATTATTATTATTATTATTATTATTATTATTACTATCATTTATTGATGGACTAAGTGAACGACAAACAATAAATGGCTATGGAGTTCCTGTCCCACATATACGGGTTCCAGTACCGGCTTTGGAATTGGTGGCATGGGTGAGTGGATTCTTATTTTCATCTTTTAACCCTCTGGCACGCCTTTTTGGACGCCTTCACGCGGTGGCTTAGCCCCTTGATCCCGAAACCGTACTTTTTGGCTTAGTTATCCTACCACCAAAAAATTTCATTCAGCTTAGGAGGAGCTTTTTGACGTGGTGGGCTTACATATAGCCGTCATTAACCCCCTCGCTGCATGGGTGCTCTTCTAAGCTAAATGAAAACAGAATGAGATACAGGATGACGAGGCTAACAAGTGCTAAAACGACACAAGTAGCGTACCAGAGAAAAAGGATACGCAGAATAAATCGTTCTCTGGAGGTGCTACGAACCTCCTGCGCCACCTACAATCCGCTCCTATCTCAGATTCTTGTCTCAGTGTGAACAGGTCCTTAAACAAACTCAGTCACTATGAAGCCTCCTTCAAACTTGACATAATCGTCAAGTGGTAGCAAGAACAGGAGAGAGAGAGAGAGAGAGAGAGAGAGAGAGAATATCCTTCATTCATACTTCGCAAGGTTCCACCACAATATAAATATTGGGTTACTCAGGTTCCAGGTAACTTATTCATGAGGTTTTACTTATTTACTTATAATGCATGCCAAGTGGTCTAGTGGTGAGAATGCCCCGATGGGAGTGACAGCCTTCCCTAGGTTTGGCGCCCAAGAGGTGAATGGAAACTTTTCGATCATGAAAAAAAAAAAAAAGAAAGCTTGGCCACTTACCCTTACATGTGTGTGTGTGTGTGTGTGTGTGTGTGTGTGTGTGTGTGTGTGTGTGTGTGTCCTTATCAGGTTTTACGAAATTGTAGGTCATGAGGGTCTTAGGTATAATACATATATATATATATATATATATATATATATATATATATATATATATATATATATATATATACAGTATATATACCGGTATATATTTCTGCGCATTTACACTGGCGGTAGACTGAGTAATTATGTGCGTACTTAAGTGTTAACGTTATCGTCCTCCTTAACAAGCACCGTAACAAGCGCATGCAAACATACGCACAGGCAAAAAAGACGCCTATGCATATTCTCACGTATACATACACTCACGGAAACACTTTCACGCTAATCCACGTACAGGATTAGCCTACACATGACACGCCAGCCCATGCACGCACACGCAAACACGCCAACCCACGCAGCCTGGTGAAAAAATAGTCTTTCTGTATCAGTCGCTGTCTCCTGTTCATCACTCCCGTGTTCGATTTCGCCTTGAAAATCCCCCCCCCCTGTATCTATCTATCGATCTATCTCTCCATTGCTGTAATCTTTAATTGCATTTCTCCCCCACGTGTAGGTCATAAACTTATAATAATTGGATTTTGAAGTTTAGATTTTTTAAATGAAATGCAAAAAACATTCAGCCAAGTAATTCTGACCTCATTTCCACATTTCACATTCTACTGTTACTCACCTCATTTATTATTCTCACTCCCTCACCTCCACACTTCCTCTTCATCCTTTCCCTCACCCTCTCCTTATCGTCTCTCCCCGCACGTTCACCCTCCCCAGTCTTCCCCTCACCCTCTCCTCTCTCTCTCTCTCTCTCTCCAGTGATGAGAGGATTAGACGTGAATGGGCTGCGTGATGAGATTAGAGAGAGAGAGACAGAGAGAGTAACCCCTGTACTTTGAAAATACGGTAATACCTATATTGCAGCAAATACCTGGTAAGGTACATCATAACAGATTAACGAATATGATTTTGATAATGGTGATAATCTTTCCTCTTCACTGAACAGCGTCAACACTGGTATCATCACCCAGATTCACCGTCTTTTAAAATTCTGGTGAGCAAATCTTTTTAAGTTCAACCACCTTTTTTTCTCCCTCAGTCATTACCCACTGGAACATAAGCGTAGTTTTGTTGAGAATCGCTGAATACATCCTATGACTCATTAGGTTTATTTTTTGCGGAGGGATTTTTGAATGTCAGTCCTGTTGTAGTTTTGACCTGTTCAACAACTGGCGTTTATTTTATTATAGAAATTTAGGCCACAAGTGACTTAATTCTTTCCACTCTTCTTTCCCTTCATCCTTTCCTCCTCTACTCTTTCCTCCCTCCTACAGTCCTTTCCTCTGCCCCTTCTTCTTTACTTCTGTCCCTTTCCCTCCATCCTTTCCTCCTCTTCCCTCCTCTTCTTCCTCTTACTCTCGTCTCGTCCTTCCTCTTTCCCTTACTCACACTTTTAAAGACCTCTTTGATGCGTCACATCTGTAGATTGGGCCAGGAATGCCGAGGGTATTGTTAAGGACGCTCCTTTGAGGGCATGGCCTTGAGAGAGATACAACAGCCTGTGACGGTGAAATGTCGTATCTAAAGGCGCGACCTCAATAGGTATTTATTTATTTATTTATTTATTTATCCTGATAACCTTTCTTAAATTTATGGCTAACGGATGCTTCTAGACTCTCCCCCCTTCTCTCTCTCTCTCTCTCTCTCTCTCTCTCTCTCTCTCTCTCTCTCTCTCTCTCTCTCTCTCAATCAATCAGTCATCGCCAGTTTTGCGTTTACAGATTCTCCTCCCTCCCTGTCTCTAGGGTATGGCGTTGAAAGTGCCTGTTTGTATATCCTTGTAGAAACGGAAATGACAGGAGAGAAAGTAATTGATGTAATGGTGATAAACACTTTAATGACATGTTGCATCCCTTCTGACTCATCTCTCTCTCTCCATCCCTTCGTTCATTTTCTTTCCCTTTCTTGCTCTTTTCTCCATTCCGTCCTCTCTCCCTCATTTCTCCTTCTTTCTCTTCGTCCCCTTTCTTCCTGCCTTTTTCCATCCCTCTCTCTTCCTCTCATTCCTTTCGCCTTTCCTAATTATTTCTTCCTCCTTCCTTTTCATCTGATCCTTGCTCTTTTCACCTGCTCTACCTCCCACGCTCCCCCTCGCTCTCTTCCTCCTTATCCCTCTTCTGCTTACCCCCTGCCTCCCCCTCTCCCCCCTTCCCGGAACACAGTTACGAGGAGCAAACTTAGCCTAATTAATTGATGTTGACACGGTAGCTTCCCTTCTCATCCTTCCCCTGGCGGCTCAGACACCTCTTCCTCCCACGCCCTTCCTTTTCCACAGTCCCCTTCCTTCCCTTCCCCTCTCTCCTTTCTTCTCCATTCCCCTCGGTTCTTTCCTTTCCTTTCCTCTTATTCCCTTTCCTTTCCTCTCCTTCCTTTCCCTTCCCTTCCGGCTCACACAGCTCATCCTCTCACACTTCTCCCTTCCTCTCTTTGGTTAGTCTTTCGTTCCCCTCAGTCCTTTATCTTTTCACTCCCTTTCCTTTCATTCACTTCTCCTCCCCTCTCTTCTTTCGTCTCCCTCACTTCCTTCCCCTCCTTTCATTTGCTCTCGCCTTGCCTATCACCAGCAGAGGAAAGGGGAGATGAGAAGAAAGAGGGAAATAAGAAGGACATGAAAGGAAGGAAATGGAAGGAATTGGTATTACAGGAAAAGGAAGTACTGGTAATTAAATGTAGGAAAGGTATGAGTGATTAGGGAACGGGAAAGTATTGATACCAATTTGCAAGCGGCGGTGATTTCTCAAAATGAACAAATACTGACTGGTTTCATTCTCGTTCAACTTCATTCGGACAACAACAATAATAATAACAAACTGAAAGAAAATTGCTGACTTCCTCTCCACGAATTCTCAGCCGGGAGACAATACCAGCGTTAATTTCTGGTCAATAAACAGCGTTCCTCGTAGAGTTCTCCTGCCCCACTTCTGTACCTACTCAGCAACAACCTTCATCAGTTTCTAAGCATATCAGCACACACACACACACACACACACACACACACACACACACACACGACCTTCACTCCAAACATTAATGCCAAAGCTCCACACAGCCTCCCAGCCATCACCTTTGAGCACCGAGCAACCAAAAAGCTTAATCTAACTTAGTATTTATTCACAACATTAGCTAATTAAATTACCCTCTCTCTCTCTCTCTCTCTCTCTCTCTCTCTCTCTCTCTCACTGAAGCAGCCATCACTTTAACCACAACTGCTAGTATAATTACACACCACTTCAGCCACAACTACCAACACAACCGCAGCTAACACCAAAAGCAAAACTACCATCACACACACACACACACACACACACACACACACACACACACACACACACACACAGTTACCTTTCTACGCTGATGTATTGTTCCCTTTATTTTTGTTACTTACAGACAATTTACTTATGTTCTGCTTAGGAAAGACTTTAGAAACTCGAGAGATTATATTCCAGTCTTTACTAATTTACTCCGTACTCAAGTTCTCTTAAGTTGATAATTTCCGTCTGGTAACAAGAATTTAAAACAAAATCACTGGAGAGAGAGGGGGACAGCGCAAGTAACAGTTAATTAGGGTAGGTACAGAGGAGTTCACCTGTAATAAGGGCCCATTTACCTATTAAGGGACGTTACCAGGGAGGAAGGGAGGATGGAAGGGAGGGAGGAAGCCAAGAAGGAGGGAGGGCGGGAGGGAGAAAAGGATAAAGAAAAACCGAAGGGATGAAAGTACTGAGTGGGGAACGAATGGAAAAATAAAAAAAAGTGAGGAATAGAAAAGGAGGAAATGAGAAGTAAAAATGAAAAAAAGGAATGAAGAGAGAGAACAGGGAAGGAAAAAGGAGAAATGGGGAATTGGACAGAACAGAAGAGGTGAAAGAAAAGAGAAAATGGGAGAAATGAATATGGAAGGCAAAGAAGGAAGACAGAAAGGCAGATGAAGTAGGAATGACGAAAGCAGGTGTGTGTGTTTGTGTGAGAGAGAGAGAGAGAGAGAGAGAGAGGGAGAGCAACCTGATACTATAACACCCTGTGACGTGTTACAGTGCTGTGTGCAGAATTAGTTGCATGATACTGTGACGTATCTGTTCCAACCTGGAGATTCCAAACCCTTTTCAGCTCAGTTGATGGTCAAGTGTAGTCATAACAAAGAGGCTTTTCCTACTCCATAACTAAAGCTCATTCGAGGGCAATACAAGCACAACTTAGTATTTTGGCTGTGGGGGTGTCCAGTTCAGTCAGATGAAAACAAATGGACTTTAGCGAAAATATGTAGACTGTCTGCGTATCTGTCTTTCTGTATCATCCGGGGACGTTCATTAACACTATAATTATTGCACTTCTGTCTATATATTATGATGGTAATCCTGGCCTTCATTGTCGCATATACAGCGTTCGATAATACTCGTAATTTAATGAAATAATCTATCTAACTATATATTTACCCATCTCCAGTCCTTTACTGCTCCATTAGGAGTGTTCAGTAATAATATGATAGTGTGTGATGTGCAATGGGTAATGACATGATGCTGACAAAACTGCATTTTTACTTGAGTACACCGCTTCCCGGCCGATCAGCGAAGTTAAGCAACGTTGGGTCTGGTTAGTACTTGGATGGGTGACCGCCTGGGAACACCAGATGCTGTTGGCATAACGTACTCCCTACGTGTCAAGTGGGGTTGGTGGAGGATTAGTGCCCCTCCCTGTAAAACAATTAACTCTGAGCCCTTGTCCACCCCGTTTGGGATACATGGCGTCTGGCAATGAATGCATGAATGAATGAATGAAAACGTAGTGACATGATTCTGATAATAATACAGTGTGTGTGTGTGTGTGTGTGTGTGTGTGCAGAGATACGATTGTGCTAATAACACATTTGCATTTTTCAGGCGCGGTATGGGTTTCAGCGCGGCGCTGCAGGGTGAGAGCAGCCACGCGGCGCTGCTGGTGCGGCAGGACGGGGAGCTGCGGCTGCTAGACACCATGCGGCGGGTGCTGGTGGCCAGAGCAAAGTGTGACAGGGACTACGCCGCAGCACTCACACACCTCGCACACACTGCAGCTAAGATGGACACGGCTGATGCTGACCTAGACCACTCACAACTACACAAGGTCTCGTTTCGTTTGTATTCTCATCCTTTTCGCATTTAATTTGTTCTCATCATAACTTTGGGCACTCAAAAAAAAAAAAAAAAAGTCAGAATGTTAGTGTTTTTTTTTTAATTCTGATTCTGTGAAGCATGGATACGTTTATTATGTTTTGATTTTTTTATGGGAGTTTTGGATAGTCTGGTATCGTATCCAAGTTAAGACGTGAAACTTGGTAAATATCACCGTAATTTTTTTTTTTCCTGGTTCGTGGATTAGGCCTATGGACACTCCCAACCCCACGTATCCATCCCTAACCCCACAGAGCTATACCTGACATATTAACCAACACCCCTCTCAACCCCACAAACCCACATCCCTCCTAACCGCAAAAACCCACACCCCTCCCAGCCCCACAAACCCACACCCCTCCCAACCCCACAAACCCACACCCCTCCCAGTCCCACAAACCCACACCCCTCCCAGCCCCACAGACTCACATCCTCTCCCAAACTCCTGTGATCCCGTATTCGCTATCCCTCCCAGAAACCCCCATTTCTGTCCCATACAGGCGTGGAGTGTGATGGTGGAGGGGTTGGAGGAGTGGAGCAGCGTCATGAGACAGAATGCTGACACCCTTGTATTGGACACTGTGGAGAAGTTGGCAGCGCTCATCACGGAAAAGCGAGCGTCTAGGAAAGTGTACTATGAAGAGCACCAAAGGATAACCAATGAAGTTTCTAGGGTGAGTGAGGGTTCAGCGTGGGTACGCCTGTTTCGTCACCGCTCTCTCTCTCTTTCCCCGGCGGGACTGGGCGACTCAATTTCGGGCTTGATTTGGTTTGGTTTGGGTGTAAGTTTAATTTCATAGTCACTTACCTTCAATGCTGTAGAGAGTACCAAGCAATACAGGAGTTGACAGAAAATGTCTCCTTTGGGTAAATTCCTCTTTAAAGATGATCTGTTTCAAAAACTTTTCCAGGCTCTCTCCTAGCTAACATTAACACAACAGTGCGTGGCTACGTGTGTGTCGCTCTCAGCACATGACACCTGGGAACCATTCACCGGTGTTAATATTTTCTCAGGAGGAGTTTCTGCCACTCTTCCGTAATTTTTTATTTAGTTTCGCTGATAAATAACCCGCTATATTCCAAAGTTTCAACAAAAGCATTTTGTTCGCCTGTGTATATTATACATATAATTATAATCGCTGCGACCACTCCTAAATTTGCAGCTGGAGCTCAGTAGTCACTTTATATGGTATCGTCTTTCACTGAAATAATTATATAGGCTAGTAACTTACATGCGGTCTATTATATAACTAAGTTCCCATTAGTGCGATGATTAACGCACGGAGCGACAAAGACACGCCCATCTCCGACCGCTTCCCGCCACTGACTTGAATTTTTCATAAACTCTGGTTTTTATCGATTATAGTCGTCAAAATAAATAGGTACGCATCGCCCAGGTCGTATTCGATGTTATTTTCGCTGTTCGGAACACTTCCTTCGTTAGCTATTTATTTAGCACGTTACACCACATTATTCTCTTGTATGTTAATGATCCGGACTACATCTGTACTGCATCTGTAACAAAATAAATTATATAAAGGTGTAATATGCATGATAAATTGCTGAAGATAGATATTATAAAGCCTAGAATACGGTATCTATATACTTAGGATTGAATATCCTTACGTCGACACCAACATACGCATCACCACATCCATGTTTTACGGTGGCAGGAAATCCTTCGTCACCTTCATTGAAAACCCTTTTTTTTTTTTTTTTAGTTTATTCTTAATGCTTCTAGATTATCTTTATTCAGCGTAAAGCCTGCCGTATTTAGTAGGTGCAGTATCTAATCCTTGAAATTCGAAAAATCTATCAAAAGCTGACCAAAATTGTCAGATGGCAAAAACTAAATTGAAGACGTTCTCGGGGTGCTGTTAGGGGTCATCCTTTTGTAGCTATTTCTTACCACTGCCTGATGATTTTCTTAGTCAAAACTCATTAGAGACTTCGAATTGGAAGGGCTAAGTATATAACCTAGACACAGCCTTGAGTGTGGCTCATTTCGCTGGCTAATGATGCTGATAGTTCTATGTTCATACCTATTTTTTTTCTACTACCACACCCCATCTTCAGGTGGGAATAAGTTCAGGGTACTGATGATGATACAGCAAAACTCACGTGGAGACAACAAAATACATATACAGCACCTTGTATCACCCATGTGATAAAATACTGCACCTCGTATCACCCATAAAATACAGCACCTTGTGTCATCTATAAATGATAAAATACTACACCTTGTATCATCCATAAATGATAAAGTACAGCACCTTAATCACCCAGAAATAACAAAATGCAGCACCTTGTATCACCAGTAAATGATAAAATACAGCACTTTGCATCACCCATAAATGATAAAATACCATACAGCACTTTGTGTCACCCATAAATGATAAAATACAGCACTTTCACCCAGAAATGATAAAATACAGCACCTTCTTTCACCCAGGAATGATAAAATACAGCACCTTCTTTCACCCAGGAATGATAAAATACAGCACCTTCTTTCACCCAGGAATGATAAAATACAGCACCTTCTTTCACCCAGGAATGATAAAATACAGCACCTTCTTTCACCCAGGAATGATAAAATACAGCACCTTCTTTCACCCAGGAATGATAAAATACAGCACCTTCTTTCACCCAGAAATGATAAAATACAGCACCTTGTATCACCCAGAAATAATTGAGATTTGAAATTATGTCATACATGTACTGTATAATGAATCCCATAGGTGCCAACATCTTCTGAAGCTAATGGTGCATTAGTTAGCAGATCAAGATTGTAAGTGGAAGTGGAAGAACCAGAGTTCAGTTCTTAGGCTGGTCAGCCTTTTGGGTGCAATTTGTTGCCCCACATCACTGTTCACCAACAGTACAACTGAAGACCTGGCATTATATTGACTACAGTGAGTTCCATTCTGATAGTAGACGATTAAAGCTTGACTTCCACCTTAATGACATTCAGGCCACAGTCACACCAAATGTTTGCTTGAACAGGTGGTAGTTTTGCATTACTGTAACCCATACACGTGGCTCCACTGGACACAGGTAGGTGCAGGCAAGAACATACATGGGCTACAATGGTGCAGAACATACATGGGTTGCAGTGGTGCAGAACATACATGGGTTACAATGGTGCAGAACAGACATGGGTTGCAGTGGTGCAGAACATACATGGGTTACAGTGGTGCAGAACATACATGGGTTACAGTGGTGCAGAACATACATGGGTTACAGTGGTGCAGAACATACATGGGTTACAGTGGTGCAGAACATACATGGGTTACAGTGGTGCAGAACATACATGGGTTACAGTGGTGCAGAACATACATGGGTTACAGTGGTGCAGAACATACATGGGTTACAGTGGTGCAGAACATACATGGGTTACAGTGGTGCAGAACATACATGGGTTACAGTGGTGCAGAACTCCAACCCATGCCAGGAAGCATTTGGTGTGGATTTAGCCTCGTGCATTTGTTAGGCATTAGCATAATTAGAACAAATTATGACTTCGTACTGCAGCCTCATCAGGAGGACACTGAGAAAATCATAGCAGACATATTACTTCATGGGAACTACAAGGAGTAAAGCATTAATTCAAGAAAAAATTATTTCAAGAGGCTGTGGTAAAAGAGAAAGAAAATAATGAAAGAGCTCTGACACAGCAGTGAAGAAGAGAAATACAGTGGGAATCACAGCAAAGACTCCCAAAACTTTTGCTGGACTGGACTGGATGATTCAAAGGCCCAAACTCTTTGTCGGCTAAGGAGGCGCTTCCTTGCCAATTTATTGTCCATATTACAGCTTATTATGGTACTTTCTTGTGTGTTACCCATGTCATTTTACCGTAGATACCGATGGTGAAGTGGGTGAGGGAGTGTCTTACTCTTTTCTTTCCTTTTCTCATACACTGTGTTTAGATTTTAGTATTTTTTTATTTTTTACCCCAACAGATATCCTAATTCTGGTCCAATAGGCCTCTTGTTATCTGTAACTTCCTGTGTTTTCCTGTCAGAATATGTTAATACTGTATACCAAATAGAGGAATAAACTGTTAACAAGAAAGAGATGCTATAGGCCAAACTAATAAGAATACAGACCTATAAACCATTTTCCATAACAATAATTTTCCATCTCACGTTGCAGCTCCAAGAGGCAGTGGGAAAAGCGAAGAACAACTATGAGCAGGCACTGGAGTTATACAAGACCTCCAAGACCAAATATGAAGATCAATACTTAAAAGGTGAAGATTGTGTAGGACTATACAGTCATGCCTATTAAGTCCTATCACAAAGACCACTGGTAATATATGGAATTTGAGACATCACCTCCTAGCTCAATTGTACGTTTGGAGACTAAACTTTGCCTACTATTCCACTGCTTCTACTTCACACTTTAGGCATGGCATTTCATGCCTCTCTGATGTGTTATAATTATAAAAAAGAACTATATATGGTTAGAGGAACATGCCAAACCTCATTCAGCTTAGGAATACTAGCCAGCAGAGGAGAGCGGGAAGTAGAAGAGGCGAAAATTATTATATGAAGATTTGTCCCCCTGCTACAGTGAAATAAGACATCTTTAAGTTAGAAGTAAGCTGTAATGACAGTTCTTCCTCTTAGTTTATAACAGTTTATTAAATACCAGAGTTTAAAGTAATTAAACACTTCATAGCATATTTACAGCTTATAAGATTAAATGAGTCAATACAGTACTTTACCATCTCAAGTAGGATCAAAGACTTTCTTTCCACAGAACTATTCAGTGTACAGAGAGTTAAATTGTCCAAAACCTTGTACTGTGAAGTAGCTGCTTTACATTTTATTTCAGCTAATATCAGATGATATTTGGGTAAACCTAGAGCAACAAAAATATTTGAAAATTAGCTCAGTCTTTGCGTTGTCAGAGAATAAGAAAATCTTTCACTTGTTATGTTGGTTATGATGAACTGCTGTATTTTAATCAGCTCATAGAAACTCACCACAGCCAAATGGTTAAAAAAACACTGTTTTGTTTTCCTTAAATGGTGTGGACAGGTAAACTGGATTAGAAACTAGAACAAAGAAAGAAGCACCAGTAGGCCTACATTTTCCTTAACTGTAACAAATTTAAATTGTGTTCTGATAGATATGCCAGGTAAGGAGCCAGAAGAACTAAAAGAGAAGTACCAGAAGACTCTCACTTTCCCAAGCTAAAACAAATTTAAACTGTATTCTGGCAGGTAAGCCAGGTCGCAAGCTAGATGAACTAAAAGAAAGGTATCAGAAAGCATGTCGTAAGCTCCATCAAGTGCACAATGACTACGTCCTGCTGCTGTGTGAGGCAGCTGACTATGAGAGGGACTTCAGGACTGTGTTGCTGCCAGGCCTGCTAGAGTACCAGGAGAGAGTGCAAGAGGACATGATTGATAAGTGGTGAGTGGTATAGTGTGTTTTGTCTAACCTGATGAAAATGTCCAACCTCCTTTGGCTCAGTTGAAGATAAGAGGAAAGTGAAGTTGAAAATATTTTCCTCTGCAGTTAGAGAGAAATAACCAGTGATGCTCCATATTTGTTCATTTAATTTAATTCTGAAAGCTATCATACATGACTGCATGTGTCAACCGTATTCAGTTGAGGATGGATTTTTCATGTTTCACAACTTGTGGCAGCATCTCAGTTCAGTCACCTAACCCAGAGATTATTTTGTAGGCCTCACTGAAGTCCTGTGTGAAGTAATCCCAAGCCTTCATGGGTCTGCCTAATCTGCTCTGTCATCCACATTCACACTCCTAGATAATTTCACCTAGTTTTCATCCTGCAGTCTCTCCAAATGTCCAGACCTCCTCAGTCTCTTCCCATGCATCACATCACCAATGCCTTCATTTCTCAGCCTGTCTGGCTACACATTCACAGTCTTGCCATTTGAAGCTTTGTCATTTAAGGAAGCACTACATATCCTTCGATCATTCTCATCTCTGTACACTCTAACCTGTGCACATCCTCCCTTTCGATTGCTTTCTCACTACTAACATAATTATATCTTCTTTCTTGCAGGAGATGTATCCTACGGGAAGTGTGGGAGCTGACCGACACCACCCAGGGAAGGTTTGCACAGCTGCAAGCTGAAGTTGGTGCAGCTGTAGCAGCCATCTCACCCAAGACTGAATATACTGTCTTTTCTGATAACAATAAGTTAGTTCTGTCAGCTTTTTCCTAAAGCCTTGTACACACCGAGATACAAAGTCTAGAGACAGTCGAGCGACTATGTATCTCGACTGTTGCGAGACAATCCAGATACAGACGGGTGACAGTCCAGAGACACACTGGAGACAAGGTATCTTTGTCTCTGGATTGTCTAGAGACTGTTGCGAGACGGTCACTAGACATTTCTGCTACTTTCTCGCTGTACTATTGCTAGACAATCGAGAGACAGTCCAGCGACTTTGTAGCGCGTCCGTGATTGAACTATCCACCTCGTGAATTTTGAAATATCAGTTTACAACCAACATTTGTCATATTAAACTCAAGAAGTGATGTTCCAGTCACAGGCAAAATGTACATGTGAAGATATACATATATGGACAAATATCAATCTATCTGTCTGTCTGTCTCTCTCTCTCTCTTTCTCTCTCTCTCTCTCTCTCTCTCTCTATTTATATATATGTATGTGTGTGTGTGTGTGTGTGTACCGTATATACCGGTATATATATTTCATTTCATTCATTCATCACCCAATCCTACATTGCCCCATGAGGAGCGTAGGAGCTCGGTACAAGGCAAGTTGGTCCTTAAGATGAGAGTGACCAGCCTCACTCATCCCTGAGTGGCATCACGTGAGCTATAAACCCCAACCATCCCTTGGATATAAACCCTCACCAGCTCAATCCGATTGTAGCGCCATAATTACTCACTAAACCACCAGGCACCAAAATTTGGATATATGGTTACCACCCAGCATAGCAAATGGTTTCCTGGTGTACAGGAAACCATTTGTCTTGTCACTTAGTGTAGAGTCACCCACAGGCAGAAGGAAGAGGAAAGAATGAAGGAATGAAAGACAGAAGAAGGAGTGTAAAGTCACCCGTAGGCAGAAGGACAAGGAAAGAATGAAGTAAAGAAAGACAGAAGAGAATGGAAGGAAAGAAGAATGAAGGAGAGGAAAGGGCAGACACCCGAGAGCAGCACTACATCGAGTGAGTGGATGGTGAGCGCCCACACCTACGTATATATATATATGTGTGTGTGTGTGTGTGTGTGTGTGTGTGTGTGTGTGTGTGTGTGTGAATAATTGCCAAAACCAACAGTGGAATCACTAAAGTTAATAACTGTCATGACTGAACCATTTACGTACCCATAATTTTTCAGCGATGTATGTAAAACATGTAAATATACCAATTATTAGGACAGACCCGTATACATACAGCATAATCTTTCAACGATGATGTATAACTTTTATGCAAAATTAGAGTATATAAATATAATCTGTAATTATTTAGGATTGAACCATATACATATAATTATTCAATGTATGTTCAACTGTTATGCATTTATATTGTTAAAATATGTGAATACTGACGCCTCATAGCAGGAGGCGTGCATTTTTAAATGCGAACTTAAAAAAGAAAAAAAAGGAAAAAAAATTCGTCATCCGTTGCCAAATCCCTTCGCATTGAGCAACTTGTATCTTGTCTCCCATATCTAGTAGGAGACAAGATACAGCCGAAATCTTGTCTCCGGACTGTCGCGCGACTGTCCAGCGACAGATTTAGACTTTCCTGAGACAGTCACGCAACGGTCTAGTGACATTGTCGTGCGACTTTTGCTGGATAAAGTATCCTGGTGTGTACGTGACCCAGAGACAATGTCTAGTGACTGTTGCGAGACAAATTTAGATTTTTCTGAGACAGATGCGAGACAGTCCAGAGACAATGTTGCGCGACTTTGTATCTTGGTGTGTACGAGGCTTAAGACTCACTGATATATGTCCTCTCCGCTGTTGAACCCCTTGCATCTGACGATGTCATTTTTAGTTTATTCCTGATGCTACAAGACAGTTTTATTCAACTTAGGAAAGAACTCTCCTACTGAAGAGGATTAGTAAGCCAGTATTTGACCCACCAGTTTGAATAACTGAATTGAGCCATCAGGAAATTACAAAAATAAAATGAAGATGTCCCTGATCTTAGTGGGCTAAATATCTTGTTCCTCTCTAATTTAAGAATGGTATTATAGCTTGATTTATGTGATGTGTATACTGTGTTATGCATTTCAGTACTATATTGTAAATATCTAGATTTTGATATCTGTGGTACACTGTTTTCACATAGCCTGAATCCATTCTGTGGCTGTTGATTAGTTAATCATTCTTGCAATTCATATATAAATATCATGTAGTATATTGCTATCTTGTGCTTGAGAAAGACACCTTCACATGGTGGTATCAACATAACCAGGTGGTTACGCTGTTTGGTTATACAAACCTTCCTCAACTCCCTCCATATCCTTCAAAAGAGATTGGTGGGCTGATGGGTCAGAAGAAAAAAGCTACTCCAGCCTACAGTCCACTGGATTCATGTTCAGATGAGTCTTGGGCCACAGCAACAACATTATCTCTTGATGATTACTAACATTGATTTCTCCAATAAGTAAGAGAGTTCCTGTGCCTCTGATAATGATTCAACAACCTATGCATCATATTCCACCTTCAGGAGCTCTCCCCCTGAACCTGTAACCTTTGAGTTCAGTCCTGACCTATTGGGTGACGGTGTTGGGTCGCTACAAGCTGGCCAGCTGGCGGTGGACTCCCTGACGGTGGACTCCCTCCGTCTGCGACTGACAGACGTAGAGCACCGACTGAGGGAGGTGACAGCAGAGCTAAGAGAGAAACAGAACTTACTTAACCAGCACGAGACAGAAGTGGTCAACATCCGCAAGAATTCACTCCAGGATTCTAACATTGCATCAAGGTTTGTGATCATAATCTCTGCATTTACAACTTTTAATCCTCAATTTTAGGTCAAAAGGGAGAGATGATGAAGTTGTGACACTAAGGTGTATTTGACAAAGTGTAAGTGTTGGTGATAGTAAAAAGAAAAAAAGAAAAAGAATAAGCAGTCAAACAGCCACGTCCCACAATACACCTGCCAATCCCATTATGCTCCCTTTGGAGTATAGGTGCCCAAGCCTAGGGTACATAATCCTGAAAATGTACAGTAAGGGTTGAAGACTGACCTATGCCCATGGTAGCATTATACGTAATAGTTAAACCTCAGTTACTTCTAGGACTAACTTGCACAGCAACCACAGCCCATTTCAGTCTGAGAGCTCTACAGTCAGACCACAAGGCATCTTATATTAGAGATCTCTATCTATCTATCTATCTATTTATCTATTGCCAGATGCCTTAATCTCATATGGAGTGGCCACAAACAAATTGTCTCCAGTCACCCTGTCCCCTGCCATTTCACTGCCCTCGCTCTAACTTACATCCCCCTTCACACACACCTTCTCACATATGCCTCTCTGCTCCATCCCTCCATCTCACTCACATACACTCTTCTAGTTAGTCTCTCACTCTCCATCCTCTCCACACTGCTGATGATAAATTGTGTCTAGCAGGTTACCAGTGTTGAAGCGGGCCAGTGACGTGCTGCACCGTGAACTGAATGAGCTGCGGTGTAAGGAGTCATGGCTGCAGCACCAGCACAGCATCATCCACGACCCTCTCGCATCTCTCGGCTGTGAGGAAGCACCACAGCCATGGGAGGCCACGCAGGGACATGTCAACGGAGAGTCGGTAAATATGGGCTGTGCTGAATTGTTGTACTTGTTTTAAATATGTGGATGGTTATGTTTATGAGATGGAATCAGGATTCTGAGGACTTGATTGGCTAGGGAATGAGTGTGTGGCCCATTTCACTGGACATGCTGTTGAGTTCTCCATCTCTCATGTACAGTAGTTCTCTTTCCTTGTTTTCTGGACCCTGCCTCATCATATTCATAGGTGGGGAAAAGAGGTCAGGATGATGATGATTTTAACAATGTTGATGGTGAAAATGTTAATGATGACTCAGTGAGGATGAGGATTATGATGTTGATGATGATCATGATGGTGATTATGGTGCTGATGATAGTGACAATGATGATGATAGTAATGATGGTGATGACAATGATAATGATGGTGACTAATGATGATAATAATGATGGTTGCAAGAGGTGGTTGGAGTTCATTTTAGTCATAGAATGCCATGAGGAGCTTAGACCAGTCATCTGCTTTCAGTAGCCCAGGCTTTGCATCATACATCATGAATTGGTGCAAGAGAGGGCTGCCTTCATGTGATGGCACTGATATAGCCAGGAGGCTTTACTACCTAATTATACAAATGTCTCTTATTTACTTCCCTGGACTGAAGGAGAAGAGGAGCCTGAGGCTGCAATTGCTACTGCTACAGTTCATAAACTCTCTCCCAAGCAGAATAAAATTGTGTGGTGACGTCAAAAAAATGAGAAGGATGTGACGGTGCTGAAGGAATTAACACTTCTTAAACTCAAATATCAGTCAATAAGTATGGTATCACTGTACAATAAGAGGATACTGATCTAGTTTTATTATAATGGTTAAATGCTTGTGGTTCATCTTCACTCATTATATACAGTAATTCCTTTCTTGCTTATAGTTTCCATTGTATTTGTACTGGAGAGGGACACCTTTGCATGGTGGCGCTGATATGACTGGATGGTGGAGGTACCTGGTTACAAAAACTTCCTTCATTCCCCTCCCTGTCCCCTAAATGAAGGATGGTGAACTGTAGAAGAAGTACAGCTTTGGCCTGCAGTTCACTGGGTTCACATTCAGATGAGCCTGGGGCTGCAATTAGTACTGCTACGCTCCACTGTTATACTGTACTAAATTATAACTACAGTATATACAGCTGCAGACATACATCAGTTATCAATAAAGTGCACTTCCTTGTGACAGAGAAAGAGAAGAACAGTGACTTTTGAAATGCAATAATGAAGTCTTTTGATCCCAACAAGCTTCTCAGAATACTGTTAGAGGATTATACTGATTTGACTAAAATGTGTGATGATGTTACTGTATTTTCCTCATCTGTACATAGTTCATACGTATAAATGATGAGATAAGTTTGTATCTTGCCAGCTTTCCCAACTATTATGTATCTTAACTTTGCAGGAGTACAGGTCAAAGTCGTTACTGTCCCTCAACTTTGCGGTACGTTATGCATGTGCAGTAGATCCCTGTAGATTGTTTTAGTCTTCAGCTGTGTGTATCAGACTCATCTTTCACTTCACTTTTGATCTTTATAGTCAAACCCATTTACAGTAAATACTGTGCCACAGTTTGTTATCATGTTACTGAAATTTTTGGTGGTGTTGAGACATTAAGAGCATGACCAGCTGAATTTAGATAGAAACTGACAATCACACTCTAAGCTCATAGCTGCACAATAAAGCACTAACTTAGTCAAAGGGATGGCTTAGGTAGCACTGGCCACCCCTGAGATACTCCACTCCATTGGCCAACCTTCCTAAAAGAGTTCTCCTTAAACCATGGCTACCACATTTTAAAATCCATGTTACACTGCTGCAATAAGGCATTATGATCAGGTCTCATTGAATATTAATCCTTTATTGGACAAAGGTCTTCTTAAGTTAAGTATTGTACAGTAGAAAGTTTGGCAGTAGCCAGAACATAGGAGTACTGTAATGTTCTTTGTCAGGCAGGGATCTCAAGCATCTTAATAAAATCTTCAAGTGGACAGGATAAAATGCCCATGTAGCATAAATACCAACAAATGGTTAAGGGCAGGAGAATGATAAAATGTTCATGCATAAATCCAGTAAATCTTAGGCCTGAGTTGATTTTACATGAGTATCACATTGACCTAAGCTTCCACTAACTCTAGTATTCAGTACACTCTGCCTAGGGCATTCAGTGCTCTGTTAGATACATGTAATTCAGTAGTTGCTCTTACAGGACAATACTATTTTGATAAAGATTATATTGTATGAAGAAGTATAATGTGGCTAGTGAGTTATTAGTTACTTATGTATGGTAGAATGACAGATGTTTTATTACTGTGCATTTGTTTATTGTGCTTTAATGTAGTACTGTTGAACCTACAGTAGTTTGTCCTTTGATGCATTGTTGTTGGTGTCAGTTAGAGTGAAATTCCCCCTGAACTGAATTTGTCCTTTGTATTTTTTTATTTGATTTTTCTCAAAACATTGATTAATGTTTAGGTTTTATGTATTAAATTACCATCTGTGATCCTGTTACTGGTACTTGTACAGCACTATGCAGTTCTATATGTTCTGCAGAGCCTTAAGTTGTGGTTTTCAGATTACACAATAGTCAATTGCATAACTCTTATGTAGTTTTTCATTATGATTCAGTATGGGTGCAGAGAATGAGATTTTTTTGCATATAATAGGGTAATGTGAAGTTTAACGAGCCTTCATTTGCCTGTTGCATAATTGCTATATTTAGCATACTTTATTTCTTACATGAATGATTTCACGAATGATCTGACTTCATATGGTTAAATAAATGATAATGAACTTCGGAGCTTAACCTTTTTCCTGGAGTCAGTGTAGACATTTGTTAGGATCATGTGTTTGGTGCTCCATGAAGTCATGTTGACAGATGTGTATTGTTGCTTTCACTTGCAGGGGCTTAAATCCAATTCAGTACTGGGCCTCAATTTCTTGGTATGTAGTGTTGAATTGACTCCCCATCCCATGTGCTTGATAAACCCTTCAGTAGTATCTGCCAGTAAACCAGTCAGTGTTGTGGTACATGACACTGCAAGCACAGATGGACAGCAAGGATATATTTATTTATTTACTTATTTATTTATTTCTTTGGATGCCTGGTGGTATGGTGGCTATATGTTGTCCATGAAGGTGTACATCCAAGAGATGATTGGGGTTTACATGCTCCCTTAGTAATATCACACAGAGACAAGGAAATCATCACTCTTGCCTTAAATATGTGAACTATATAGCACAACCCTGAACCCGTAAGCTCCTGATGGGGCAGTAAAGAATTAGATGATAGATTTATGTTTGTATTTATTTACTTATTTTCTTTCTTTATTTATTTATTTATTCATTTATTATTTGCATATATTAAACCAGTCAGTCCTGAGCCATCATTTTTTATTTTGTTTCTGCTATCCTCTGATGACTCTGTTAAGCTTAAGCAAGACTTTTTTAAATTAAGGGGTTAGATACAGCCTTAATAAATCCCTTCAACTGTTGTTGTTGCTCAGCTCCAATCTGTGAGACTGAGCAGAACCACTGTCCACAAGTACAGTAAGCAACTGCTCCTGTGAAGCTGTCATACAGGGCATGGGGAACCAGTGCCCCCTTGTGGTAGACTGTCTCACCAGGGTCAGACCAGGGTCCTTCCTCATTGTGAGGTGCAGGGAAATATGGGGAGGTTTGATGTCTGGGTGGACACTGCAGCTACCTACCCAGGGTGCACATCACTGCCACATGTAGGTTCCTCATCAGTGACACGTCTTCAGTTTACTGTACACAGATTTTCCTAAGTTGAATAAAGTTGTCTGGTAGTGGCAAGAATAAGAAGGCTTCTTGCAGATTCGAGGGTTAATGGTGCAGCTTTGATGAATTTGTGGTACAGTATTTGTATATTTATCATCTTGAATCCAGGTGATGTACAACTGTACTTACTGCTACTTGACGATTTGTATTCAGTTTGTAAAAGGTTTCTCGTACTGAAGGAGTTTATTAAGGCAATACAGTATCTAATCCCTCCTGCTCTGAGGATCTTCCAGCCTAAACAAAGTCATCCAGAGGTAATAAGAATAAACTAAAAAATTGCATCAGTTTAATAACTAAGCTACAGTAGTTTGGACTTCATACTCCTTATCTTTGCATCACTTGTGTACTGTAATACTGTATATGTTTTGTCTTTGTGAGATTGATGGTAGCAAAGTTAATACAGTATTTGTTGACCATGTCTGTGCCTCAAATTCATTGCCTATGTTTATTGTTTTATTCTTGAATTCTATCTATCTATCTATCTATTGCCAGACGCCTCAATCCCGTTTGGGGTGGCCACAAACAAATCGCCTCCAAGTCGCCCTGTCCCCCGCCATTTCACTACCCTGCTCCCAACTCACACCCCCCTCTCTCATATACCTCTCCACCCCATCCCTCCATCTCATCCTCGGTCTCCCCCTCCCTCTTCCACCCTCCACCTCACTCACATACACTCTCTTCGTCAGTCTTTCACCCTCCATCCTCTCCACATGGCCAAACCACCTCAGTGTGTTCCTCACAACGCTTCCTATCACATCCACATCAACACCACAACGCTCCTTTATATCCTCATTTGTCAGCCTGTCTCTCCACGTGACTCCACAGGCTCCTCTTAAATAACTCATTTCCACTGCTCTCACTCTTGACTTGTGTCCTTCCAACAAAGTCCAAGCTTCACTTCCGTACGTTAGAGTTGGTATCACAATACTGTCATGTAGTAACTTTTTTACTTCCATGCTCACTTCCCTGTTTCTTATCACTGCTTTCAAGGAACCAGCAACCTTTCTTCCCTGCTGTACCCTTTCAAGCACTTCACCCTCCAAACCTCCATCCTTACTCATCACACTACCCAAATACTTAAACGTACTCACATTTTCCAATTCCTCACCATCCAACCTCGCTATACATTCACTGACTTCACCTCTCTCAAAGACCATCACTTTACTCTTCCCTACATTCACCTTTAGGTTCCGTTTCTTACACACTCTCTCAAACTCATCCACCAAGCCTTGCAGCTCCCCTTCATCTTCACTCAACAACACAGTATCATCTGCAAACAACAGTACAGGGAGTTTCCAAACACTATCCTCTCTCACCAGGGCCACTCCAACATCCACTACCCTACCTTGTACCTCTTTTATTACCCCATCCATGTACAGATTGAACAACCATGGAGACATGACACATCCCTGTTTCAACCCAACTTTCAAAGAGAAAAATTCACTTAGTTCACCATCCACACGCACTGCAGCCTTCGCACCATCGTACATACTCTTCACAGCATTCAACAACTTCCCATCTACTCCATATATTCTTAACACTTTCCACAATCCTTGTCTATCCACCCTGTCATATGCTTTCTCCAAATCCATGAAAGCCGCATACAACTTCTTTCCCTTCTCTAGAAACTTTTCCACTAAAGATCTAAGAATGAATATCTGATCTACACAACCTCTTCCCTTCCTAAAGCCTCCCTGTTCTTCTCCAACTAATTTCTCTGTTCTTTCTCTAACTCTGTCTATAAGTATCCTACCATACACTTTTCCTATTATACTAAGAAGACAAATGCCCCTATGATTACCACACACTTCTTTTTCCCCTTTTCCTTTGTACAAGGGAATAATTATACCTGACTTCCAATCCTCCGGGACTCTACCTTCCTCCCAGGCCAATCTGCACATCTTCCACATCCATTCTACTACTATCTCTCCCCCATGCTTCAGCATCTCACCACACACTCCATCAATTCCTGGGGCTTTCCCCGATTTAACTTTCTTCATTGCTTCCACAACCTCTATCCTACTGATTTCTACCTGTCTTCTCACCTCCCTCCTTCTCCCAGCCATTCCCCAGCCACTTATACTCGCATTACTTCCATCCTCTACGTTCAACAATTCCTTAAAGTGTTCTCTCCATCTGCTCACTTTTTCTCCCTTCTCCACTAGTAATCTACCATGTTTATCTTTCTTGAATTAATTCTTTCATATTGCTTGAGTTTTTATGTGGTTGTGTAACTTAGCAATTCTATTTTACCTCGGTATCGTTTGGTTGCATTTGTGAATTAAACTGGTTCTTCTTTCCTTAGTTAATTCATATAGTAGTGCATTGTGTTTTGTTGACTGTACCTTCTATTGTTTATCAGCATTGTTCTGTTTACTGAGTTTATGTTTAAGTATTTCACAATTTTGTTACCTTTATTATTTTTCATGTGTGTTTCTTTCTTCTATAATACTGCTCTTGGGAAAGTAACAAGTCCTTTCACCTTGAATGTTTTAAATGACTGATCTAGCACTGGGCTTTTATGGTCTTGATGGGGCAATGCAGGATTGGATGATTGATAGATAGATGGATGAATGTGTTGGTGAATAACTGTTGTAGGGTAGAATACATTAGTTCCCAAGTTCCGTTGCATCTACGCCTATCTTCCCTCAGCACCAGCGCTCGGACTCACTCTCCCTCAAGTCCCGGTCAGCAGCCATTAAAGAGCTCCTACGTAAGCCATTCACTCGGGGTGGCAGCAAGGCAGGCAGCCAGTCCCCTCCCTCCACCACCCCACCCACACCCACACGCTCCAACACTGAGGAGAGGGCAATTCCACCTGATGCCAACTCACCACAGGAACCACATACTGATGGGCACGCCGTTAATGGCATCCCTGAGTTGGTAGGTGCTGTGTGTTTGAGCAGAAATAATGGATAATTGATTATACAAACACTCTTAACATGAGAACTGTGACATACTTTACATAACGAGTTGTTCCATGGACTGCTACATTCATCATGTGAGTTGGAGTGAATGTTGAATTTTTTGTACTTTTTCTGGTCCTTAATATGACTAAATCAGAGTACTGTAGATACTGACCAAAATATTTGCATATGCGTTTTTTAGCATGCCCTCTTCTATCACATACCCATAAAACTGATCTTTAGTGAATTAAAGAAATACCCAGCATGTGTGACTCTCCTGGCAGACCTATGACCCTGATCGTTGCCTGGAGGATGAGCCATGGTTCCATGGTGTACTGCCAAGGGAAGAGGTGGTGCGGCTGCTGGTGGAGGAGGGGCAGTACCTGGTGAGGGAGACAACCCGCAATGATGAGCAGCAGGTGGTGTTATCAGTCTGCTGGGGCTCACACAAACACTTCATTGTCCAGACCACACCAGAGGTACAGTTCATGATCAGGTAGTGGGGTCTTCAGAATGTCTATAATTAAGATGTGTTTGTATCTATGTTCATTGTCCTCTTCCTCCTCATGGTTCATTATGTTACGGGCAGGAGTGTACAGTAGCTAGGACTTTGTTTTTTTTGTTTTTTTTTAATGGAATGGCAAAAGGATAATCAGGCATATTTCAGGGGTGGCCAAGGCAACCCTCTGGCCATGCCACTGTTACAGGCACAATACTGTAAGTCCTTGTTATAAATCATTGAGGTCACAGACTTAGTTCACAAAAGCAATGAGGCTCACGCAAACTTTAGCCCTGCAGATAAGAGTGGCAGTACAGAAATACTGTAATGATAACCTACATAGACAAGTACAGAATATTCTGTTCTCCACACAGGGCCATTACAGGTTTGAAGGCCCAGCTTTCCCAACCATCCAGCAGCTGATCCTGTACCAGCATGGGTGTGGCCTCCCTGTCACTAACAAGTCTGGCGCCATCTTACGTACACCCATTTTCAGGGAGCGATGGGAGCTGAATAACGATGATGTTGAGCTCAGGGACAAGATTGGAAGGGTACGTATGGGAAACAGAGAGAGAGAGAGTTAACAATAGAATTCCTGTACCAGTAATCTTAGAAAAAGAAAGAATTGTAGAAGAATTTTTAGATAGAAAAGTCATGCTGGACCACTCCTACAGTTTGGATACTAATTTGTGGTTGCATGATTTTTTATGAGCTTTTATTGTATGGTAGAAATTAATAAACTTGGTTACTATCCAAATCAACCCTTTAACCTGGTTACACTTGCCTATTAACTGAGCTGAAAGAGGTTTGGAATGTATCTCACATCAGAGAAAGTGGCATAGTGTGGGTCTCCAGAGAGCACAGACCCTGCATCTCTATGGCATTCTGTGTGTGAGAGATTGTCTGGGTCAGTTAAGATAATAAATGGGAAGATTGGCAAAGGGATCCTTAGTAACCAAGGGAGCTGCCCTCAGTTGAGGGCGCTGGACAGGTCCAGGATTGACAGTTCGGTAACCTGAGACCAAACTGACGAGGGCCAGTAGATGAACATAGATGGACATAGAAATGTATACATACAGTGTATGTAGAAAGTTGCAAATCAATCACCATTTGTCCCTAGTGTACCTAAAGACAAAAAGAGACATATCCAGCCAACCCCCAAGGAAGCAGCAAGGCAGCCAACAGTGCTTCCTATGTTAACCTGAAGGAGGACTACCTGTACCTGTAATATACAGTACTTCTTTGACCTTAGCTTTACTCTACAGAGCAACTTTGCCTTAATATACAGTACTCCTCTGACCTTATCTTTACAGGGCAACTTTGGGGATGTATATAAGGCTCGACTGCGTGACTCTGGCTTAGAAGTTGCTGTCAAGACCTGCCGCGTGACACTCCCAGATGAACAGAAGAAAAAGTTCCTTCAAGAAGGTCGTATTCTCAAGCAATATGACCATCCTAATATTGTCAAGTTCATCGGGATATGTGTACAGAAACAACCAATTATGATTGTTATGGAGCTGGTACCAGGTGAGATGGTGTAAATATTAACTGAAGTCTGTTGATGTACTTTTTGTTTATATTAATTCTTGGTATCTCCAGATGATTTTGCAAAATTTTTGAGAGACTATTTGTAGCATGGTAGCAGGATTAGATTAGAGAAAGTCTTCATTAACCTCTCCAAACCTCATCTCTCCATAAAGTGAATAAAACAGTCCAAAGGTAAATGATACAGTACTGGTATATCTGTCAAATTTCCTCAACTCAGCGACACTGATGTAGCCAGGTGGTCCTGCTGCCCAGGCATCCCACAGCTCCCTCCCTATTCCCCAAAAGGAGGATGGTGGACTGCTGGAGAGGAGCAGCTTCAGTTTACAGTCCATGAGGTTTATGTTTTACATGAACCTGGAGCTAAAACTCCTGCTAATGCTACTATATATTAGCTATTATTATCAAACCCCACAACCTTCTCTCTCACCAATAGGAGGTTCGCTGCTGAGCTTTGTACGGAATCACAAGGGCCAGCTGACTGTGAAGCAGATGATGGGCATGTGTCTGGATACAGCATCAGGCATGGCGTACCTCGAGTCAAAGAACTGCATACACCGAGACCTGGCCGCACGAAATTGTCTTGTTGGTATGAACCTTTTCTTGTTTTGTGTGCAGTTGTTTGATATGAAGCCTGTCTTGTAGTACTGTATGTATATATATTTGCTTTAGTGTGTGCTATAGTTGTTGCCATACATTATCTTCATCATCATCACCATCATCATCCATACTTCTTTTCTCACCAAAGGATGGGGTGAGGTACAAATATCCTTGAGTACAGAATCTGATTTCTCCTTTATCCCCATCCGTCAATAGGACACAACAATGTTGTCAAGATCTCAGACTTTGGGATGTCTCGTGAGGAAGAGGAGTACATTGTGAGCGATGGCATGAAGCAGATACCTATCAAGTGGACCGCTCCAGAGGCTCTTAACTTTGGTCAGTCCCTCTTCCTCTTTCCTAACTCCACTACCTGATCCCATTCATTCTGATGGCATATTTTTTCTTTCATTCTTCCTTCTACAAGACAGTTTTATTCACCCAAGAACAAACTTTTAATTGGAGGTATTAGATATAACCTAAATAGTCCTATAACCTCTTCAGTTTTATGATGTATTTTTAAGAATTTTACTCTTGCAAGTGCCAGACAATTTATTTACCCCAGGGTAAACTCTTTGAACTAGAGGCATTAGGTATAGAGTAACTAAACCCCTTCAGCAAAAGAGAGCTTTCCTGAGTTGAATACTGTGTGGCAGCACAAAAAATCCCCTCCCTATCCTGGAGAAGGTTGATGGATTGCAGGAAGGGGGCAACTTCAACCTACAGTCAACTGGGGTCTTATCAAGATGAGGCTGGTGTTGCAAGTACTGCCACTGTGACTAACTTGTGAAATGCATCAGGTACTGAAGAGATTGTTTAATTGAGATGTAGGGTATTTGAGTGATATGTTTATTGTGTGTGCAGGCAAGTACACGTCCCTATGTGATGTGTGGAGCTACGCGGTGCTGTGTTGGGAGATATTCTCATGCGGAGAGGTGCCATATCTTGGGTACTCCAACACCAAGGCCAGGGAAATTATTGACTCAGGTATAGTAATGCATTCCATGCATTTTTTTATCTTCCATCTTTGGGCATTGACTATAGGCAGTCCATTTACCGAGACCCCAAAGTACTCCCTGATTTCAGAGACAGTACAGGATTGAATGATGCATGGGTGGATGGACTACATCATTCAAGCCCTTTTTATCACAGCTATTTTCCATAGCTAACTCTTTCCTGTTTACTGCAGCTAAACTCAATATCCGTTGGCTAACCAGTACCGGATGCCTTGGTTCAACTTCTGACTCCTTATGACTACAGAAATATTCTTTACAGTTTAACTGACTGAAAATTGCCATCTTTCCATCTTGAATGTCAAGTTGTAACAATAGCTTAAAGTGATATGGAAAGAATGTACAGTAGAGCCATAGTACTTTTTTCTGACAAAGAGCTACATGATGGTAAACTGCAAATGGACAAAAATTGGAGCTAATTCAAGGTCATAGAACCATAATTGTGTTCAGTTTTTCCCCCTGTGGTTGATTCCTATCCATTCCTCACAGGGTACAGAATGTTGGCGCCACCCAATACCCCAGACGACATGTACCAACTCATGCTCAAGTGTTGGCAGTACGACCCAGAGAACAGGCCACACTTTCCAGAGATCTATGCCACTGTGGACAATATATATTCAACCTTATAGCAGAGTGAAACAAGCTGGGTGTCTTGTTTGTGATGGAGGAGTGTAGTAAATAAATTCTTTACTAGATAGCATCTGTGGTGAAAAGCTCATTTTTTAACACAGGGAGTGAGTAAATCATGACAGCTTAACCTGCAGGACCCAGGGATGTCTCTGATTTTATTTTGTTATCTGCTTGGGATTTTATTCAGCTTAGGGGACACTTTTCCAACTGAAGAGGTTGGGTACAGCCTTGGTTGGCCCCCTTCAGTACGAGACTTTCACTGAGTTGAATAAAGTCAGCTGGTAGCAGCAAAAACAGACTGAAGAGGCTGTCACCTGGATTCAAGAGGTTAAACAAAGTTGGGGTTTTAATTACTTGGGTGTATATTTATTCAAGTGGTGCTCAGCTACTGATCTGTGTTGCAGAGGTTTTATATCTGTGTTTTAAGGCACAAAAATCCTTGGTTAATAAAGTGTAGTTCATGATCACTGAAAACATATTTGTGTATGATTGTGTTCAGTGAGATGCTTGTTTAGAGGTGAATTTGTTTTAAAGTATGCAAGGGTGCCAAGAGCATGGTAAGATGTTAAGTATTTATGACAGAATGAAGTGTGTTGTAGTGTGCAAGGTATGGGAGGGTAATGCTTTAGTGTTCACACTAATTTTAGCGTACTAGCCCCATTCTTCTCACCTTAGGAGGCTTTGTAGCACCTCTTCCTTGACAGTTTATTTGTATATATGACATGTTAATACTCTTGTTTATATTATTTATGTAAACTGTGTCACTCTAAAAGACATTATAACATACAAGAAAATACTGAGGAATTGTATTCACTAGGAGAATGTATGTAAGTGAGGTGGAAGGGAAGAGGGGGAGTGGGTGACTGAGGATGAGATGACGGGATGGAATGAAGAGGTATATGAGAAAGAATGGTATGAGTTAGAGAAAAGGCAGCCAGATGGTGAAGGACAGGTTAACATGGAGACAGTTCATTTGTGGTCGTCCTTTCCATGACTAAGGCATTTGGCTATCAGTAGAACTGACAGAATTTTAATGATTTGTATGCAGAAAAAAATGGCTGAGGAAGAGGTGCAAGAGAGCATCCAGAGTTGACTAGAATGATTTAGTGTCTGATGTACTGAAATAATGGCATACCCAGTACATATATGCCATTAATGTACATATTATATATACTGCACTGCCTAGGTAGGTTTTAAATATTATATTATTTAGACTGTGCACTGTTGTACATATGGTGATAATTTTAATTCTAGAGCCTACAGATTATCATAGCCATTTTTAAACTGTCATAGATGAGACAGTGTTTACATATGCTCATTTAAAATTAGAATTACATTCAGCCAGAATTCATTCTTTTCCATACCTGCCCATATTCCTTCACTCTAACTCCATCACCTGTAACTACAATTAAGGAACTCCTTGGAGTAATTCTGGAGGTGCCAAGAGTGAAACAGAGAAAACGGAGGATAAAATACAGAATTTTGGATACATGGGACCTTCATTGTTCCTCTACAGAGTGCCTCATTATTTTTATGATGCTGCTCCATGGAAGAACTAAGGCACCATGAGTAAAACAAAGTCATTATCTAACTTCTCTTTTGTTGGTTTATCAAGTTTGGCACCTTCAGAGTTACTCTATGGACCTCCTCAGTTCAAATTTGGAATGGATGATAGTTGCAAGTGATGTACAGTTGATCAAAAGAGTATCTGTACACATTCTTGTTGAGACAGGGTGAAACAGTGGATAAACTATGTGAAAATGTTCTCCAGTCACCTCTTTATTTATATTTATGCCTGTTATTATTTTTCAGCACCCCATAAAGCAGTCAATTAATGCAACATGTGAAATAAACTGTTATTCAGAACTATTTGCCTTAGGAAGAAAATGCAAACAGCTGCAACACTAATTGTGAAACTATCAATCACTTGCATATTTTTATTTTTTTACTTTTTTTTTTATTGCATGTAGCGAGGAAGGATAGGTAAGTATGGAAGGGCTTGAGACATGACTGCATGTAATTCTAGCTTGAGATGGAGCTACAGTGGTGATGCTGTTTGTATCCTTTATATCTTAGGAGAAGTGTTAGTGAAGCTTCTCATGAGCAAGATCACAGTATTTTTACCCACTGTATAGTTTTGCCAGTAAGGTGAAAGATTTGTGTATAATACAGTGTGTAGGTGTGTACCCAGAGACCTGCAATAGGTACAGCAACTTATATTTCAGTGATATCAAAGGTCACATAGAATATTTATGTGTCTGGAATATTGGCAGTAGCAAAATGTCAGTTTTATGATAATAAGCCACTAACAGAAAGGGTATTTTTATGATGTACAGTGTGAGTCAGATTGCCTAATGGTACTGATATAATGAAACTTTTTAATGATTAACGAACTTCTTTACCACATCTGTCATAATTCTGAGACAAAAGAAAATATCAGTGATGTAACTTGATTAATTTACTCACTGGTGGTCTCAATGTAATGTGGAAGTTTTGTTGAATTTTGTGCAAATGTACACAAGCATAAGTAAAGTATTTTGTCATACAGATTCCCACATAGTGTGCATAAGCTACCCCAGTACTGCATCATGGAGGTGCAGGTCATACTTTGTGCAGTCAGAGTAACCAGTGGAGATTTGGAACTAATGTTGGTTTATTTTTATCTGATGGAACTGGGCCTTTCTGAATATTAATTTGTGGTTGCATGAAATTTAATGACCCTTAGTTATGAGGTAGGAATGAGTCTCCTTGGTTGCAAGACAAATCAACCCTCTAGTCTGAATACATTTGGTTTTCAACTGTTAGAGTAAATGCACTACAGTATAGGATATTAAAATAAAATTACTCTTGCCAGTTGAATGTGGATGTTGTTTGGTCCGTGTACATCTCATGAATCAATATTGTGAGGTAACAGTGGTCTTTGTATATTAATGTGTGATTCATTACAAATTATAAATTTTACCTGCCCATTTGCCATTTCCCAAGTAAAAATAATTGTTTTTATTTCTGTGGAGATGGTCACTAATGAATATTAACTGTCACACAATGGCAACAGGATTTCAGTGTCTTTAATACTCCATTCCAAACTAGAACTGCACTTGGCCATAACTTGCACTGTTCCACTTGTTTATATAATTTCTCACTCTAACTCCATCATCTGTAACTATAGAGGTAGCATTAGGTGTAACCCTAGGCTCATCTGAATATGAACCCAGTGAACTGCAGGCATAAGTTATTCTTCTCTTGCAATTCACCATCCTCCTTTTGGAGGATAAGGAGGGAATTGAGAGACGTTTGTACGACCAGGCAGAGGAGCAACCCAGTCATATCAGTGCCACCACAAGAAGGTGTCTCTCTCCAGCATCTCTGCATAATTGGAATAGACTATGGTTATGAGTGATAAAGTTAGACTGAGTGAATATGGCCAGTGTGGGAGGACATGATTCATGACTGAATGTTATTTGATTTGTGTCGCTTTAACTCTGTGTAAGAAGGTGCTGCATCAAGGGACATTGATGTTATTAAACAGCGCCATGGAATACCTTAACGTAGGCCACTTCAGCTGTGATACATGAGGGGAAGGTGAGATGATAGTGGTGCTATAGACAAACACAATATCATCACTACTTTGTTTGGTATTTATAGTCCATTGCATTTTGGAGTCACACTTGGCCATGACTAACACCCTTCTAAAGCACGCCATACTCCATCGCTCTGACTCAGTCATCTGGAAGTATAATGTAATTTGGAATGGACAATAACTGCAGGTGGTTAAGTTAGAGAGTATGGGTAGGTGTGGAAGGATGTGAGTCATAGCTGAATGTAATTCTTGTTTGGAATGGTCTAAAAATGAGTCCCATTAAGTCTTATATAGCCAGACAAACACAAGACACCTAACAGACAGTAAAAGCCTGAGACAAATGCAAGACAACAATCACAGCAAAAACCCTAGATAGATGTGAGACAATGAACAGACATTGATAACCCAAAACATGCCACAGTATTCACATGTAGTACAGTCTTGCATTACTGCAGGTGAATACCATTTGATGACAACCAATATACGGGATGTTCTGTATATAGCACTCCATTAGAAACTCCCCTGATGGTATCTTGTGTGTTGCGGGGATGTCTCAGGCTGCTGGTTTGGGAGTGGGCATGGCAGTTGGAGTAGGAAATGAATTAATGTTGCATGGTAAACATGGTAGTGCTGACAGCCATCCATCCCAGTGACACATGAGAAATTGCCCAGCGGAGTGAAAGAGGAGCATTATAGATGAACCACCCTGTATACAGAAATAAGAAAATGCCAGTCCCTGACTGAAATTGTTGAAAAATAAAATAAATGTGAAAATTGTGCCATATCTGTTATGCTTACTACTAGTGTTTCAGTGCCATTAAAGAGTGTTATTTGACAAATTTTATAGACCACATCTAAGGTTAAACCAGATGTATATGTGTATTTGTGAATATATGAATGCATGCTTATATGTACTGAATTCCCTGTATATGTAATTTTGTGTGACTGTTTTATTTTTTTTCTTCCTGTATCCTTCCTGTGGTACTGAATAGGACTTGAAGCTGATTGCCTGGGTCCAAAAAGAAGTGAATACCAAAATAAGCATTCTGCATTGATAGGTATTATTTCCTGCACACTGTATTACCACAGCTGTGCTTGTAAAATACAATAGTGAAGGGGTGAGATACTCAAACATATTTACAATTGATTCTGTGTCATAAATGTGATTGTTTTCACAGGAAGGACAACAAGATTTCAGAATTTTCCTGACTCAGTTACCTCATGGAAAAAAGCAAATTTTTTTTTTTTTTTTTTTTTTTTTTTTTTTTTTTTTAAAGTAAAGGGAGGGGAATTCAGAATCTTCCCACATGCCTAGTTCATCCTGCTAGAACGAATCTGAAATACAAGACAGAATTGGTAGCAAGGCCTGTGAGAGTAGGGTGTTAATCATGCCACAACACCAGAACCCAAGCCCAAAGGGGAGCCAGAAGCAAAACCAGTATTTAGAAATATGTGGTAAATATTCTTTAGAATTATGGTACATAATCTAGCTCTAATATTTTTCATCTACAGTTTTCCCACACAAGGAACAGAATGTATCACCAGAATTAATGATTTTTTGTTTCGAGGGAGGTAGGGGGCTGCCTCATCAGAGGCCAGAGGCCCATAATGTTTCTTAGCACCAGGGCCCCAGGGTGACTTTCCTGGGCCCTGATTGATAGTACTGCAAATATTCTTGAGAAGTCCACCCCTGTTGTCCAGTTCAGTGGGTGTAACCTGAACCTCCTACACACGCCACTAAACAGGTTTCTTAGTGTTTGGCTTCAAGCTGGATGATTAACCCATCTCCACATAATGTACTGACATCAAGCTGCAAGTTCTCAGATTTTGTACCTTGGCTCATATAGTGACGATCCAAAGAAATGTTACCCACCTGAGGCCAGATTCCTATCCCTACTACTGCAGTGCTTGGTAAGTAATAATAACTCCACTTTACCATACAATGGCATTTATATTGGTATTATCAATGCAAGATAGTAATATGCTAGTTAGCCAATGGGATAGTAGCACTGACAAATGAAGGCCACCATCTTTATCAGCCACTGCAACAGCAAGTACAGTATGTTGATGAATGTGGCCCATGGTATTGTTTGGATCATGGCTGTACACAGATAGTACACATGTGTTATGATGTTGGTAGATACAGTACAATAATGTTATCATCATTCACTGAGCATGATACATAGTGTACTGTAATTTGATACTCTTTCAATTGCACTGCATCTGCAGATACATGATCTGTATAGTACATGCAGCAAACAGTGCTTTGCATATGTATATATGTATGTGTAGGATAATATTCAGACATTAAAGATGAATTTTTATCCCAGTTTATAGAGAATTTTAAAAACCAGCTTCAAGCTTCATGTGGATTTTTTTTTTAATACTATAGATTACAGTGAATATAAAGAACTGCAAATCCTGTGAATACCGGGGTTTGCACTTTCTTGTGACTTATAGTTAAATTTCCAGTGGGGTAAATTTACAACCACACACTAATTAGATTAACTTATATTCCACCTGTCATGGTCTGTATATATTTGTGAATTGTTATCTAGTCCATTAACAACCCAGCCATAAGAGAATAAAATTAGATTTCAAATAAAGAAATTTTCTGCTTCAGCTATCCTACACTTGTTGTTAATAGTTCATATGTTTACCAAGGACCCCAGCCTTAATACATGTTCTTGATAAAAGCAAGTCTTACATCACTCTGTATTCTCCTTTTGTCAGTTGTGTAAGTACTCGCTTGTCTTGCTCTGTATGTACAGTAGTTATTTGATCTGTCCCATCTTCCCTAGTGTAAAGTTATAAAGAAGGATCAAGAATATTTGTGATCTTATATGTTCTGCAAAATGCATTATGCTGTCACCTTCCTTTTTCCCCATTCTCCATAGTTGTTGTTTTCTCCTAGCACCGTTTTTTCTCGGTTTATGCAGTAATAATTTATGTTGATTTTTTTCTACTGTTCATTGCTCTATTGTATTTTGGGTTGTGCTTGCCATATGTATAACTGATTTTAATTCTCATGTGTACATGACTGTTGCCTTTTTTCTTAAGCATTAGCCAGAATAAAATTGCTGCCAGGATATGTGTGCCACAGTCACTGACAGTTTGAATGGGAATTGATAGTGATGCAGTTGTGATACAAAGTTATATTATTATACAAGGTGTCCCACGAAATGTATGACTAATTTTTGGTTATTCTTGAGCTAATTTTGAGGAATGAATTCTGTATCAACAATGGTCCCATTCTCAGTCATTACAGAATTACAATTATTGATGACATTGTTTGTGAAAATGGTCTCTGTCATTACTCATCCATAAGGTCATCAACAATTATACCCCCACAATGGGTGGTAAATGGACCCATGTTGATATAGCATTTTTTGCTCAAAATTAGCCTGAGAATAACCTCCTGATGTTTCCTGGAGCACCCAGACACAGTATTGCAGGATGGAAAGGTTCTAAGTGGTTCCTGGAGGTTTATAGTTTCTATCTATTTATTTATCTACTGTTAGATGGCTGCTGATATTTAGGGTACATTTGTGTTTGCTGCCCAAAACACTCCAGTCCTTCCTATATGCCCAGTCAAAAATTCATATTCCTGTAGGCCAAGGAGGTTCCCTAATGTATCTTCTTTACCAGTTTATTTCTGTATCTGCAACATTAATATATTCTCGTATGCCATGTATGCAATCTGTGTCAATATTAAAAAGGGATAAATGACATGCAAGAGCATAATAAGCCACAATATGCAAAATAAAATGCTAAGGAAGAGTTGTTAGTGAGTTTTCTTAGTTCATGGGAGTACAAACCATAGACTATGGTGGATAATGCAAACTTTCTAAACTTCCTTATAGGATGACTGGCAGTTCAAATGTTCCAGATAAATTACTCAAGGTTAACCTCTTCATACTGGTGCTGTATTAATTAAACTCAGTCTTTCTACTTTCAATTTTTACCAGCATTAGGAGAGACATCTGCCTGTGGAGGAGTTCATGGAGACTTCCAAACCCCATCACTAAGTATTTGGTCTCTAAAATTTAACAAAATCATGTGGGGCTTACAAGAATATAAAATATGTACTCAGTTTGAAGGGGTTAAGAAATCACACTGGGTTGGATGTCTGCTGAGATCTCATTTCTTGTAGGCTGGTGTGATTAATATATTACTGCACTGTGTTTTAAGCAGTAGAGGACAGGGTGACATGGAGGCAATTCATCTGTGACCACCCTCTATGGGATTAAGGTATCTGATGATAGATAGATAAAAAGATTTTAGGCAATAAACATTGGGAAGATTGTTGAGTTTTACATGTGGACAATGCCAATACAGTATTTAGATTTTAAAATCTATGCTGTACAACTGAGGTTTTGAATAATGTGCAGAGTTGGGCAGACTTGTTTGTGTGCAACTGGCTACATACACACTGAATCTAATACTGTATACAGTATTTTAATGCACCACACTCTTTGTGGAGCTTTATGCAGTGTTTTGTACATTTATACAGCTTGTTAATGTTTAAGCTGAGGGGTGCACAGTGTAATTTGCAAGAATAATAGTGTAGGCTTCATACTGCCTATTGCCTTGTACTAACACTTGAAACATATAAATCTTTGTAAGTCATATTTCCATAAATATTTGATGAAGAATATATTTTCCTTTGTACCTTTACTCATTCTACATCACACCACCTTCAGGTGGGAAAAAAGGCAAAGGTGATGATGATGATCTATCTATCTATCTATTGCCAGACGCCATAATCGATGATGATGTGATTATTGTTATATTTTTTCCTCGGGAAGGTGCTTGAAGGGAACACTTTCATGTAGTGACACTGGTATGAGAGAGTGCTGGATCTGCCTAGTTATACAAATATCTCTCAGCCCCCGTCCCAATCCCCTGAAAGGAGGATGGTGGATTGCAGAAGGGCAGCTTTGGCCTACAGTTCATCAGATCCACATTTGGATGAGCCTGGGTTTGCAACTATTGTACTCTTACTGTACTTGCTTAGGGAAATGGTTTCTTAACACATGTGAAGCAATCAGCTATGTTTACAAATGGGGTGGGGGGTTAGGGAATTGGAAATGAAAACTAAAGGGAGCTGCAAGATTAATTCTTATACACTTGGGTAAAGCTAATCATCTCAAGCAGAGATCACTGAACTTGACCAAAGGAATGGGGACCTTTATGTGAACTGAAACAGGACATGTGAGTATCATCCACAATCCACTGTAATCAGTAGAAACAACAGCATCAGCATATAATCCAATGGAAATAGCAGGTAGTGTCCTTTGGGTGTGAAAGATAAGATAACATGGGCTTTAATGGAGAAAATGGTGGGTGAAATCTCTGAACAAATGGACCAAACCAAAGGATCTTGGACCTTTTTTGTTAAGTATAGTACAAACTATAGTATGTGCAAGCTTAGGTTCCATGAACTCAGTGGTCTTGGTGAACAAGCATGTAATGATAATGAAGTTTGTTGTGACATTCACTGAAGCATCAAATTAAGTGGTGTTGCTGGACCAAATACCAATGGACCAGTCTTCACACTCCTTAAATAGTCCATATTCACAAACCCAAAGATAACCATACTTGGACAAGGTCGTGGTCATGGGTACCAAAATATGATAGGAACCATGGAACCAAAGCAGAGGAAGGGGACACGATACAGGGACACTAAGTAAGCCTCCTCTCCTGCCCCTGCTCTGCCCTGTTCTGTACTGTCATGCCCTGCCCTATCCTGTTTCGTCGTGCCCTGCCCTACCCCCAAGAAAGGAGAGAGAGAGAGAGAGAGAGAGAGAGAGAGAGAGAGAGAGGTTGGGAGGGAGGAGGGAGATTTAACTACACTGAGTCACACCTTCGCCGCAAGACAGAAAGGCCAACTAATCCAGTATCACCTACCCACCCTTAAGTTAAACCCGGGATTCCCGGCCCTGTATGTAAATCTATACCTCACAAATCTTAATCTCTGTACAGTATAATCCACCTACATACAATAAAAACCCCAGGTCTGATCCTAAAAACGTTTTCCTCTGACTCACTTTCCTGCTGTCTTTATATTTTGAAGATTATACTACATTAGGAAGGGGGCAGGGGGTTTCTGTTCCCCACTTCGCCTCCTTTTGTATCTTTAATATGCGAGGAATAAGTGGGTAGCAAGCTACTAATTCCCTTATCCTCGGGGGAAAAGTTTTAATTTGTAAACGGGATGTGTGTGGTAATCTCTGGCTGCTCTTACTCTTTGCACGCACTGCATACGCCCCCAACCTCGCCATCTCTTATAAAATTAATCTCCTTCATCACCACAGTCTGTCATGTCCCCCATCTCCCGTCTCTCTCTCTCTTTCCAGTCCCTGCCTTCTCTTACAAAATTAATCTCACCCATCTGGCCTTTCTGCTCTTTCCCTCCCTTTCCTCGGCTTTTTCTCTTCTGTATTCCTTCCTTCACAGAATTAATCTACAGCACAGCATTTTCGTCCTTTATGCCTGTTAGTTTTTATCATTTCATTTTTTCAACAAAAGATTACTCTCCCCCAGCCTTCCCCCAGACTAATACGCAACCACCGAATGTACAATCCAGCCCTATTTCAGTTCCAGGCACGATTGGGGAAAAGTATTGTCACCACTTACTGTACTTCCATTCCATATTTGCTTTATTTTCCTTCTAATATCCTTATTCCTCCCAGATCGCCTTGCTTACCTCGACTATCATATCGCCCCACCCCCGACCTAGTCATAAATCTACGTGTTGAAAGTCGAACCTTTCAAAAAAAGGAAGAGGTGGAATTGAGCGGGTCCTGAAGGAATGTTCACCTTTCAGTTTAGTTCATGGAAATGTTTACAGTAAAGTTCCAGTTGCTAAGTACTTAACAATGGCAGAAGTACCCATAGGTATGTGATTTATTTACTCCATATTCTGCTTCACACGTTCAATACGTATTTCACATCCGTGTTCTGTGTTCGCACGGTGATTTACCATATATGAACGACTGAGGACGAGTTATTCATGGGATGTTCTGTGAGAGATGAGTAATACTCTTCCCTGAGCCTGACAATCAATAAAGACATTTGCCTACGTGACCAAAGGAAACCTCCAAATGGCATTTGCAGTCATGTTCCTCTCAGAGTGGATAAAATGACAATGATCTCATGAAACACAAAAATCACCAGGTTTTTGAGTCTTAATGGTATACTTATCGAATCATCATGCATTAAATGCCCATGTGCACAGCCATTTATTAATAGAAATTGATTTGTATTCACCGCGCCCAGGAAAAAACACCAAGACCGTGAGGGTTAGTAAAGACGAACCACAATGGAGGCCCCAAGTCGGTGAGGTTGAGTCAGTAGTAAACATGGCGTCACGATCGACAGGCGGCGGGACCATCCTCGCCTCAGGAATTAGGACGGTAAGTTCCTTAATCGTCCCTGTCTGTTGAAATTGAGGACGTTTTCTGCTGGAAGAGATGTTTTTGCGGCTTTCCTGGCAGTAGTTTTGGTGAAAGATATGGATGTGTTGGGAAAACCGAGGGGAAATGAGAGGATCCAGCGCCTTTGTCAAGTGAGCAGTGCTTGATGCTCCTCCTCTCCCCCTCCTCCCTCTATCCTTCCTCCCGGCCTCCTCCTCCTCTCCCTCACTTTCACTTCTCAAATCGTCGTATCTATAATTCTTGGACCCGGAAACGTTTCCAAGAAATTTTTCCTCATGGTTTAAATGGCCGAGGAAATAGCAGCGTCTCGTGGGTTTTCTCGTATTCCCCATTTTTCTTGACGGGATTTTTCAGTGGTTTGTTTTGATGAAAATGATGCTGGGGTGCCATTACATCCTAGAGGCAAAAGATAAAATTTTTTACGTCTTTAATTTCGTGATGGGTGAGTTTCCTTTCATATTTTTGGTACCATGGGTATTTTTGACGGGGTTGCGAGACTAGGATAAGTAGATAGGATAGATAACACTGTTTAGTATCCTTTTAGCAGTACGTGAACTTTTCATTTTTCATTTTTTGGTAACTCATTTATGTCCGATGAGGTTGCATTGTGGTAGGATACAGATTGGCATTAGAGAATTACTGGAGTGGGATGAATTGACGAGTTCAAATGTCCATGATAATGTTTTTTTCTAAGTTCCCTTCACCATAATTATTGTAGCATATACATTTTTGGTGGGCTTTTAGGATTGTAGGAGAAATAATTTAGCAATAGAAAGTTACTATACTTGGTTGGATTGGCAGGGTTTGGGTGTACAGTATTTAAATGTCCTTGGTGATGATTTTGTACATGTCAGAAGTCATGGGTACATTTTTCCAGTTGTCATTTCAGCACACACAGGATTTTGATAAGATAACAGGGCTTTGTGTGTGTGTGTGTGTGTGTGTGTTACTGTTAGGGTCTGCAAAGGAAGGTGTCATGAATTTGGTAATGTTGGTGGTATGGTTGCTGCTGATATATGCTGGAGAATTGAAGGAAGATGACAGAGGCCAAGAAAGAGGAAATAATGGAAGTTACTAAAAGTGTTTTGAGAGCGTTTTATAAAATGTCTAGGAGAGTCGTTAGGTGCATAGAGATATAACCTGTGTTATTAGATGCCTTAATCTTCAAAGTGATGGCCCATAAGCTGATCAATTCCATGTCACCCATCTATGCAGCCCTGCCTCCCTGCCTCCAGCTTGCATCATCCTCATTCACCCCATCCCTTCACTTCTCCCTCCTAGTCAGGCTCATTCTTCATTCTCTCCACATGACCAAACCATCTTAGGATACAGTACTTGTAATGAGGTATGGCAGGAAAGAAAAATATTTGGTGTTTGACAGTGCATGCATCAGAGAATTATATTTAAGCATTCTCTTGGGCAACACAGGTGTATTCACCTTT
This sequence comes from Coenobita brevimanus, assembly GCF_032717465.1. NCBI lineage: Eukaryota > Metazoa > Arthropoda > Malacostraca > Decapoda > Coenobitidae > Coenobita > Coenobita brevimanus. Next base: position 69,804,799 of record NC_136954.1, on the reverse strand, counting down.
TATGATATTAATGGCAAAGGAAAAGAAACATGCATATCAGTTCTGCTGTATTTAAAAATGTGTTGAATTGACCCACATAACCCCCCTCATCTGGGTGTGTGTGTAATATTATACTTACACACACACACACACACACACACATAATTGAATCTACCAACACTAGAGGAGAGAAGGAAAAGAGGAAACATGATTATGCTGTATAACTCTCAGGGAAAGAGAAAATAGACATAAATGAATATATAATGTATGGGGAAGCATCAGCTAGAGGACACTGCAAAAAACTACATAAAGAGAGAGGCAATAAAGACTTAAAGGAAATTCAGTTTCTCAAATAGAGCAGTTGATCAGTGGAATACACTACCAAACAAAATAGCGTGTGCTAAAACTATTCATAAGTTTAAGGATATGTATGATAAAAATGGTTTAATACATGGGACAGTATGAGCTTGACTCATTCCTATAATGATAGTCAGGTAAGAACACACACACACACACCACTTCCAGTAATGGATGCTGTGTGTTATAGACCTTTCATATCATGGACACTTTCAGCATGTCAGAAAGGTGTCAAATATTTTTTAGTAAATGCTGCTTGGCATTCATTCACCTTTGTTTACAAGCAGCCCACCCTCAAGGTCAGATGAATGTATACTTGTCCTGATTAGTGTGAACTGCAGCCTTGACCTTGTACATCTCAGCAGTTAGTGTGAAGGATACTCATGCATGCAAAATAATAAGCCATATTTGATAAAGAACTGTGTTGTTTAAACCTAACATGAATATTGAGGGTGATGTGTGTTGGGCATTAAGTGTGCCACTGTTTATTTTTATGTAATGTACTGTACTCTGGATGAATTACTAGTACTTTATCTTGTAAGAAGTGGCATTGATATATCATGTCATATAAGTACAAATTGTGGTTAGAACAAACTTGACTTCTCCAATTAGTCTAAAAGGATTCACTGTATGTATGGTACCGGTATACAGTATAGTGTATACAGCATCATAATCATAATCCCACTTCTTCAGGTCGACATGTTAAAGAAATGGAAATGTTAAGGGTTAAAATGACTGAAATAGTTTGAATGCTGCATGGTACTGTATTTAAGATTTTGATTATATGGCCAAAATGATGTTGGAGTGTAAGTATAGCATTACAAGCCTTTTTTTCTTCTTTATAAAAAAAAAAGTATTTACCCTACGTAATTGTTTCAGCGTGAGAGAAAGGAGCGTAAACTATATAGCGATGACTGGGCTCTTGGCGATGAGGAGATTGAGGGTCATCACACCTTTGACTTGGAACAGAAAATCAAGTCAGACGAGTTTAATTCTACTTCATTCGTAAAGGACATGACTAATATTGGTGAGTTCTGGACAGGATTCCTTTTATGTTACCTTGTTTTTCCCTCTTTGCAGTCATATCCTTACTGTTGCAAGGACTGTGTTGCTGTATACTGTACCGTACTGTACTGTAAGTGTTATTGCCTGTGACTATTTCTTTTCAGCCTATGGAAAAAAGTAATTTTTGTAACAGTAAGTAGGAAAAAAAAAAAAAAGAGGATATACTTTACCAAGCCAGTGTGTTGCCACTGCTGTTCTTATTCCAGAATTCAACCTTGCGTATGTACAGGAGAATGGGTTTATTTGGCCACTGCTGTTTCGGGATAAGGCCAAGCTGGGTATCCAGATACCTGACCAAAGCTTTACTATCAATGATGTAAGACTTTGTGTGGGTAGGTATTACCATTTACTCTATACTTTTTTTGCTGTATGTAAATGATGTATTATTGTATTGTCTCATTTGAATTATTATGGTACGTGTTTATAGCATTTCTTCTGTTTATTTTCACTTCCATAGGTTGAACTTAATATTTTTATGTTTTATGTAAATGAAGTACTGTACTGTATTGTGGTACAGAGCATTTTTTATAAATCATGATGATGATGGTGTATGATAGCTAAATGACATTTTCTTTCACAAACTCTGCCCTCAGGTTCACGCAGAATGCTTGATGTCATGGATGTAAATACACAAAAGAACGTAGAGATGACCATGAAGGACTGGCAGCGGTATTTTGAAAGCCAGGACAAAGACAAGCTTCTTAACGTTATATCACTTGAGTTCTCACACACCAAGCTAGAGTCGCTCATTCAAGCCCCAACTGTGGTGAGTTTTTGGATGGAGCTATGCCAAATTTTTCACTTATTTCTGGACAGTGGTAGAAGAAGTACGTCAAGTTGATTTGGCCATGTGGAGAGAAGGTGAAGTGAGAGATTAACTGGGAGATTGTAGGATATGTGAGTTAGGTGGGAGAGGAGAGTTATGAGGGTGGAGTAGAGTTAAGTAAATGGGGATGGTGTGAGTTGGAAGAAGCGCAGTGTGGTTGTGGAGGACAGGATGTTATGGAGGCAGTGCATATGTGGCCACTCCCACTGATACTTAGGCATCCAGATATAGATAGGTATTTATTTTTTATGCTCTGCTTCCCTGGTGGCATTATTCTAGACTTGATTAAGAAGTAGAAAATATTTAGTTAAATAAAATGTTTTGGCAAGGTATTTGAACCATGACAGCTAATTGTGCCTTCCTCTTAATTCTTATACAACTTTTCTCATGGACAGAGAAAGTTTGGCAGTGCAACACCAGTTAAAGGATTAACCTGATCGTGTCTTTTTCTTTTTCTTTCCCCATTATTTTATTTTACCCACCATGTTTTTACCTTTTCACTTCCCTCCCCTGTGTTTTAAACCCATTTTACTTCCATCCATCAGGTTCGACAGATAGACTGGGTTGAGCGGGTATGGCCAAGACACCTGAAGGAAGCACAGACAGAGGCAACCAATGTGTTGGAAGACATGATGTACCCCAAAGTACAGAAGTATTGCCTCATGTCCGTCCGAGGCTGCTATACAGACTTCCATATAGACTTTGGAGGCACGTCCGTCTGGTACCACGTCCTTAGAGGCAAGAAGGTGAATGATAGGGAGAGGGATACATCCACCTGACATACACAGCTTGTTCTAATTATTGTTGTGACCACAGATTCTTCTGGATGTGAACTTGGTGGACTGCTGGCTGAAGGTGCCCTTCTACAGTTCCCTATCAGGAATAGAGAAAGAGTTATGTCAGTGCATAAGAAACAAATAGTTTGAACACTTATGATAGTTCTGCATTTGTGGTTTCTCCCCTGACATGTCCCATCTCTGGTGGAAATCACGGTTGGGACAGAGAATGGGTTGAACGTCTTGGTATTTTTATGATATGCAAAGAGTTTTAGAACAAGTTTCTTGATGCAGTAACTTATTATATGCTGGCTCACCTCTCCTCCAACAGTCTTGAGCTGCTGTTCTTGATGCAACCATAATTTTACTTCTAATAGCCTTTAAGGGTTTATTGCCTGTAAATCTGTAGATATAGCCATTTCGTGCCTGTACTGTATTCGGAGTCCAAGCTGAGATACAACTCTGATATCTTTTCTCTAAACAGTTTCCAGGAACTGTTGGGAAGTATTTAGGTGGTTTTGGCACTTGATTTAGCTGTCAGTCCATAGACAGTATCAACTATACCGTACCATTGGCAGCCATATAAAGGGGATTCCCTAAGAGGAAACAAGGCATTTGTTTTATGTATGCATGCATTGCCCCTTGAAGGTTAACTTTTGTTTTGATAGCTTTATAACTTGTATAAAATTATGATCCAGTCAGATAACCCATTTGATGTTATGCATTTTAGATCTTCTGGCTGATCCCACCAACGGAGCGTAACCTGCAACTGTATGAGCAGTGGGTGCTGTCAGGGAAGCAGAGTGACATCTTCTTTGGGGACACTGTGGGCAAGTGTGGTCGTGTGGAACTCCACCAGGGCAACACCTTCTTCATACCCACTGGTAATAATATATCAGGTGTTGACTCCCATGCATGCCATCATCAGCCTAGGAACTACTGTCTTGACAATGCTTGGTAACAGCACAGGGCTGCCATCAGGTAGCAAGACCACCCTAGTTACTGGTCTGTAATCATCATCATCCAGATCTCCATTCCCACCTTAGGGGGAAGTATGATAGGGTCCAGAGAGTCAGAAAAAAAAATTATAGAATGAGATACTAAGCAAAGTTTGCCCAGTTGAATGAGCCACACTCCCATTTGCTTACCATTCAAGCTTCCGGAATCTCTAAACCTAAACTTTAACATTCACTTCCACCTGGCCATGTTTCAGGCTGGATCCATGCTGTGTACACACCTGAGGACTCCCTGGTGTTTGGTGGTAACTTTCTGCATAGCTTTGGCATCGAGAAGCAACTCAGGGTGGCTCAGGTCGAGGATGCTACACATGTGAGTTTTGACGTTCCAGATTTGTTGGTGCTTCTGTATTATTTTTTTTTATATTGGGCCCAGGGATGTCCCTTTAATTTTAGTCTTGCCATCTCCTGATGCTTATTCAGCTTGGCCACATGTTTTAAACTGGATGGGTTAGATATAGTATTAATAAACCTGACTACAAGAGACCTTTTCTGAGATTATGAAAATTGTATAGTAGCAACGAGAATAAACTGTAAAAGAACTTCATCGGTATTGAAGGAGTTATTGTCACTGACACTGCTTTTTGCACTGAACTCTTCAAGCTAGTTACATTTTCATTATATTTGCAGTATCTCCAGACACTTCTGTTTAACCAATGTAGGTACTTTTCCCCCCTCTATAGTTAAGTCTCAGGGTAGTAGCAAGATTAACATTTAATTATTTTGTAGTATTGAAGGGTTTAATAAAAAACTCTGTCACACTGAAGCACCATGTCCATCCATTATGTCATCCAATCCTTTATCAAGCCTGCACTTCATATGTTTCGTCAGGTACCATCAAAATTCCGATACCCCTTCTTCACGGAAATGTTGTGGTACGTGTTGGAGCGCTATGTCCACGTGCTTCTGGGCCGAACACACCTCACCCTGCCGCCAGATGAACAGGACAAGTACTGTAAATACCTTTCGTCCAGACTCAAGGCTAATAACAATAATAAAATGAAGGTAAGTAGGACACAGGCATACACTTTTCACCATAACTTGGCCCAGGTTTTTGTCTTTTTGCAGTTTATTTCACGTACCTGTAGCTTGGCGGGAAAAAGACAGTGCTACAACCCTACATCCTTTGTTTAGCACTTCTTTATGACTTACACGATGTTTCAATGCTGAGCTGTTGTTACAGCTGAAGAGATTGTAATTTTAAGTCAGGTTAAAGTAAAAAAGTGTAGTATATGTAATATAAACACTCGAATACTGATATATCTCTTGTAGCCTATAACGTGAAGACTAGATGAATGAAGTGTTAGTTTTACCAAGCTCATATTTTGCAATGTGTAATGACATTACCAATAGTTTTACCATATCAGTTCTTGCTGTACAGTATGTTATGAAGACAATAGTTGGATTTACTGTAGTATGATCTTACTCATCAATTCTTATTGTGTTATGAAAACAATATTTGGATATGAAGTAGATTCACCAGTCTAATCTTGCAACATACGATCTGCAGTATGTTATGAAGACAGTACAATATTTTGATTTAGAGCAGTTCTACCATACTCTTCAATTCTTGCAACATGCCATGAAGACAGTATTTGGATTTGATATAGGTATTTGGGTATAAGGGAAGCTTTATCAAGGTCATTAATTCTTGCAATGCACCCAGGACGGAGATGACAACGACGGCAAAGATGAACTCAAGATAGACCCGACCATCACCGTACCTCCAGAAGAACACAAACACTTGACACAGTTTGAGTTACACGGACTCAAGGCCATCGTTATGTACCTCCACGCACTCCCCACCAGTAAAAAGTGCGTCCCAGAGCTGATTACGGATCCTATAGCCCTGATCAGGGACGTGCGGACAGTGGTGGAGAAGCACAGATATGATAAGCCTGAAATGGCCAGGACGTCTAAGCCGGTGCTGGAGTGGTGGGCTAGAGTAAGTATTTTGTCTCTCTCTCTCTCTCAGAATATTTATAGCATCTCATTATTTTCCATTAACCTTTGTCTGTTACATGAATTTTATGTTTCATTTCCTCCTTGTTCTTTCTACAAATGTATAGTATAACAGAATCAAATCTTTATATATATTACTTAGTTGGTTCTTATATCCCAAAATATAAGCAAATGTTTATATATTACAGTCTGTTAATGGATCCCTAAAATATTTGCAGTGCCACAAATTCAACATTTTACACCCCACAGGAACCCACAAAGTTCGGTATGAAGCGTCCATTAGGAGAGAACACAGGAGCTGGGATCAAGAGAAGACGTAGAAATTCCGACAGCAATAGGATCGTGGGTCTACCTCCTAATGTGGCCAAAGTCAGACATCGCAGGGTCAGATGTAAGTGTTTCTTGTTGTTTGAGAATTTCTTACATAGGATGGCCCAGGAATTGTAAACATTTTGGGAGATTGTTCTTCGGGTTATTTCATCATCATCATCGTCATCTGGACCTGTGCCCGAAAAGATATTGTATCAACATAGGTCCAATTCTTGGCCATTACGGAGATTTAATTACCCGGTACTTGTGACTTTCTGGGTGAATCATTATGGAGAACATTTGTGCCCACAAGGTCTTCAGTAATGTAGCACTGTGACAGTTCAGGAACAGCCTAGGCCCAAGTGTACATAGCTGTTATTAATTGAAACTAAATTGAGAATAACATCCAGAATTTTCATATATATTTCTTGAGAAACTTGAGTAAGGATTTTTAAAATACTGATGGGGTTTGATTAAAAAACTGTTTCCAAAAATAGTTGCTGTATTGGATTTTGAACACATTCATTCATTCATTCATTCATCTAAACCAGTGCTGCCCCACAAGAAGCATAGAAGCCCGGGGCTAGGCAGGATGGTCCTGACATTTAAGGTGAGTGACCACCTTCACTCATCCCTGAGTGGCATTATGTGAGCAATAAACCCTAACCACTCCTTGGAAGTGAACCTGTACTTGCTCAATCTGATTGGAGTGTGTTAATTGCCCACTAAACCACCAGGAGCCATAATTTGGTTATATAATTACCACCTAGCATAGTAAATGGTGTCCAGGTGTACAGGAAACCATTTGGCTTGTCAGTGTAGAGTCACCTGTAGACAGAAGGAAGAGGAAAGAATGAAGGAAAGAAAGACGGAAGAGGAAGGATGGAAAGAAGGAAGAGGCGAAAGTGCAGGTACCCGAGAGCAGGAGTACATCGAGTGAGTGGATGGTGAGCGCCCCCACCAACCACAAATTTTGGACACACTCGTAAATTAGTTATCATTTGTTTGGCTATGCATTATTCTTTTATATAGTGCATGTATTGAATTGTGATGTTGCTGTATAAAATATCGTCCCATGTGTCAGTTATTTTTACATAAAAGTTCAAATTTTTGTCAGTATTTTTACATTATTGTATTATCACCTTACAGTATCTGTAGCTCAGTGAATTTTGTTACCGGTATAAATAATAGAAGTGTATGATGTGTTAATCCTAAAAATAATGGTCATGTGCTTAAAACGCAGTGCAAAAAACAAGCAAAAAATGTGAGTGTTGATGGTCATTTGCTGAAGATGGCAATTGTATTTGATCAGCCAACATACTACAGTACAAGTGTAGTCATCAGTAATACATGTTCTTGTATCATCACTTGCTTCATAAGTTATTGTATTGTATTCAAGGGGTTATTTATGTGGCCATAAGTTAAAGAAAAATTAAAATACATTTTGTTTTGGTGTGTAACAGGTAAATTGTGTGAGTCGTGTCAACGTGAGGACTGCCGGAAGTGTGTGTTTTGCCTAGATATGGTCAAATATGGTGGGCCTGGGACAATGAAACAGACCTGTAAGATGAAGAAGTGTACTCAGGTAATTACCTTTTTATTTACTCTGAAATTGGTTTAATAAGTGTACTCAAGTAACCAGATAGATCTTAAAAAGTGTACTTTGATAATCACACTTTTGTATACGGTACCTATAGATTAGTGACTGTTGTCTGTGTGTTAATAACATGGTATAGTATATTTTTGCTCTATCTCAAACAGTGAAAAAGTACATATATTTTGCATATTTTTTCTGTTTAGGCAGTCCTTGTTGTAAGCTGAGAATGAATTCCAAAATATCAGAGCTTTTTTCTTATAGTTATCATCATCATCATCATCTGGCCCTCCTTTCCTACCCTAGGGCAGGTCCAGACAGCCCAACTTTGCCCATTCCAATGGGCCATGCTTCCATTCACTCACCATTCAAGCCCCCAGAATCTGGCTCTATCTGATACACCAAAAACATTCACGACATTCTGTAGCTTCACATAAATGTATGTGATAGAGTCAGTCCGGACACTTGTCGTTAAAAAGGGTTGCTAAATCCCTGATCATGCGCTTCTCCCACAATATTCATCCAACCAGCTCCATCTCTTGTCAGTCCCCTAGCCTCACCAACTTCCAAACCTCTCTTCCTCACACATTGATCCACCATTTTGTAATATGTCAAGCAGTAAAAAATGTTAGGTTGATAGTATTAACAGATTGTTTGCAGCCAGTTCTCCACCCAGAGTTGTTTACTTAGAGTTTGTAATGAGAAGGTATTATATACTTGTGCTGTCAAGTGTTAAAAATTGTATAGATTTTCTGTGGATCTTTGCAGGTAGTGCTTATGAATTTTTCTTGTATGTTTGCAGCCAATGCTCCCTGCTGCTGCTGTGTGCTACGAGTGCCAGCTGGATGGGTGGAATCGTGTGCTGTCCACCCCAGTACAGAAGCCTCCCATCAACACACCCAGCAGCCTGTTTGAGTGCTGTGTCTGCTTCAAGATCTCTCACCTTAAGTGTATCAGTAGTAAAGTAAGTCTGTTTATCTGTAGCCAAATGCCTTAATCACAGAGGGGGAAGGAGAAAATAATAGCTAGCACCATGTCACTATTTGGAGCATGGGAGCCAAGGCTAGGCTGCTACGCATAGCATTTAAGAACAGAACAGACCTACACTCCTGTTAGCATTTTGCATGGTGGAAAAACCTCTGGCCACCTCTTGGATTCAAACCATAGCACAGAAACCACAGCCTCTACCCATCCAAAGAACTCTGTTGTTTTACCCCATTGCTGAAGTCAGTGTATCAATCTATTGCCAGACACCTTAATCCCATAAGGGGTGGCCACAGACAAATTGCCTCCCAGTTGCCCTGTCCCCCATCATTTCACTGCTCTCCCCGCAGTTCACACCCCCCCTCTCTCATATACCTCTCCACTCCATCCCTGCATCTCATCCTTGACCCCCTTGTGGATGATGATGCAAAACGAGTCAAAATGGTGTTAGGCTGTAGAGGAACCGATGATGCATTATGACACACTTGTCAATGTTGGTCTGAAGAGATGCCGATTAGGCAATTTTGGACAAAAATATTCACCAAAAGTTTTAGCATGAAGTGCATCAATTGTTGCTGCATTATAGGGGAGGGTGTCTATTTCAAGGCCATTCTCAAATAGTCTGCTTTCTCTTGGCTTTTGGTGGGGTGGGGGGAGGATGCACTCGCATGATTTTTGGCAATTTACTCGAAAACAATCAGTTGTTTCAAAATTCTGAAGATTCCATGCGAAAGCTCATGAAATTCTGCATTTAGGCATATGCTTTGCTCTTGCATGATGTGGGCAGAATATTGTAGTAGGGTGTTAGGAAATTATTTTCACTGAGGAAACATTATTGTCACTGCATTTTGGTACTTTCATTGCACTTTTAATGATCAGTTTTGTGTGTTTTTATTAGCTTATCCTATAGTATAAACATCAGCAAAAACGATGGTATACAATTTATACAAATATAATCAATTTCTGGGGCAGATAAAATCCATGGGAATGTTTTGCTTTGTGCATGAGTCCAGGCTGCCCTCGTGGCATTTTCTCTGATCATGTCACACAAACTTTCAGAAAACTTTTAGGTGTGCGAAGGGGTTAAGTGACTTGTAATTTATTTATTCCTGCTACCATTAAGTGATAGACTTTGCATCTGAGCAAATGGCCATATTACTGGTACTGATACTGATAACTCGAGAGTAGGTTAGCTGTCAAAATTTTAGTAATTTATCAGATGCTGATAATGTGTGGTTTGTCATAATATTGAGAAGCAAGGCACATTCTAACTTTGTCATGTTCTTCATTTTTATTAATGTGAGGCCTCTCCTTATTAATGTGTGCCTCTCCTGACATTGAGAGGGCTCTCCATACATGCTAAGGGATCTTTGTATGCTGCATGTGTTAGGAGTGTAATGCTGTATGATAGTGACACCTGGGCAGTAAAGGAAGAGGATATTTGCAGGCTCAAATGTACAGAAATGACAATGATTAGGTGGATGTGCTGTGATTCCCTGAGTGCAAGGCCTGGGAGGGCTAGGCTTGTGATGGAAGAGTTGAGAGGTAGGATGGGACTGGAATGTATTGGTGTTGTGATGAGGAGAGGTAGATGAAGGTGGTTTGGGCATATGGAGAGGATGAGGGATGGTAATTGGGTACAGAAAGTGAGAAGCATTAATATTAGGGGTGGGATTGCGAGGGGTAAACCAAAAAAGACCTGGGACGAGGTCTCTAAGTGGGACCTCAGGGTAAAGGGACGGGACGCTGCTAGAGATTGAGCAGCATAGAAATCTCCCATTAGGTGACCAAGGCCGATGCATGCAAGCATGTTGGAGCTTTCAAAAACAAAATGAAACAAGGCTAATATTTTTATTTTCAGTTCACAGATGCTGAGGGTATCGTCAATGAAGACTTGCCTAATAGTTGGGAGTGTCCAGAGTGTGTAAAAGAAGGCTACAATAAAGAGTACAAAGTAAGTATATTAGATATGTTGTGCAGTTTCTTATTGACATTAATATGCCACTGAAGTCTGTCATTAAGTAATGGCTACATTATCTTGGGTTTATGGTTTCTCCCTCTCTTTGCAGCATAACAGAGTTCCAAGCAGTCGAATGTCAGGTGCTGGCAGTGACACAGGAATGAAGACGCCTCAGATACTGGTAAGTTCACTTACGATGAAACACTACAACTCTGACGTATATGTACGGTAGCTGTTGTAATATCACAACCTCCACGTGCATCACACATCTAATGAACATCTTGTCCTCATTTGCACTTGGCTAACATGGAGAAGAGTAAAGTCTGGTTATTACTCCCTGCAGTGGAGGTAATGTGGATTGATACATACAGATACAGATACCCAGATGTATAAAGTGATGTAGTATGAACTTAAAAAATTTTCACTATATGGCAAGATAATCTTTTTCTTAATGTATTATTTAATTTAGCAATTAACATGTCTTCTGTTATCATTAAAGTGACCCATTTCATTGGGCAGTCTTGTTGAATAGTTTTCCCTCTTCTGTTTTCCCGTCGTTAGATCTGAAAAAGAGATTGGAATGATGATGATGGTAGCAGTAATAAAGTAGAAAATAAATCTTTATATTCAAAAGGAATAAGCTTACAGTTCATCCCCCCTTCAGTCAGAAGCAGAGGATGGAGACATGAAGGTGAAAATCGAAGGGGACAGCAAGCCGCACTCCAAGACGTCGGACCCATCATCGACCAAGGTGAAGGAGGAGGTAAAAGTATGATACTGGGGCCACGTTCATAACAAAACTTGTGATCAGTTTCCTGCTGTAACTGTGATTTGTTTTCCCAGGAGAGACAAAGAAAGGAGAATGGAAAGTCCTCGTATGTCCCTTGTTCCTCCTGTAGATACTGACCTTGAATATGAAAGGCAAGTTATTGTAGGTTTATTTAATTCTCCTACAGGATGGACAGAGAGGGGAGAGAGTAGAATTTCCCATATATGTAGTCCTTCCTGCAAAAACAGACCTAAGTTGTTACAACAGGGAATTGATTGTGAATGTGTTGTAGAATTGCACCCCAGGTTGTTAGTCGCTTGGCCTGATGTAAGAGTAGGGTTGGAGAAGGGTCTGCTTAGCTGGTCCCACCTTGGCTATCTGCTCTTCTTTAATCTGGAAAATCTCACTAATCCGGAATGTGTCATCATATGTGTCAGTCTCCTTCATTCCGTATCCAGGAACTTGTTTGGCTTTTGGGCACTCATCACTTTTCCTTTTGTTTTTTTCTTATTTTGTTTCATTTTGTCTTCACTTTCATTCCACGTCCAAGAAGTTGTTCGGTCTCTGTCCTCTCTTGCCTCTCAAGTCTGAGGTAATAATTCTCCAGTTTTCCAAGCATGGTAGGTTTTGTCCTTAGTGGTTTCCCATATGTTTTATGTGATGAATATTTCTGTTGTTTGTTTGACCTTTTATCCCCACACCTCTGATGTCCAGTTACGTGTATCTGATGGTGACCCTGTTGCTGAATGTTGAATTTTTCCATAGCCATCCATGTTTGTCTGCTCAAAGGACAGAAATACTGTATATGAATCTGTGAAGTGGCTGAATTAAGAGCCTTTGGAATGTATATACAGGGTATAGTCACATTATAACAGAGAGATGGATTTAATTTAAAATATGATGATTGAGTTTTGGAAAGTTTGTAATTACACTTGCTTCTTTCCTTGTTGCTTGAAAATATGCAATACAAGATTGATAGGTCAATTAAGTAATTGAAATTTTGAAGTGAATTTGGTTTCCCACTTCAGCACTGGATAATATATGGTTGGAGATAACAGTGAACAGGATCTTGGTCCATAGCTACACATAACAAGCATTTTCTTTGTCCATTTCGTATAGTTCATATCATATCATACTGTTTATAAAGGCTCCAGTGTAAAATTTTACCGTTAGCTAATGGTTCCCACTCAGGCTTAGTGCTTTGTCTCTTTTTTCACTGACAAATTCAGTTGATCCTGGCCTGTTTCTTACTATAGTCCATTGTAATTAGAATTACTCAGCCACGACTTGCACTCTTCCACACTTGCCAGTATTCCCTCTCTCTAACCCAGGCACCTGTAACTGTAGTCCATTCCATATTAGAATTACATATACTGGTACAGCTGCTGGCATTAGAGTGAGTATGGTCTTTTTGGAGGGATGGGAGTTGTGGCTGCGTGTAATTCTGATTTGGCATGGATTATACAGTGCAGTAAATAGCTATACAGTATTATACAAGGAATGGTCAACTGATATTTGAAGTTGTACCTCCACTGTATACACTTTTTTGATATCTGGACCCCTTCAATCTGTTGACATACTTTTCATTTCAGTTACACTACCCCCAGACAGTTTTATTCAGCTAAGAGCAGATGTTAGTGAAGGGGTTAGTGACCATAATATGCAATTCCTCCACTTCGAAGTCTCTCTGAAGCTTAATAAAATTGTTTGTTTAGCCTAAATAAATAATATTTTTTTAGATTGAAGCAGTTCAGTAAAACTATGAGGACAATTCAGTACATTGATGGATTGCTTTAAATTGTTGATAATTTTGGTAGTAACTACTGTAACATAAGGAATGAACAAGTCAGTGCACTCTGGATAAATACTAATGGTTTTGTGTGATACTGCTTGGATATAATACACACCAAGTATTATATTATATTATGTGAGTGCTTAGGACTTGGTGCACACTTGACTGCTATTGATTTTTGTGATATAGCATAAATAGAATTCCCACTAGGTGAAGATTAATTAATGTTTCCTCTGTGGGTGGTTAAGACATGTTACTTTCATATTTGGAAAAAAAATGTCAATAAGCTGCCTGGGTCTTCTTTTGTTAACTATATGGAATAATTGGAGACATGGTCAAGCAGACAAAAAGAAATATTTGTTGCCTAATGCCAAAATGAAAATAGGGTAATGCTCAGGTAATCCGTACTAGTTTTGGTTAGATGGGGAGAAAAATGTTGAACATACAAAGTTAACTCCTGCAGCAGAAGTGCGTAGTTACATTATTAAATGTATGTGAAGTTAATAATCCTAATGGACATAATTTAAGGTAGGCATATGGTTGTGACAGATCAGAATTTCAGTGCAGTAGAGTTGACTTTTGAACATACTACTCTTTAGTGTTATTCCCCACACATTTTATATTCTGAATGTAGCTCATGAAATTAATTATGTACAGAGTATACAAAACAGTCATTTATTTTCCCATCTAATAGTATAAAAACTGACACAAAAATGTTTTTTAAAATATTGTGTACTGTTGGCAAGTTATGTTGTTGAAAAAACAGAAATGTTTATAATGGAAGGCTATAGGAAGAAAATAATTGTCACAGTACACTTTGTGTTGAAATATATACAGTTAATCTATACCTGCTGTCTCAGGAAACATTTTGGAGGCTCACAAAGTGTCTTCAGCAGTGGTTAGTTTGTGTGCAGGTTCTGGCTCACAGCTTGCTGGTGTTTGGTTACTTACACAGCTTAGCCTAATATTGTCACACCATTAACCCTTAGCTGGTGGCAGCAGTTGCTGAGAAGCATCTTAAAAAAAAAAAAATAAAAAAATCATTATATAGATGCCCCCGACCACAGGATTGGGCATATAGTTGCACCGCATTATGTATGATTTTAACATTATATACAGACTGTACTGCTGTATTGAGCAGTTGCTATATATTATTAACATAGCAAAAAGGATGTTACAAGCATCTGGTTGGAGGAGTAGATTGTGGGCTTCTTTACTATGCCTTGTAAAATAACCAGACCTAAAAATGTATACATATCCCACAACATTAGTTTCCTTCCACATCAGATCTCTATTCTTTCTCATCATTTTTCTCATCCTTCTCTGTACTTCACAGACCTTGGCAGCATATTTGTTTGTTCCTCTCACTATATGTTCAGTTACATCTCTGTCCACAAAAGACATAAAAATCTCCAGTGGGTCCTGAGGCAAAATTATTTTGACCCTTGTGTCTCCTGTAAATGGCAGTTGTTCTCTACTAACTGGAGTGACTCAACCACCCAACTGGAGCACTGTCATCATTGCCATCATCCTCTGCACTTGACAGATTATCATCTGGCTCCTCTGCAATCTCAAGTTGTGATTCATCACCACTGTGTGTCATCACCGTCGCTGTCTGATGTAGAATCACTGCTAACATCATTAGTGAAATCATTATCCAAATCCTGATCTAGAATTAGTTTTATCTCATCATCACTAATGTTCTTCCTTGTGTGGGACATGATTATGTCTACAATATCCAAAAAAAAAGAAAAAAAAAAAAAGAAACTGAGGTTTACAGGAGAAACAAAGGAGTGTTGTGTCCCCTCCAAGAGCTGGGAACATACTGATTGAGTCACTGAGTGAGCAACCTTTTATAAGCCACCTGCAACACGTATATTGCCATTTAGGGATATTTGAGGTTCTAGGTCAGTGGTCCCCAACCTTTTGTAGGCTTCAGGCCACATTTACGAATGTTGGTAAAATGGAGGGCACCAGAAAAATAAAAGTCAAATTCACGCATACATATGTGTGTGTGTGTTTGTGTGTGTGTATATATATTTGTTTATTTACTAATGTATTTATAACTCTGAGAAATAATGAGAAATATATAAGTTTCCAAGGCATCCCGTGGGCTCTATGATACGGCTTCAAGGGCGCTATGGCACCCACGGACTACAGGTGGGGGATCACTGCTCTAGGGCACTTGCACATTGTCGACTATATATAGGCTCTGCTAGGATTTACAGGGGACGATTTGGGTAAGCATCTATATACAGTCTCCCTGCAAGTTTTCAGTAGATTTTGCAGTCTGTATACCGTAGTTCTGCTGCCGGCTAAGGGTTAAAGGTGATTTGGATCTGTTTGTTTTGATGAACACTTGGCCAATATTTTTCAGTCCTTGGAAAACGTAGGTCATTACTAAATTTTTTTTGATGTGTAAAGTTTGACCAGATGCTGTGTTTGATTTATTTTAAGGATGATTCATTTATCAGCAAATTTCAAGGCAGGTTAAATCACATGCTAATTTGAAGGAACTGTACCATTTCTAATTAATACAAAGGCGTAGTTTACAAAGTTATATTTTCGTGTGGCTTTACAACCTAATTGGGAATATATTACAAGCACCCGATTGTGCCTATCATATCATCTAATTATTTTGTCTTCTTGCATTCCCTGTCCATGAGTGTTGCTGCTGCCTCAACTCATCTTAACCAATTGAGACTGTGGATGTCTTTTTCATCTTAATTTTGCCATCTCCTGACATGTACTCTGTATAGGAGAGACTTGGAACTGGATGGGGTATATAAAACATTGATAATCACCTTTAATACAAGAAACCTTTTCGAAATTCAGTAGCCTGGTAGGAGAAAAACTAAACTGATATTACAAGAGACCTTTTTTAAGTTAATTAGTTTGGTAGGAGAAAAACACGGATGTCATCTAGATTCAAGGAGCTAACCCTTTCAGTCTTTCTTATAATTATAATAATAAGCCAAAAATATAACCGAGGACGAGAAGTGCCTCAAATTTGGTTATTCAGGGGAGACAGAGCATGTGTGTGGGTGATGGTTCAGCATCTGTTGATGGACCCCAAGGCAAAATGATGGATCTGCAAAATGCTTATTCCCTATACAGTATAAAAAATAAAAAATGGATACAACAAAGGAAAAAAAAATTCCAGCAATAATAATAATGATAATAATACTCTGGTCTTTTGCTATATTCAGACACTGTTTAACTAAGGAGAGCCACTCAGTAATGAAGGGGTTAATGAAGGCTGTATCCAACCCTTCCAGTTCCAAAAGTCATTCTTAAGCTCAATAAAACCATCAGGAGTCCCCACTACCACCACCACCACCAAAAAGAGTCTCATGGTTAAGTGGGTAAAATTGTTCTTGCTCTTTTCCATGGAGTCTGTTTTCTGGTGTGCTTTTTTTGTTGTTGTACTTCGGGTTGGCTGGCTGGCGCAAAGTAGGTACGGGGTACCTGAAAAATATTTTCTGCCCTTGGCTTATGCCAATACTTAGATCCTCAGGTGTCTGTATATTTTTCCTTTTAGAAAATTAACACTAGCCAAGCATTTGTGAGGTCTCTTAACCCTTTCAATCTGATGGTGTATTTTTTTAATCTTTAGCCTTCTTGTCTTTAGAGGTGCTGGAGAGGAATGCCATCACATGGTGGCACTGATGTAGCCAGGTGGCTCCACTACTTGGTTATACAAACATCCCTTAGTTCATCCCCATCCACCAAAAGGGAATGGTGGAGGACAGCTTTAGCCTGCTGTCCACCGGGTTCTCATTTCAGATGAGTTTGAGACTTTTATTGTCACCACCACAACAACAACAACTACACCTGCCACTATTACCACCACTACCACTATTACCACCACCACTACTACTACTACTACTACTGTCCCCAGACAATTTTAAGGCGGGAAACTTCTCACATGTAAAATGATAATGAATGCTGTATCTAACATCTCCAGTTGGAAAAGTCCCACCAAAGCCAAGTAAATTTGTCTGGCGAAAGAGAGGTATAGTGTAGTACATTATCCGATTGAGTTTGTTCACGACTGTAAATGTTTCTAGATTTGTGTAAATACTTACGATCATGGTGTTTTAAAGTAAGAATAGAATACTTTCAGGTTGATAATACACTTCAGACACCAGATTCACAAACTTATGATCAGTTGCTGATTGTAAATCTGATTTTGATTGACAGGAAGGAGGAGGAGACTGTATAATCTTCTCAGTCTCATGTTCTTTTTTCACCAACATAGCTATGAAAGGGAAATGATCATGAACTGTGTCTGTTTTTGCAGGAAGGGTAAGGAAGGTGGAGTTCAGAAATTTCCCTGTTTCTTATTCTTCCTACAAATTACAGTCCAAGTCATCACTAATGGCCCCAGGCTTATGTGGACATGAACCTGGCAGACTGCAGGCAGAAGCTGCCTTTCTCCTACAGTCCACTATACTTCATTGTGGAGGGAGTTGATGCATTATTTTGATCAGATATCATTGTGCATGTTATATATGGAGTTATAATGATATTAAAATGATCAGAATAACACACAAAAGAATGGCTAAGTGTAATAAAATAAATCCATTAGGAAGAGGCATTAGGGAGCTTCCTTGACTGACAAGAATACAGGCCCAGGTCCCTAACCACCCACCTCACCCTATGCACTGTTAACCCTCCATGGTATAACCATACAGGACTTAGATAAGTTGTGTCTGTATTCTCATCGGCATAGGAGGTTCTGATACATCTGTGTTGTACTGGTTGTGGCCAGATGGACTCCAGGCCCTTGTGCAGTCCATTTTATTCCTTTGGGGGAGAGGTATGTTTGTACACCTGGCAGTGGAGCAGTCTAATTACATTGGTGCCACCACATGAAGGCATTGCTTTCATGCATCCATCCCTCTCCATTACCATAATACAAGAGAAGAATGTAATAAGCTGAAGTATGAAATAGAAATAGATACTGACGAGATACTAGAAAGCTTCGTAAAGTGGTGAGAATTGAGTCCTTGGTTACTTTGAATTTATATCGCAGACTCCACATCACTCATATTGTGAATCTGAGTAATGTCTTTGAAATAAACAATGAGAAAGCAGTGCTTGGAACCATGGTAGTACAGTAATAATAAAAAAAGGAAGTGTTAAAAATCATTCAGGTTTGTGTTGTGGTCTGATATCACTATCACACTCATGATTGTATGAATCTGACTTATGATTTGTTAATGGTCACTTTGTGATGTAGGTGTTTGGTCATAAATTGAGGGAAGAACCAGCATCATCGAAAATAATTTATACAGATAATTCATGTCTGTTGTATGTGGTGTGAACTCACCCACAGTGACTAAGTTATCCTGTCTGTTTTGCTGTGGGGTACAATTTACACTTATTTTGGAGCAGTTGGGTAGTAATTAGCTGGCTCAGATACTTTTTAGATGACATTTGCTGTATCATGGCCAATTTCAGTATAAGAATCCATTAAGGAGAAGCTTAGTGTCACTTGAACTAAACTGAAGAGTGATTAAAACTAGTAAAAAAGACAGATGAGGATTAGCAGGTAGCTGTGTGGCCAGATTGCATTGGTTCCTGCCATGTTCAGTTAAGGGCATTATTGATGCCGGTACGGTTAGTAGTTACCTAAAGGTTATAACCGTATCAGCATGATGACATAATATTCTTGCTTCCTCCAGACAATATTGTAAAGCTTTGGAGGAACATTTTGTAGTGATGGCATTAGAAATAGTCTCCATAAACCCTGTCACAAAAACAGTGTCTTTCCAGAGCTGAGTGAAATTGTGTGAAGGTAGCAAGAGTGGGCTATAAAGTGCATCCTTGTGTTG
This sequence comes from Coenobita brevimanus, assembly GCF_032717465.1. Classification (NCBI taxonomy): domain Eukaryota; kingdom Metazoa; phylum Arthropoda; class Malacostraca; order Decapoda; family Coenobitidae; genus Coenobita; species Coenobita brevimanus. The sequence continues at coordinate 69,785,570 of NC_136954.1, read as the reverse complement.
AAGGGGTTAATATTAGGAGTTGTGATGACTGAATGGGCCCCTATTACCTCTTTTGTGGACCCTCCTACTACTGCCAGACACGCAAAGTTACTGTGATCTCAGTTTTAGTCAGTACTTGTAAGTTATATACCCATTCTGTAATAATTGTGTCATTCTGCATGCTTGGTATTCTCTCTTGATATGCAACACCACCTTTTCTTTCATATTACCATTCAAGCTCTTTAGACTGGGTTAAGTTGAGCAAAGTCTGATGAGAGTTCAGGAATTGCCAGTTAAGAGAGGCTTATCAGTAGTTTAGAGAAGTTTTGTACTTTTGTTTGTATGTGTTGTATATGCAGGTCTGTTGTCTACATGTGTATTGTTACCATACCATGGCAGTGCACATTGTAACCCCATTTGCTCTACAGTGTGATATGTCACATTGTTTTTTTTTTTTTTTTTCTCCCCAGAAAAGTATTCTTTTCCAGAAAGTGATTTTCTTTCTTTTTGTCTTCCAGATAGATTTAGTAATATTTTCATGTGTAATAGTCTAGGTCTTAGTTCAGTGTCATTTACTTAATAATGTAGGGATGGTCAGTCTGGGTTACTGTTATTATACTGTACTGAGTCTCAAGATTAATTTTCTTTCAAAAATATACAAGCTCAATTCTTTTAACTGATGTCTGTGATTCAAAGGAACCTATTTGGTTTAGGTTAATCCTCAGAAAAACCAGTACAGCCCAGGGAACTGGATTAATAATGATCATTGTTAGGACAGACAGTAGTCACACATTTGTATATTTTTGCATGTGATATATATACATGGTTTTCTTTCAGATCATTTAGGGCATGGAAAGACAGATTTAGTGTTTTAATATGTAAGCTATAATCCAGCATTCACTGTATGTGGCTGCTGAGAAGGGAATTGACCCATTGAATCTGGGGATGTCTTCTTGGTTTTTATTTTTATCTCCTGATGATTTTATTCAGTGTAGGAAAGAGTTTTCAAATTGGAGGGGTTAGATTCAGTGTTGGTAAACCACTTCAGTATGAGAGATGATTCCTAGGTTGAATAGATGATTTAATTCAGCATAGGATAGACTTCCGACTGGAGGGGTTAGACGCAGCCTTGATTTAACCCCTTCAGTTCAAGCGACATTGCCCAAGTTGCATTAAATCATTTGGCATTAGCAGCAATAAAAAGCCAAAAACATCGCCCAGATATGAGGGGTTAATGTTTTGTTAGAACTAAATCTGATACACTGGGGAAATAATAACCAATATATATTTTGCCATTGTTACTCTGAAATTTAAAGATGCTGTATTTATAACACTTCTGAGTAATTGCCACTGTTCTTCCTCATTTATGAATTGATCATAGTGCAGTATCTTGTATGACTTATGTTAGAATTTATTTTATTTTTGGAGTTTCCCTTCTCATTCATCTTCCCAACGTTAGACTTGAGGTTTTATGCTATACTCGTTTCACATTAACTTGGCTTAAAATTGACATATCTCCGTCAAGAATGCTGGACTATAGCAAGAGATTAGCACAAGAACAGAGCATTAGTCTCAAGGAAATGCAATGGAAAGGATGTAGAGCCATAGTATTGTCTTATTCTGCCATCAAACTATGGGATGAAAGCTGCAAAAGGACAAACACCTCTGCCAAGTTAAGGTGAAAGAACTATAGGCTGTATGTTGGTGAAGGGTCTGGGCATGCTGGATTTAGAGGTAACCCCTTAGCTTCCTCTCTGGGTTATGTATGTATTGTTTAATATATTTATTTATTGGTTGTTCATATATGGCACCCCGGGCCTTGAGTATCTTGTATGTTAACAGGGATGGCTCGTCTGTGTGTGTGAGGAGGGCAGATATTTTGTCTGCCTCATAAATTAAGCTTGCAATCAGTGGATGTAAAACGGCAAGTACTGTGAAGTATAAAACGGGTTATGGGGAGTAGAAAATAATGGCGGGTAGACAACTACTGATTGAGCCACCCTGCCAACACAAGAATTTTCCTGATAAGTTACCAGTAGAGTGCAATGTATGACCCATTCTCTACAATTACAACTTCGTTATCCATACAGAACCTTTGCAGAGCCTTTCTGGAGTGTTTAAGTTATGCTTTTCTTTACGTTAATTGTATAGTTGAACATTGATGAACACCCAATATTTTTTGTTTAGTTGAACATCTAAGTGAACACATAGTATTTATAAGCCTGAATATTTGTACTGATACTCACAATTATTGCCTAAAAAGCCGTGTGCTTATCTTGTCATGATATTCAGGCACAATACTTGGATGATAAGGATTTTGCTGTGTGGTTCAGTAGTCTTGCTCTTCGGACCATATGTTAAATGGCTTTGTAGACTTAACATCTCTTCCTTACCAGTTTATTCTGCACATTATATATCCATATCCACTTTCATGTTATTGAAAGGTATGTCAGTATTACTGTAGAAGGATATAAATAACATCCAAGAGGATGCTAAGGAGCAATATGCAAAGTAAAGCACTGAGGAAGAGGTGTCATTAAATCTCCCCCAGTCTTTATTTGATGAGCGAGACACACTGAAATTAATCTTGTTGTATTGCCTCGTCCCCCAACAACAGTCACCAGCATCCCAGCCTCTTGCCAACGCTCCCACCTTTACAACAACTTATGAGCAGGATTTACCTTTGTGGGTTCAACTCCACTGACTCACCAGGCTTAATTTAACCTAGCATTATGTCATTCTAGGTTAAAATAGGTTGGTTTGTGTCTGGTATAACCTGGCATTGTGTACTGTAATTCTAAATTAAAGTGGGCTAGGTTATAGTAGAATGATGGAGCTCCCTTTACTTACTGGGGGGAGAGTACTGTATTTTTTTTCATCTCTTCCACAAAGGTAGATCATGCTGTACAATACAGACACTTATGTTCCTAGGATGTGAGATGAAGCTCGTTCGAGAGGGCACGGCTGTCGCACCTGGCTTGTTTGTAAATGTGTCTCGCATCAAACAGTAGTCACTTTGTAAACAGGTTGGCTCTCCCCAATTTTTTTGTAAGTAAAAAATAAAAAATTATTAGTTAAATATCCAAATACAAATTAATCGTTGTTTGATTGATCCTTCACTGGGGTCTGGGAAAGTGTATTTTAACCTCTTCACACCAGTGACTTCAGATCGTATTCTTGCTGCTGCCAGTTGATTGTATTCAACTTAGAGGAGACTTGGAACTGGAGTGGTTGAATATAGCCTTGATAAACCTCTTCAGTGTGAGAAGCCTTTCATAAGTTCAATATAATAATCTGGGAGTGTCAAGAATGCATTAAAAATTACATCAAATGGGCTGAAGTGGTTAATCTGCCATGCACTTTGTATATCATGTTAGTGGTGTAAAGTGTTCTGCTCTGCCAAGAGCCAACCGTTTACTTGATTGACTATTAGTTGGCGAGAAGCACAGTCTCCCCCATTTCCACATCTACAGGCAGACTCCAAGTTTTGACTAATGTAGTGGAGCCGTGGCTGAATGGACATTGTTTGGGTGTTGATGTAATCTATACAACTGTAATCAGAGTTAACAAACCTTCCAAATTTAATGCAGCTGCTTGAAGTTTAAAACCTGCCTGTAAATGCAGAACTGAGAGAGACTGTACATTTGGTTCTAATGGTTGGAGTTGTGTTTTGACTATTAACACAAGCCAGGCCAAACTACAGTGTGCCATGCTTATGCTTACCCATTACTGATTGCTGATATTTTAACTTTCACGGCTAGCCAACCATTTCTAACTGCCCATTTAATGTAATCTGAAATGATATAGCAGATGTGTGTGTAACATAAATAATTGCAAAATGTGAAGTATAAAAGTATCAGTACAGTGACAGTAAAGTACACGCAGTCCATATGTAGTAGCTAAAGGACGCAGCTTTAGCTATAAGTGTAAATGTTTGTGTGGAAGTTACACGACAGGGTGAATAGAGCCTGAATGTGAAGTTTGTTGATAGAGAAAGGGTGATAGTTGTGAGTGGATTGAGAAGTAGATTTGCAGTTTATTGAGTGGATGATAGGGGAGTGGGGTGGGGGGATTGAAAGCTTTGTGTGTGTGAGGCTGGATGTGGCCAGATTGGAGTAAATTCAGAGACTGGTTGATTAGAACTGAAAGGAAGGGAAGTAAGAGAAATAGAAAGTTGCTTCAACCTTTCCCTGGCGTATTGGGAAACCAGAATAGACTAGGGGAACAAGGCTGTAGTTAAATTGCTTGAGACAATGATCAGGTACCTTGCATAATGAGAAAGAGGTTACTAGGCTTAGTGGAGAGCATCTTTGATCTGTCCTTTGTGGAAGGGAAATGTTGATGCTTGAGAATTAGAAGACAATACCGTAAGGTGGACTGCAACTGAATGAAGGTCTGACAGAACCAAGACAAGATAGATTTTTTTTTTTGAGAGTGCAGCCCAGGATATAATGTACTGCCAGTCAGCAAGTAGCACTGAATAATGTAATGGGGATGTCTATTTGCAGCTGTAGAACACAATGAAATGGTGATATTTGCTCTAATAATGATCGGCAGTGAAGCTTTACAAGAAAGTCAAATCATGCTTAAAAAGAAAAAAAAAAAATGAATAAAACTATGAGCAATGTTTCATAAATTACAGTAATAATTCTTACTTTTTTATGAAAGTTGATAGCTGTTTTTAAACAATAATTGTTACTACTTAATAATAACCTAGTTATTTTAGAAAGCAAGTTTACTTCCCTAACTGAGCCTAAGTTGGTCACCTGTATCCTGTGTTTTGTGATGGAGGAGCAAAGCAGTTGCAGCAACAACAGCAACAATAGTGGCCAGGTAATATGAGTGGGATACTTAAACCATGACCAGTAGTTTGATTTAGTATGGCCACAGCATTAAATTAGTTTTAATGTACTGAAGAAGGGGAAGGTAGATACTGATTATATATGTATTTGGTAGCTGCTGGAATGGAGTGAAGTGTGGCTACAAGCTTGGTAAGAAGCAGCACATCATAGGCAAGAAACTCAGTCACAGTTGAATAGAATCAGCGTTCAAGCAAAGACTCGTGCACTGTTACAGATTTATTACATGTCTTGGTATTGGCACTTGATCTTGTTTTCAGTACATTCAAGGCAACAGGTGTATCACAGTCAACCTCAGTATGAGCATTATCATTTAACAGGGTGATGTCAGTGATCATCTAAGAAACACAGGACTAAAAGAAAATCTGGATGTCTACAGTGTTTACATGAACCCCAGCACTGGTAATGAATACTGTATAAGTTGATTGTTGTTGCTGTTGTTGATTCAGTTGGTTGTGTAGTGTACTGCAGCCTAAACAAAACATAAATAGTACTTCAGTTTATTAACCAGTCTCTGACCATGGATTCTTATTCACCTAGTTGACTCCTTTGGGCCTTACTTAATATGATATACTGATTGTAGTAGTAGTGGTAGCAGTAATAGTAGTTGTCATAGTTGCAACCCTAGATTATTCAGGACATCAACCCAGTGGACTGCAGGAGAGCATCCACCTACGCCAGGCGTTCCCACGTATTTCTTGTTGAGGTTATGTTGAAGGATGTCTGTGTTGTGAGGGTTGGAAATGAGGTAGGATATGTTAGGACGGTGAGATGACATTTGGTAAACTGATATGATGCAGTAAAAAGTAACCCAAGCTAAACTATAAATCGGCCTCACAAAACATGCTGCATATAAACCCACCATATTTAATCATCATTTCAAAGTCTGTGATGTGTTCTGGCAAAAATAAGTTCAGGGTGATAGTGATACGTTCATCTTTTAGAACTTTTGCAGTAATTTGATGTTTTCAGCCTCTGAACCTTGTCCTGTTTGCATATATATGATAATACAACAATCTAACCAGTTTTATTTTATAACCTTATGGTCTGACTGAACATAGTTTTGCCAGTCCTATATTATACCTGAGATTGAAATAGCAGTTATTCATCAAATCACTGCAAGACAGCTTATAGATGGAAACAGCTCAGGATTAAAAAGACTGTAGTACAGTAAAAGTCCTCTCATTCAGTATCTGGTGTTACGGTACTTCGGTCTTTCGATGATTTTCATAAATACATTAGTCTAATTACGAAAGTTTTCTGTTCTTCCGGCACACATGCTGAGCCAATCGGCACCTGCGACAGGGTCGCCGGATCACCGCTGGTATTCGTGCACCCATAGTTGCCAATTTGGCGCTGTTGGCACTAGATCTAGCATTATTCATAATAATTCAGTGCTTTTCATAATGATTTAGGACCAGTAAATATTAATTTTCTTCTATATCTAGCACGTTTTGAAGTCCAATTTAGCGCAAAAGTCTGAACAGTTCACTTATAGCTTAACAAATTTTAAAGTTGAGCTTAGTGCTTCTGAAGATTTCTGTTCGCCAACACTGCATGCGCCGTCAGCTGTCATGACTCGTGAATGTTTGGCTTTGTGCGGGGGACCTTTCAAAAGTTTGGAAACTTTTGCTGTGCTATTTTACAGTGTGCACATGTAAATACACCTAAGTTGAGGTAAGTTCATGTGTATTATATCATTAAATACATTAGGGTGACACCATGATTGCTGGGAACTTTTTGGCAGGTTTTCCCGGTCATTTGGCAGTTTCTGCTCTTTTGGCACCTGCTTGGTCCCGAAGATGCCAAATGAGAGGACTTGTACTGTAGTGTCTCAGTTTTGAGATCATAAAGAGCAATTCACAACGCCTTAGTGTTAAGTGATGCGTGTTGGGTTTTGGGGTGTACAGTAGAAGACAAAAGATTGCTTGATTATTCATCTCTTCTGCCTCTCACTTTCGTCTGATGGTTATTATTCCTAAGCTGAGAAATGTTTGGCGTGTTCCCTGGCCATATGTAATTTTTTTTTATATAATTCATCGGGAAGGAATATGATGGATATGTTCCAAATGTGAAGTAGACACAGTAGAATAAAGTAGTAGGCAAAGTACTGACAGCTTGGTCAGTGGGCATATCCAGTGGCTGAAGAGTTATCATGCAAGTATTTAAGTTGATCTCTGTTGCTGAGTGATCACCATCCTTTCCTATTTATATCTACCCATAACCAGAAACCTTAATCCAGGATGCTTTGTATGTATGGGGAAGAATGTTGGTACTTGAAGTACTTTAGAGGTGATAAATCCTTCAATATATGGGGTTGCAATGGCATTTTTCCCTTGCAGGGTGGTGTGACAGCAGGGCCTCCTCACATGCCAACATGGGAGGAGCTGCAGGCGAGAGTGTCTATGCCTCTGGTGCGGCCCATGTGGGTGGTGCGTCCCCCACCACCACCCCCGGATGAGGATGAGGAGGAGGAGGAGGAGGAGGAGGAGAGTGGAAGTGATGGTGAGAGCCGCCCAGCTGCCCGGGAGCCACTGCCGCCGACCATGAACCGGTCAGTTATGCTGCCGGTGTTCCGTCACCTAAGTGTTGGGGACCTTGGTGTGGTTATGAGAGTGTGCCGGACATGGGCGCAGTGGGCCATATCGCCCTCTCTCTGGACCTCTATCAACCTGGCCCACGACACCATAGGACGCTATCACCTTCAAGGAATCGTGCGCCGTCAGCCAGCCAGCTTAGACCTGAGCTGGGCTGAGGTGACTCCCGACCAGCTGGCCTGGCTCCTGGCCCGCCTGCCACAGTTGCGTCAGCTGCGGTTGGTGGGTCAGTCATGGCCTCTGCTGGCCTGCCTGTCCTCACCCTACTGCCCCACCCTCACCCTGCTGGACATATCCCACTGTGAAGGTGTGACTGACAACACGCTGACTGTCCTGCTGGCTGCCCCCCGTACCCACCGGCCTGGCCACCGCGACACCACCACCCGACTACGACACCTGACGCGGCTGCACCTGGCTGGCACGCAGGTCGGGGACGAGGGAGTTCGAGCCATAGTTCGCTGCCTTCCGTTTCTGACCACCCTTGACCTCAGTGAGTGCCAGAGAGTAACAGAGGCTGGTGTGGCTCTTCTGGCCCACCCATCCAGTGTGGTCAGTCACTCGTTGGCCTCACTTGACCTACGAGGGTGTCACCGCCTAGCCCCAACCTGTCTTCCAGCTCTGACCTGTCTCCCCTTTCTCACCAGACTTGCCATTCATCCCTGTAACCGCATCCCCCTGGCGGCCATCAGAGTTTGGGGTGTGACTCATGGCTACACTATGGGTCCAGAAGACATTCTCACTCGTGCTCCACCCCCTCCACCGGACCCGTCTGCTCCAAACCCTTCAGATTCAGAGGCTTCAGCATCTCCTGTCCCCTCTCCTGCATCCTCCCCTGTCCCTGCATCTTCATCCGCCCCTGACACCGCATGTGCTTCTGCTTCCTCATCAACCCCTGCATCCTTCTTAGCCCCTGCCAGGGATCCATCAAAGACTCAACTGGGGAATGATGTAGAACAAGGCAGTGAAGGGAAGGCAGAGAAACAGAATGGTATAAAGATTATGATCAAGAAGGAAGCAGTACCAGAATCCAGTGGGAATGTGGTTAAAGAAGCTGAACAAAATACTGAGAAAATATCATCAACCCAAAGTGATGCCCATGACATGCAAGAAAAGATAGGGACAGTGAAAAAAGAAGTAAAAGTAGAGGTAAAGGAAAATGAAAGCAAGCTTATCAAAAGTAAACTTCAGGATAATGATTCACCAGACAATTCCCCTCAGAAGCAAAACTCAGGACCACAAAAGCAGAGTTCAAGTCCAGGTATTAGGGTATCCATGAGGAGGAAGGGCCGCCCAGTTAACACAGATGGAGAACCAGGGACCAGAGGCAAACAGGGCAACAGGAAAGTGATGGAAAATGCCAGCAAAATTGGTGCAGCTACAGGTATCAAGAAATTGCCAGCATCATCCATGGAACAGTCTGACAGAAAACTTCCTCAGTCTCCAGAAACTGTTAAGAAAAGCACCGCAGCAACAGAAGTAGTTAATATGCTGCCAGTACCTACAGATAGTAAGAAATTTGCACCATCAACTCCAGATCAGACAGGTAAGTGGGTGATGCCAGTGGAAGTTGTTAAGAAAGAAATAATGTCATCCACAGAACAAGAAAGCAAAAAGCACTCACTCACTGACAAGAGGAGTAGTACAGTGGATGTAGAACAAGCTAGCAAGAAGCCACAGCCAGCTGATACTGATAAGAAAACCACAGTTAGAGCAGAATTGTCGAGTCAAACCCTCTCTACATCTGATATGAAAAAGACGCCAATTGTAGGACAGACAGACAAACCAGCCACCAGCTCTGAGTCCAGCAAGAAAACCTCATGTGGAGATCAGACAGGCAAGAAAGCATACCCTACAGAGAGAGGAAAGAAAGAAACGATACCAGGAACATCTGAAAAAACAAAAGATCAGCCTTCATTATCATGCCTCTCACAGAAGCCATCCAGAGTCAGCCCAGGGGTTGAAGAGACTGGGAAGAAAGGATCGTCTCCTCAGGCTCCATCCCCCAGTCAGACATCATGGAAGAAGAACATAGTTTCACAGCAGATGTCCAGGAAGAATGTTGCAACAACACCAGAATCACTGAGAGTAACCATAACCGCATCATCAACAAAAACCACTGCAACAAAATCTGTAATAGGAGCAAAATCATCACCCGAAACCGATCTAATAAAAGCCACACCACCACCACCAGAACCGAATATCAAGAAGACTGTGAATCCTGCACAGACAACCAAGAAATTCTCCTCACCTGCACACCAAGAGAAACAAAAGGGTGCAACAGCACCTGGCTTCAAAAATTTTTCCACCCCATCACAAGACAATGGGAGTGTGAAGACCAAGGAGCAAGAACAAGTGTTTAAAAAGACTGAATCATCATCTAGTCATCTGGGAGACAAGAAGTCTCAATCTCTTGAAAAAACTGAGGACAAAAAATCTTCAGTCTTTCAGTGCAAAGAGACAGAGCTGAAGGTAGTGGTAGAGAAAGACGATAGCTTCAAGGATGCAGGAACAAAGAAAGATGGAGGGATAAATGTAGGTACAGTGAAAGAAGTAGGAGGGAAGGAACCTCTACAGAACACTGTGCCAAAACAAGCTGACCAAAAGGATTCGGGAACAAAGGAAACTGCCAAGCAAAGTTCTGATAACAAGGATAGTCAGAAGGATGCAATAGACAAGAAGCCAGAACAGAAGGCTGTAGGAAGAAAAGAACTTGATACTGGAGCAAGAGGAACAAAAGCTAAAGAACATACCAATAAAGATACAGACCTTAAAAGCTCAGGAAATGTAAGTAAGAACACAAACCAGAAGGATGGCAAAACAAATGAGCCAAGTCAGAAAGCTGTGAAACCTAAGCAGGATGTACGTGGCAAAGAAATGGTAAGAAGGGATTCTGGCAGTGGTGAGATGTGCAAGAGAGATTCAGGAACAAAAGATGGCACTCAGAAGGATGCAGGAAGGAAGGATAGTAGTCAGAAAGACCTGGGAAGTAAAGAGGGAGTACAGAGAGATATCAAATCCAAGGCTGAATGCCGAACAGAGGTGGGAAATAAGGATAGTATCCAGAAGGACAAGAACTCCCCATCAGATATATCAAAAGAATCTGAATCCTCTCAAATCAAAGCACCACTAAACATCACCAGTACTTCAACAAAGCTTCCAGTCACTTGTAAGGAAAGTACTAATGAACAAAAATCGATAAAAAATGTCCTATCACAGCAGCAGCAGCAACAATCAACATCTTCAGCAGCAGGACAAGCCAACGGTAAGAAAGCCTTTGTAGTATCTTCCTCTACAAACTCATCAAAGGGCTCAGATTCTACACATGATGATCAAAATGCAAAGTGCAAGGAGGTGGATGGAGAGACATCAGATTATACTGGGAAGAGAAAGACAGGAGATAAGAAAGCAGTGGGCCAGCAGCAGTCAGACAGCCAAACAGTCAGTCAGAGGAATGTGATAATAACATCAGTAGAGGTTCACAGGGCAGACAATTATGAGAATAAGGCAGAAAAAGAAACAGGAACCAGAAGGCCAGAGAGGAGACAGAGTGTGAGAAGATCCAGGGATGATCAGGATCTGAAAGCTGATGAAAAGCGGGAGAAAGCCGATCGCCCTGGGACAGAGTCTCCAAAAGATAAACGAAAGGACTCGAAGACAAGGGAGGAGGAAATGAATAAGATCACTGTTGAGGAGACTTGTGAGAATGACTCAAAGCAACAGAATACGAAGAAAGCTGAAGAAAAAGAGAAAAAGCAGAATACAGGACACAAGCGAACCAGTGACAAATCCCAAGAAACCTTCCCAAGAATAAAACAGGAGAAAGATATTGTTACGAGATCCACCAAGCGGTTGAAAACAGAAAAGGGGAGTGAAGACAAACAAAGTGATCAGACCAAAGATGATGATGGGATACTGAAACCTAGTGAACTTTGTGCTGATTCACGAGCCATCTCAAGAAGAGGCAGAGAATCAAGGGATGATAAAGATAATCCAACAACAGATGATTCACAGAAAAGAGATGTCGGTAAAATATCACGGCATGGGGGAAGAAGAGAAAAGGACAAAGGTGGAGAAAAGAGGGAAGAAGAGCTGAGAACAAGCAAGAGAAGTCGACCAGAGTCCGAGGAATACATGTCAAAACTACGCCGAAAATCCACAGATGGGGAACTCGGTGGGGCAGATTCTAATTCATCATCTTCCTCCTCTTCCTTCTCCTCTTTCTTAAATTCCTCTTCCTCTGCGACTGAATCTCCAAAGAAGGAGGAATCAGCAGATGAGAAGATAAAGTCACGGAGAAGATCAGCAAGAGATGACGAGAGCTGGAAAACTCATGTAGAGAAACGGCAGAAGGACGAATCCAGAGATGAAAAGAAAGGCAGCAGCTCTGGTGAATCAGGTGAACAAAAACCAGGCAAACATTCAAGTGATGCTGGAGACACCAAGCATGGCAAGAGGAAGACTGAGGAGGGAGATGAAGGTAGTGGAAGTAAGAAAAGCAAGGATGGAAGCAGCAGTGAAGAAGGTGCAAAGACGCCAAAGAAGGGAGATGGAACAAGAGAGAGATCAGGGAGCAGAGAAAGGCCAGAACGTGCACACAGGTCCCCTCGTAGGTTATCCATGTGTCAGTAGGGTGCTGGTGTAAAGTAAATGAGTGTTGGTGCTGGAGAGGGACCCGTTAATGTGGTGGCACTGATAATACCAGGTGATTCCACAGACTGATTAGTGTATACAGATGTCCCATAACTCCTTCCTTGTTCCTCCAGAGGAAGATGATGAGCTGCAGATGGGCAGCAACTGCTAACTACTATAGAGATGCCAGATGTGTTTTATTATCATCTGTTACTTCAGAAACTTGCATCTAAATTTGGGAGTACAGCACATCCTGTAAATTTGAGGGTTTCATAAATGTCATCTGAATCTGAGAGCTTCAAATACATCAAAATTTGAGTACTTCAGAAACTTAATCTAAATTCGAGGGCTTCAGAAACTTCATCTAACTTTGAGGGCTTCAGAATCTGTCTAAATTTGGGGGCTTCAGAACTTTCATCAAAATTTCTGGCCTCATCTTTCCCATTGCAATTTGGATTTTAAGCATACAGTCATTACTCCCTTTTTTCCCCCCACACTAAACTGAGTACAATTTTCCTCAATCCCAGTAGTTGTAATTAGCTTGAATGAGTGTTTATAAGATTGTTTTAGTCTTTGTGAATGTGTAAATTATGAACTCTTGATTTTACTGTATAGTTCCATGTTTACTAACTGTACTAAAGTAATTTGTATGGTGTATAAATGAGAGTACAGTATATGAGTGATGCTGGTGTGGTTGGAGGAAAGGCAGCTTGTTGACAGAGGTGTAGAGTTCCATGTTTACTAATTGTACTAAGTAATTTTTATGGTATATAAATTAGAGTACAGTTTATGATCTGTATTTGAATGATGGTGCAGTTGGAGGGAGGGCAGCCTGCAGGTAGAGGGCAGGGTGACATGGAGGCAATTAGTTCATGGCCACCATTAAGAGTCTGGTTGTAGACATATAGGTAGGTAGATTTTTGCTAGTTTTATAGATGGAACTTGAGCTTTGAACTAATAGGTATTACAGTACTGGACTAATGTTTATATTTATTTTATTGGTAGGTGGGGGTGCTCACCATCCACTCACTTGATGTAGTGCTGCTCTCAGATGACTACCCTTTCCTCTCCTCCTTCCTTCCTTCTGTCTTCTACTGTCTTTCTTTCCTTCATTCTTTCCTCCTCCTAATGCTTACATGTGACCACACTCCCCTCTTCTTTTTTTCCTTCATTCTTTCCTCTTCCTTCTGCTTATGGGTGACTCTACACTGAGTGACAAGCCAAATGGTTTCCCGTACACCAGGAAAACATTTACTACGCTGGGTGGTAACTGTATAACCAAATTATGGCACCTGGTGGTTTAGTGGGTAATTAAAGCGCGCCAATCGGATTTAGCCTGTACAGGTTTATATCGAAGGAATGGTTGGGGTTTATTGCTCACGTAATGCCTCTCAGGGATGAGTGAGGCTGGTCACTTTCATCTTAAATGTCAGGGCCAGCTTGCCTAGCCCCAGGCTGCTACGCTTCTCATGGGGAAACACAGGATTAGATGATGGTGATGATGATTTATTGTTTTACTCTCAGTTTTAATCAGTTTAGCTTAGTGTTTTCTGTAAAGTTTATTTTTTGGTGCCTTAGACAACTGTATTCAGCTTAGGAGAGACTGTTCAAACTAGATAGGTTATATACAGCCTATGTTAACTCCTGCAGTGTGAGAGATCTTCCCTAAGCTGTTTAAAATCATCAGGAAATGCCAAAAGTAAAGTAGAATGTAATTTTTTTTTTTTTAAGGTAATGAGATTGAGTTGTTTTATGTACACCCCCCAGAAAATTATTTGGGATCCTCATCCATCCATCCATCCATTGCCAGACGCCATGTATCCCAAATGGGGTGGCCAAGGGCTTAGAGTTAATTGTTTTACAGGGAGGGGCACTAATCCTCCACCAACCCCACTTGACACGTAGGGATGCCAACAGCATCTGGTGTTCCCAGGCGGTCACCCATCCAAGTACTAACCAGACCCAACGTTGCTTATGGTTTGATAAAATACAATGCATGGACTACGGATTCCAAAGTACCAACACTGCCAGATGAATATGGTTTCACTTCTGTGACTCATTTCAAAGCTCATCACCCCCAGGGATGCTGAATAAATTTTTAGTGAGTGTATGGAAAAAAACAGGTGTTATTGCAAGGCTCACGAGATGGTTTTTGTGCTATATGCTGCTTCTATAGTCTCTGTCCAACTGTTACAAATGTTTCATGAACAGAGGACACCTGTAATCTGGTGTATGGATTTTTTTTTTATTTTGCTTGTTTTTTTCTTCCACTGTTCATCTGAAAAAAAATAAAATAAAATAAATAATAATAATAATAATAGTAATAATCTTCATCAAAGTACTTTCCTCTTTATGAGACAGTTGTCTGGTGTATGCAGGGAGATCAAGGGTGGGCCTCCATGCTGTGCATTAACGTAGTGCACTAGCCTCATTGCCCTCATGTGGTTTGTAGATGCAAGGTGGGTTAGTGAGTTAACCCATTCAACTTTTGGATGTCTTTTTCACTTTATTCTTGCCATATCCTGATGATTTTGTTCAGCTAAGGGTAGACTTTTTGAACTGGCGGATTAGATACATCCCAATTATGGCACTTCCGTATGACAGACCTTTCTGATGTTGAATAAAATCATCTGGGAACAGAAAGAGTAAACTAGAAAAAGACGTTACCTAGATTCAGAGGGTTAAGGCGCTCCAACTGGATGTAACCCTTAAGGATTTAATTTCAAGGGGTGGCTGAGGTTTGTTGCCTACATGATGCCACAAAGGGGCAAGCAGCTGGTCACTCTTATCTTAAATATCTGGACCGAGTAGCCCAGCCCTAGGCCTCTACGCTTATTTTAGGGATTGGATGATAGATGTAATTTTATATTGACTCTGACATTTTTAATATGCATGGTATGCAGTATTGATATTTTAATAATTATTGTTTGAATATTTATATTAGTTTAATGAATGTTTATATGTGTTAATATGAACCCTGTTGAAGTATTCTGGATCATACACACAAGATTTCCCATACAGCCAGGGACAAAAGTTTGCCTTCTGTTCCACTGCATCTACTTCATACTTCGTGATGCATCATACCAGAGAGAATCATCTGTGGACAGAGAAGCATATCAAGCTTCTCTCAGATAAGGAACTTTTTTTTTTTTTGGGGGGGGGGGGGATTTTATCATATTCATCAGTTAATCAGGTTCACAGATCAGTGCACTAACAGGTCTTGATCATTTCTTCCCCTGCCCACCATGATAAACTTCAGATTAAAAGAAAGGCCTATTACTATAGTTTAGCTACATGGTAATTGATGATTTTTCTACTTTTTTTGGGTGGCTTGTATTGTTATCTGTTTAATACAGTAGATTCATAAGTGGGTGCATTATTGTCAATATACTTTTGTCTGAAGGACCTGGGCTACACTCAAATTGAATACTAAGCTGTGGTTGCATAAGATTTCAATTAATGTTCTTTGTGGTAGGTGAGAGTGCTCACCATCCTTTCACTCGATGTAGTGCGCTCCTGGGTGCCTGCCCTTTCCTCTCTTTCTTCCTTCTTTCCTCTCTTTCTTCCTTCTTTCCTCTCTTCCTTCCTTTTTTCCTCTTGTCCTTCTTTTCTTCATTCTTTCCTTCCTTCCTCTTGTCCTTTTTTCCCTTCATTCATTCCTCTTCCTTCTGTCTATGGGTGACTCAACACTGAGTGACATGGCAAATGGTTCCCTGTACACCAGGAAACCATTTACTATGCTGGGTGGTAACCATATAACCAAATTATACCACCTGGTGGTTTAGTGGGCAATTAGGACACTCCAATTGGATAGAGCCAGTGTAGGTTTATATCCAAGGGGTGGTTGGGGTTTATTGCTCATGTAATGCCACTCAGGGATGAGGGAGGCTGGTCATTGTCATCTTAAATGTCAGGACCAACTTGCCTAGCCCTGGGCTTGTATGCTTCTCATGGGGCAACATTGGATGAGGTGATGAATGAATGTTAATTATTGAGGTATGAAAGTGTCTCCGTGTCAAATCCAGCCTCCAGTCTAACTATATCTGACCATCATCTGCGCTGGAAGGGGTTAGGGATGTCTGTCAGGTGAAAACAAGGTGATTGTAATAGGTTTTCATCACCACTTATCCTACCCAACAGGCTAAACTTCAGGGGGTCATATTTTTAAAGAATCCTAACCAGTGTACAGGATAAACAAGTCTCCATAAGAGCCAACATTAATATTTCTGATTCTTCTGTTTTTGTTTTTTTGCTGTAATATTTGTTTTAGTTTTGTTGCAAAATGTGTAGTAATTGTATAAGTGAAACAAGCAGTTTTATACAATACTTAAGTTTTTAATAGTTTATGCATGTGGCCCCTGATTAAAAGGAAACATCCATGCCAAACCCAGCTTTGAAGAAGAGGGTTTGAAGTTTGAGGGAAGCTGTGTGGTTAAAAAAAAAAAAAAAAAAAAAAATCTTCTTACAGTAAATTAACTTTATCTAGGACATCATAATCTATGTTGGAAGTGCACCAAAAACAGTAAGTAGTGAAAAAAGAAAACAAAAAAGAGGGAAATCTGCAAACTTGTTCCTTTTCCAAGGTTCAAATACTTTTACCTTAATTTGTGTTTCTTCCTCCCCCCCTTCCCCTTTCCTGTCATAACGATGGTGGTGTTTTTCTTAGGGTTTGTCTTTTACATGAACTGTACCTGTTGCACAAGGAACATTGTGCTTCAGGATCAGTGTACAGTACAACTCACATTTTTTAAATTGTCTGTTTTCCATGTATTGATATAGTGCTGTTTCTTAGTTATAAACTGTCTGCTGTTATGCGGTGTAAATACTGTCTGTGCAATTTTTTGGTTAGGTTATACATCATACAGTATTTCCTGTTTATCTGTATCAATAAATGTAACATAAATCAGGAATATTGTGTGTATATCACGTTTCTATAATGATTCCTTAAGTAAATCAACAGACAGCATTTTCATATTTGTTGTCAGTGCAGTGCTGTGAGGCAATTATGGTGTTATAAATTAATGGTGAATGAGTGGCTGTGTGATGTATTGCATTGGGTATGCTGTTGGTTACAGGTAGTTATTCCTGTGCCATATTCTTCCTTTTTTCCTGACTTTCTTTATTGTACCTCACCTCACCTGCAGATGGGAAAAAGAGGCAGGATGATGATGATGATGATCATGATCGTATTATTATTATTATTTTGTAGTTTTTGTTGCCATAAACTCTAGCTCACACAGTCGTGAACCAGAACTGGCAAGAGTTGCTGGGCAGATGCTCTGGCCAGAGGATATACCCTATAAATGTTTAGTTTATATACCCCTGTTTGCCTGAGTCTAAGTCCTGAACAACATTTCCCATTCTCGTCATTACATAAGGCTTTGTAATAATACCACAAAGTGAACTGTAACTTTATTTTAAAACTTGGTCCAGTTCATTAGCTTACATACCTACATTCACATTTGTAATGATGGCAGGCATTAATGATTACCAAGTCGTAACTGTACATATTACAGTACTGTCAAACTGCAACGAGGTGCAGTAATTTATTTATTTAATATTTGTG
Source organism: Coenobita brevimanus (assembly GCF_032717465.1). NCBI lineage: Eukaryota > Metazoa > Arthropoda > Malacostraca > Decapoda > Coenobitidae > Coenobita > Coenobita brevimanus. The sequence goes on along the minus strand of NC_136954.1, from coordinate 69,767,940 downwards.
CAACTTGACTTGCCAAAATAACCATTACCAGTAAAGTATTTAAATTTTTGCAGAGTGGGAAACTGATTGCGTTTTCCCAGTTTCACCAGTATATCATCATCACAGTGAGTGCATTAAGATTCCTCATCTTAAAAATTTATGACACAAATAAAGTTTCAGTATACAAAAACTACCACAAAATGGTTCTCAGGCTTCGTACTTTACATTTGTACCCTCAGTCAAAAGGTATCATCAAGCATGTGGTCAACGGATTCACAGTGAATGTTGTTGCTGTTCACATTTTTTCCTAAAGCAGTTATTTCTCCATGGACAAAGTATGTCATAAGTTTTACACTGTTCCTTCTTCATGCAGTATTGACAAAACAGCAGACATAAATTATCAAGAGTCATTGGAGATTATTTTCATTCTGCTGTTTCAAAATTTAAAGAAGGAAAGTTTCAGATACTGGTACCTTTTTGATTGACTGTACAAATTTTACTGTGGCAGCCATGAATGCAGGGAGGGGGGGGACTATATAATTATACTGCTTAGTTCCTCAAGCTGTACCTGCCAACACCACAACACTCGACAATGACACAAATTAATACCATATAACTTATTTGTACTTGACCACCCACCTCCCACTGCGTATAAGCTGTATGATCCCATTATATACACCCCCTGCATTATGCCTCAATAGGCCTATAAAACATACCAGTTGTCTATTAATTTCTAAGCTCACCTGTTGCAATGTAGCCAAACCTCACGCAAAGCAGTTACATAATAAAACACCTTTCACCTACACTCAGAATTACTGACTAACATCTAATACTGTACTGCAGTGAATAATTTCAAGATTGTAACAGTTGAAATATTGGGTACTCATAAGCTCGTACTCTACTTGAAAAATATATTGTGGTCATCAAATAATGTACTAAACAAACAGTATTCTCTCAGACAGTTTGTTGTTATTGATGTTGCAACCCCTGACTCATATGGATGTGAACCCAATGGGTTGTAGGAAACCAGCCACCTCAGCCAGGCACTTTTAATGTTAATTAATCCTCCACTGGAAAGGGTGGTCCTTGAGTTGTCCGAGACACCAATTAGCCACTGAAACTGAGGAAGTCTCTTGTACTGGTGCTATCCATCCATCCATCCATTATCCGATCTTGTGTTGTCCCATGAGGACCATAGGAGCCTGGGGCTAAGCATGTTGGTCTTCACGTTTAAGATGAGTGACCAGACTCACTCATTCCTGAATGGCATTACATGAGCAATAAACCCCAACCATCCCTTAGATATAAACCTGCACTGACTCAATCCAATTGGAGCACCTTAATGACCCACTAAACCACCAAGCGCCATAATTTGGTTAAATGGTTACCACTCAGCGTAGTAAATAGTTTCCTGGTGTAAAGGAAACCATTTGGATTGTTACTCTGTGCAGAGTCACCCACAGGCAGAAGGAAGAGGAAAGACAGAAGAGGGAGTGTAAAGCCACCCATAGGCAGAAGGAAGAAGAATGAATGAAGGAAAGAAAGACAGAAGAGGATGGAAGAAAGAGAGGAAAGGACAGACATCCAAAGCAGCACTATATCAAGTGAGTAGTGAGCACCCCCACTTCTGATTTTATTCAGCATTAGTCTGATTCTTGAAACTGGAGGGCTTGGATACGGCATTAATTAACCCCTTCAATAACGAGGCCTTTCCCAAGTTGAATAAAACTGCCTGGTACCAACTATAAGAGACATCACCCAGATTCAAAGAGCAAAAGTTGTAAGCAGTAGAGGTTAATGACTGCTGTCTCATGTATTTAACTCCTTAAAGCATGTCTTTCAGCCTCTTCTTATTCTTTGTTTCTCCCATTTACTTGGGGGTCTGCCACTCTTTTGTGTTATCTCCAACAGTCTCTATCCAGAGCATTTTGTTCATTCAGTTCTTTATGTCTGTATCAGTTCATCCTAGATCCGCTGCAGGATCAGACCTTCTTCCTAAAGGCCGTGATGGCAAGAATTAACCATTTCCTCCGATTAGCAGGCATGAATGGGGAATGGGTGTCTGTAGGAAGACTGATGCATGTCCAAGGTGAAGTGTCATAATGGGCCTAATGGCAATGTTTGTGTGTGTTCCAGACTGTATATGGCATTGGTAAAACAGACAGGGAGCAAAACATTCACAAGTATATGAAAGGGTATTCTACCAACATCCACGTCAACGGTCTGCCATGACTCAGGTTTCAACTCTAGAAGTGTAACACAGACATCATGAGACAACACTACACACTAAGCCATTGTGGCTCCTCACTCAGGCTAAGTACCCTAACATCTATCTCCACTCCATCTCTCCCCTACTCAAGATTTTCTTCTCGCAAGTTCTCCCCATGAAGTTTTGACTGGGTCATCTTTTTTTCTTGACCATGTAGCCATACCATATTAGTCTTGCTTCTCTGATCATCTCTATTATACATCCCACTCCCACTCTTCTCACCTCTAAATTTCTTAACCTTTTCCTAGAGACTGTCAAATAATTCTGTTCAACTTAGGTGTCTCACATTCAGTACTTGAGATGCTAGGAAACTAACTCCGTCAACCCTCTGCTTATGAGCCATCCCTTTTTTTTTTTTTTTTTATAATTCTTATAATTTTGTGCTTAAATGGTGCTTCTCATATTCATGGGACTAAAATTCAGTAAGGTACTAAAGATCCAATGATAAGTAAACATAAACCAGAAATATATTACACTGCAGACACTGAATACCACTGAATATTAACCATGCAGTATTTATACTCTCCTGGAAATTTTACATGGTCTGATATTGGCCAAAACACAATGAAAGAAAATGTCCCTAGGCTGAAGTAATTAACAAGGAATCTTCAACGGCTGTTTCCGTCTGTTCATCCACCAGTTTCTCTGCTTTCTCCTGGAAGGTGCTTGCATTCCAAATGCTTGTCCACACCTATGCAGCATCCAGCTCAGTAGTATGTACGGGAGTAGTTTGGCTGGGTGCTGTATGACTGTGGGAGGGAGAGAGAGAGAGAGAGAGACGGTATGATTTAGGGCAATAACGTAAGTGGCACTGGAGGCTTTGTAGTATCTCTTCCTTAGCAATTTCTCTGGACATTAGATTTTTAACATTCCCTTTCATGCTTTTTATATCGTTTTAACCCAAGTTGACTCCAGCTGTTTTTATGGGGGAATGTGTGTTGGAACTCAGTTTACACCAAACACACCTACACTTCAAAGCCTCGCACTGGGGAGACTCCTACGGCTGGTCACTGTGCACTCTGTTGGTTAATATCAACGGAGTTTACACTTTACCAATCTTGTATGCTACTTGCATTATTTTAATAGCAACTCAGTTTCCAAAGGATATTAAGGTGTAATTTGCAGAATAAATCACTAAGGAAGAATTGCTATGAAAATCTCCCAGGCCACTCCAGAGACAAGTAGATGACCCCCTGATGCCACAGTTCAAATGGAAGAATTATAAGCAGACAGGGAATGTTGCTGTGTGAGAGTGATGGCTTTGGCCTAATGTGGTTGCTGTTTAGGTCTCCCAGGGTCCATCCTGGGCTGAAATTTATTGTCTATCTATAATATACCTCCTTACCTACCTATCTGCCCATCTACTTATCTCCCTATATCTGCTTACCAGTACCTACCTGTTATCTGTATCAACAATATCTGCCTGTGTATGTCTGTCTGTTTGTCTGCTGGAAGGCTTAATCCTGGAACAGTTGGATTTAAACAATTGCTTTCATGTCACCTTGTCCTCTGCCATCAGGCTGCCATCCCTCCACCCCACCACCCTCATTCATATACCTCTCCACCCTATTACTTCACTTCATTCTCAGTCTTCTCTGCCACTCTCCCTTTCCACCTCACTCTCCAACACTCTATTTACCCTAACTTGGTGAAGATTTTGCACTATGGTATGCAGTATAATTCTTTCAATGTGGGTTCTGTTTTTCAATGTGTGTTCTGTCTCTCATTCTCCACAACTTAACAACATTCACTATGCAATATAATTCTTTCAGTGTGTGTTCTCTTAAGCTTCTGTGGGTCAGCATTTTAGGCCATGCAAGTTAGCCACTTCACTATACTCTTTTCACCTTAACTTGGCCAAAATTTTTGTCCCTTTGCAGCTCTTTTTATGTAAGTCAGTGAAAGAAAAAGACAATCCAAGAGTGCTGCATCCTTTCCCATGGCACTTCTTTGTGACTAGCATTATACTCATGTTAATACAATACAATACAGCTTTCAAGATAAGAATACAGTTTTAAGCCATGTTCGAGTAAAAAGAGTATACACAATTTTTTATTTCTTTTTTGCTACTGATAGACAATATTATTCAGTACAACATTTTTTAACATTGGTATAGCACACTCATTTAACTGGCAGGTGTATCAGAAATTTTATTATACGGTACAAACAGTAATTTGTGGATTTTAAACCATGCTAATGTATCCAATTATATCCACTATTTTCAGCCTAACAAACAATATTCAGCAGTCGATATTTATTCAAACAATCATTCGTTTTAATTGGTTGGTTTTAAAATGCAGTAATGAGGAAGTTTAGGAAAACTTTATGTTAGTTTTCTAATATTGTGAGGTTGTTTCAAGGTTTATTACTTCATTAAGTTGCACATTAACAACACAGGTCTATATTCAATACTTGACTAGTAATATAAATCTTGTTTTTTTGTTTTTTTTAACGCGATGTATCCCCGAAGGGCTAAGGCGTTGCCTCTGGGTGGAGGATTTTTGGATTGGAGTGTGTAGCATTTTATGACCGGATGCCCTTCTTGATGTCTACCAATGACCCTTGGGTAGATTCGATCCTCCGACCCTTCGGTCAGAGCGGAGCGTTCTAACACACTGAGCCACGGCTTGCGTGGAAATGCAAATTCTTGTGAAAATTTTACTTGTACTAAAACACAATTTGGCACAAGTAAACGACTGCAAGGAAATGCAAATTCTTGTGAAAATTTTACTTGCACTAAAACACAATCTGGCACAAGTGAATGAGGACTCCACGTCGTGTTCCATACCAAGTTAGCAAGTATTTTCCAACATTTACATTTTTCACCCAATTAGTCAAAGTTCAGGCTGAGACTACTACTCATACATATCTCCTACACACAGCTCATCCTCTTAAGGGCTATGTCTCCTTTGTTTTCCCTGCAACCCGCCACATGAAAGGACCCTGTTTTGATAAAGGGGAGATGCTGCTTGCTTGTGAGTGATGGGTCTGCTTGGCCACACAGACTGCGGTAGAGTGACAACAACAACAGCACCCTTCATTCTTTTGCCACAATAATGTCACTCTGTAGTTTGTTCATTCTACAACCCGATAATTCGTTTTGCTGGGACACTGCTCGAGAGTCAAGTTCAGTACACAAAGCATAATTCATTAATCAAGGTTTTTATTAGCACAGCTTCTCAGGAATAAAATGAATTACAAACTATAATATTGTATTGTGTAATATCAGGAGCCGATTAATTATTAGCAGACAGACTGGGACATAAGTCTGCTCTACTATTTCACTGCATCAAGTTCACAGTTAAAGCACATCCTTTGCTTTCCTCCCTAACACATCATATCAAAGAGAATCATCAGAGAAATATAAAAAGCCTCTCTCAGATTTGGAATATTAACCACCAGACAAAAGTGAATCATCATCATTATCATCATCTAATCAGTTGAAATATTAGGCCAACTTTTGTTCCTGACTGTACAACAGTACAATATTACCTGTGCTACAATTAGAAGTATGTATTAATCAAGCATTTCAGTACACCTCTAAAGCAGTAACTTACAGTTCAGTGCTTATCTAAATCATTAAGTTTCTGAAGCACGCAATATGGCCGAGATATGCATGCAGTCATAATTACAAGATGAGAAGGAGGGATGGAGTGGAGAGGTATAGGAGAGATAGGGGTGTCAGCTGGAGGGAGGGCAACAAAATGGCATGGGACAGGGTGACATGGAGGTGACTTGTTTGTGGCCACCCCTTATGGGATTAAGGAATTTAGCAGTTGATAGATAGATAACATGTACTGAAGCTTCTATACTCATGCAGGAAATATGGAACAGAATTGTTTAATCACTAATCACTTCAAGGCATCTACCAACAAAAACTACTGTTAGCTTGTTTTAGTCTGACAGAACTGGTTTACTCTCACAATTTAAAGAGTTGCATAAGGTATGAATGAGTCTCCTTGGTTACTAGCCAAATCAACCCTCCACACTGACTGTACCTGGGTAACAACTATGCTGAATGGCACCAGGGATCTTTGTCAGGTTAAAACAAACACACTATACAAGCATCCAGAGATGGCTTCGGCATCAGCGTCGGCAACAAGAAAAATAAACTGTGGCGTGCATGGCTGTTGGGGCATGAGAGAAGCCCTGCCCTCAGGACAAGCAACCCAAAACATAAGGAGAAGAAGGCAGTACTCCAAACCAAAAGAAACAAAACAAACACAAGAAAATAGCAGCCTAGTCATAAAAGAAAAAGGCAAATATAACAAAAAAAAAAGGCAGCTCAACCCTACAGGGAAAAAGTAAAAAACAAACAAACAAACACGAGAAGAAAAAGACAGTCCAAGATATCAAGTTTTTAAAAATGCAAACACAAGAAAAAAATGGCAGTCCAACCCTAAAGAAAAAAGAAAAGGAAAGAAAAAATGCAAACAGAAGGAAAAAAAAACACATAGATGACACTAACCCTGGGCTTGGCGTCTGGCTTACTCACGTGGCTGGCTGAACTGGCGGGGGTGTGTGGGGGCGGCTGGCCGGAGGGTGGCGGGGCGGTGCGCACAGGGAAGCCCGAGGTTATGCTACCGCCCTTGCCACCCTGACCACAGAAATAGAGCAGGTGTGGAAGGAAAGAGAAAACAGAATGAGGACAGAAAGGGGATCGCTGGAATATCCACTGAATGTAGAGTTTCATTCAAAAGTCAGGTTACATTAGGAAATACATGTACTGTATCATTGTGGCAATGCCAAGGAATGTGTTCTGTCACTGGGAGGAACATCTGCACAAGTACACTGCTGTTGGCAGCAGCTATAATGAACATCTGCTGTAAGTATTCCCCTGTACATACATCCATCCATCATCCAATCCTACGTTGCCCCATGAGAAGCATAGAAGCCCGGGGCTAGGCAATTTAGTCCTGACATTTAAGATGAGAGTAACCCATACATACATGAAAATGATGCCACATTTCCTCTTCAGGAATCCCCACACTGGGGTTGGCCATGGCACAGTTGATGCTTTCCGTGGACTGGAAGTTAAACCAAGTGTCAAAACCAGCTAATTACTTTCTAACAGTGCTGGAGGCTGTTGGGAAGAAATTTGAGATGTGTAAAGTTCTGTAACAACGTGAGAGTATCAGCCTGGACTCGGATTTTACGTACAGACACTAAGACAAATTACTGAGTGACTATATTTGCAGCTGAATGTTTCCTGTCTAAGAGTGATGACTGCATAGCTAGATATCAAGCTTGTAGTCACATTTCACTCTCAAGGCAGTACCTCCCAGGGTTGATGGTAGCTATCCATCTACTACCTAAAGTATTCCCTCCTATATAATGGCATAATACAGTATTTCCTTGTCTAACCTGAATCTGAATCACCCTTACATAAGAAAATGTCTAGTACAAGGCATCATTGAAAAAAGGTCATTAAAATAACCACTGAGAATATGTAAAAATTCTCTACAAGGTATGGATGAAAAGACCGAAAGTTAAGGATAGAATCACGTAAAAATGACAAGGGTTACAAATAAATGTCGGCCGGTCCTCACTGTAAGCAAGGGATGGGGTCTAATACATCACAGACTTTTACGTACAGTTGCTACTAATAATGACAGGAAGCTGACACATCAACTTCATAGGTACGAAAATGCTTTACCTCTTCAATCCAATGATGTTTGCGCATTTATTCTTGCTAACACCGGAAGTTATTAATTCAACTTAGGAAGGATCTGCTGAAAGGGTTGATTATGGTGATATCTAACCCCTCAAAAAAAAAAGGTCTATCCTAAGATGTTAAAAAAAAAAAAAAATGCAGATAGCTAAATAGCCTACACAACAGAAAACACATCATTGGACTTAACTGATCAACATACTGAGGATTAATAGCACAAATATCTTTAAAAAAAAAATACTTATAATGAGGACAACCTGTAGAACATTTAGAAATGCAAGAACACTAGTAAAAAAAAGAAAAAAAGAATGTACCCCTGGATGAGGCTGCTGAACAGGAAGGACACCAGGATGGAGAGCGAGATGGCTGCGAACCCCAGCCTGGAAATACTTCTCCTGTGCTCCCTCGCCTGCTGGGTGAAAGCTGCTGCCCACTGCCTTGGTCTTGTGGTGCTCCAGGGGTGGGTGCAGTGCCGATACATGTGTGGCTGCAGACATACATAAAAGCCTTAAAGTAACATACAGTACAGGTCTATTAGTTATCGATAGCCTGATGCCTTAATCCCAGAAGAGGTGATGGCAAATGACAGTGCTGATAGATGTGTGGCAGCAAAAAAATTACACCCATCTTAAAGCACGGGTCATCATCATCATCATCATCATTCAGATCTCTTTTTTTCCCATCTTAGGAAGGGGTGGGGTAGGGTTGAGAGAGCATGAAAAAACTGAAAGAGAAACTAATCTAAAGTCTCCTCAGTGAAATGGGCCACACTCCCATTCACTTAACATTCCAAAAACTTTATCCATTTTCTTAGTTGCTGTCCTCTGATTTAACACAAGATTAACCCTTTTAGCCCAAGTACCAAATATCATTTAAATTTTACTCTTGCAACTGTCAGTCGATTTTATTCGACTTCAAGAGAGCCTGCTAGCAGTGAAAGGGTACATGAAACTTATAAACAGCTCCTACAGTTCTAAATGTCTCTCCTAGTCAGGAAATGGTATGACTATTATGAAAAAAAAAATGATTTAATGTGATAAAGATATAAAGTGCGTACCTCTACTGCTCTGCAGATACACAGGCTGGTGGTGTTTATCATCACGCGTGGGTGGCTGTGGAGGCTGTGTGGGTGCGGGTGGGTTGGTGTGGGTGGGTGCAGCTGGTGGGAGATAGGCCACACCCTGGGAGCTGGCCTGGTATTGTGTGGAGCTGCCATGGGCCTGGGAGGACCCGTGGTAGTAAGAGGGAGTCTGACCTGTCACGTATACTCCACCACCACTACCGCCTTCTGTGGGTAACGTGTAACACAAATGTTAGGCAAGTAATATTTATCAGTCTATCTATCTATCTATCTACTGTATCTATCCATCAAACATGCCTGACCTTTATGTATCACCCCTGCCAACACTCTGTAATGTGGGTTGTGGACACACACACCAAAATTATAAACCAACAAACTGGCAGGGTTACTTGTGGTAGGTACGGTGACGGGGACGGTGGGTGGAGGGTGGCTGGGTAGATTCTTGAAGTTGTAGGGTATCTGTTGGTAGCCGGGCTGGGGAGGCGGGGACGGAGTGCGAGGCCTCTTGAGCGAACCCTATCACCGGGAAGATACAAAACAATTACATTACCATCATCATCATCATCAACCAGACCTCCTATCCCACCCTAGAGCAGGGTGAGGAAGGGAACAATTACTCGTCTGTATTTCTATATCCATCTACTGCTAGCTGCCTTAATCCCATAAGGGATGACCACAAGCAAATCATTTCACACTGCCCTATCCTCCGCAATTTCTTTATTTTTTAATGCAAGAAAGAAGGAATCAATGGCCGGGAGTCCACAAATTGCTTGCCCTCCCTCCAAATAACACCCCAATGTTATATATCTCTCCACTCCATCCCTCCATCTCAGCCTTAGTCTCCCCCTCCTCCTTTCCCCCTACACCTCACTCACATACATACACTCTTATAGTCAGTCTCTCATTCTCCAACCTCGCCACATGGCCATACCATCTCAACACATTTAACACTTTCAATCACTTTAACCAATCACTCAATAAATCAAATGATGCCATGCTTCCTCTTATGGAATCCCCCTCCTGAGGTTGGCCAGCTGTTTTCTGTGGAATGGAACCAAGTGCCAAAACCAACTCATTACCTCCCAAGAATTGCTGGAAACCACTATCAGAAGAGAAATAGGCAATGTGTAATAAATCTGTAACAAAAACACAAGACCTGTAGTTGGCAAGCATAACATTACGGTACCTGTGCTTTATGTACTTACAGAAGGCATAAGAGCTTGTGGCTGGGCAGCAGTGGGCACCTTGTAACCATGGATGGGCAGAGAACCACGGCCAGGCACCAGGTTCGAAGGAAACAACATTTGTGGGTGGCCTCCAAGTGGGATGGTGCCATGAGGGTATGAATGGGCGATCATCTCACTTCGGAAAGGAAAATGGGACACACCGGTAACTCTTTCATTCAGAAGATGTCTCTTGAGTTTATTCTTACTATCTACATATGATTTCATTTAGGGCAAACTATTCTCTGCCTGTTCCCTTCTGTCTCCATCTTAGTTTTCTCCACCTGTTTCCTTCCTTCTTCACCCATCCAGAGTGGAGACCTTCACACAGTGGTGTTGTTATAGCTTGGTGGCTCTACTGCTTACTAAGTTGTTCCTCAACTCCACCCCAACCCCCAATGTCACCCAAGAGTAACACGTCATCCAATATCACCTCAGCAACACAGACATCCAATCTCACCTCAACAGCAACATAGTCATCCAGTCTCACCTGAAAAACAACACAACCATCCACCTTACCTTTCCCTTAGGCTGCACAAGTGTCCCTCAGCTCTCTCCCCATCCCCCCAAAAGGAGAGTGGTGGAATACAGGAGGAGGGCAACCTCAGCCTTCAGTCCACCAGGGTTATGTTCTGATGAGCCTTGGACCTCAGCAACAAGTCATTCACCCTCACCTCTCCTTCAGGTAGTTCTGCTGCTGCTGTGCTCGTTTCCTGGTGGCGTCCTCATTCAACACCACCTTTAGTTCCTGGAAGAGCTGGTGCTTCTGGCTTTTCAGGTCGCTCAGCTCCTGCTCCATCTGGGACAGCTTCTCCCGGGTCTCCTCCAGGGTCATGGCGTGCTGCTTCTTGCGGTTCTCTCGCTCCTTGCGCAGACGTTCCTCTTCTGCATCTGCCTCTTGCTCTGGGGATTGATACATGCTATGAAGGAGGGAAGCTATCATTGTTATCATTTTCATTATCATTATTATCATCACCACAAAATTATCACTGTCATTATCATTATCATTATCATCATCATTAACATCAATATCCAAGTGGGGTCCAACCACATCAGTGCACAAGCATGCTGGTCCTTTCACATCTACAGTACAGCATTCAATTTCAAACAGTTAATTTGAGGCCCATCTCACCCCATGTGAAATGCAGACTATACTGTATTACTGTACTGTTTATACAATGGAGGATGGTGCACTGCTGGAGGAGGGAGACTTCATCCTGCAGTCCACTGGGTTCACAGTTCAGATGAAATTAGGGATACTACTGCTACTACTACTACTACTACTACCAGTGCTACTACTACTACACTATACTACACTCAGTGTATTCCAGCACGAACCTTCCTTCTTGCGTTTGCGGTCGCGTATGATGTGTGCTTTGAGTGACTCCCACATGGCCCGGCTCATCTTGGCGCGCTCCACCATCACCACTGGCGGGTAGCGCCGGTCACTGCCCTCACCACCACGCCCACGCTTCTCGGCCTCTGCAAACTTCACCATTGTACTCTTGAATGCTCTGCAAAAATTATTACAGGAAGTCCATATTGGTGTGGATGTGACTGAATGTGTTATGAGAAATACTTTGAGATGGTATGGCCATGTGGAGAGAATGGAATATGAGAGACTGACTTGATGACTGTATGTGTGTGAACTGTAGGGGGTGAGGAGGAGGGGGAGACCAAGGATGAGATATATGAGAGAGGGGGTGAGGGTTGGAGGGAGGGTAGCCAAATGACAGAGGACAAAATGATTAGGCAATTTGTTTGTGGCCACCCCTTACAGGATTACGGCATCTGGTAAAAGATATACAAACAGACAAAAGTCTATGTTCTAAGCTACCCTGTTTATATTTTGTGCTTTCATATACATTTTTTTCTGCATTAGTACCATACTGTTTAACTATACCCTGCAATGTTTTAGTTCATAAGATCTACGACTCACATGACTAAACTAGACTCACTGGTATATAATACAGAAGCCATAACTACAATGAAAGCATTTTGAAATGCACTGCACTCATATTTCACCAATTGCTGATACGTATGGCACTCCTATGTTATACGTATGGCAACCCTATGTTATAAATAACAAATGCTTCAGAATACCTGAACTGCACTTGTGACTTATGATAAATATTATCAAACTTTTCCCCCATATACTGTCTGACAGTCTGAGGAATCCAAGAAAAAATGATTCACTGTTTGTGTGAAAGGACAGACTGGTTTTTCAACAAATTAACTGTAGTGCGTGGTATGACTGTATATTTTTCACTGAGAATACTTAGAAAGCTGTAAAAAAAAAAAAATTAAATAACTACTGAAAGCTTATCAGAATGCAGTTCCGCACCCTTATTAACTACTGTAACTGTACCTTTTGAGGTAATATTTGAACCCTTAGATGACAAGCACCCATTCGTGGGCTAAATATACCATTAATCATCTGGCATTAGTGGATGTAAAATGCGGTTTGTATCACCATAGTAGAGACTAAATTTCAGACAGTCGCTTGGGTGAATGGACCTAATACTCAAGGGCCAAGCCTTTTAAGCATTAAAAACCTAAAAATTAAGAACAAATACCAGCTGCAACGATAAAAACGCTAAAACATACTCAAATCAAGGTACTGAAAGCACTGCAAAGGCTAACCAAGCCATCTTGACAGGCACCAGCGACAGGCTAATATTCCAGTTACAGTTATACGGTAACCACTGTTGAGTTGTCATTGCTTTGTGTTAACCAAAAAGTAAATACCAGAGCCAAGAAGACTAAGAAATGCGATATAAAGGCTGATTATCCACGAATGTCTTCCCACGTCCAAACAAACACATTACAAATATACATTCTTATTCTCTTTACTGTTAGAGTTTTGACTTAACCTAGAGCAACATTATGCAGACATGTTACTGTATTGTGTTTGGTATCTTCCCTATAATGTAATATTTAGCAAATGATCGATAAATCCCTGTTTCTATAGATATTTTCATAATATCCAGAAGTTGAGATCAGGAATATTGTAGAATTTGTAAGTACTGTTAGGTGGGTGGGGCATTTCGACAAAATGCGTATTCGGGAAGAGTACATATGTCACCTGCAATCTACTGAAATTTCGTTAATATGTAAAATTATGAAACCATTGTGCTAAAGACTGAGTAGAATAAATGCTATGTATATACTGTGACGGCAAACATCAGTTCATAATTATAATTTTTTACAACAATAAATATTTCAATTCAATGCATTAATCATGATTATACAAATGTACACAGAAGTTCCTTAACATATTGCAGGTAATACAAATATTTTTATTTTGTGCCATCTACACATTTATCACTCTTAGATGAAGGAAAATGAAATATCGATGTCATAATCCGAATATGATTTTGCACGAACTGAGTGTTGAGGGGGATGTAAACAAGTGACGGGGTTGCAGCTGAGTTTTGGTTTGGTACGTGTATATTTCCAGGACTGTAGTATTACCATCCTCATAGAATTATTTGTTTGCACTGTTAGAAATATCAAGTGTTTCTTACTGATAATCAAGTTCTTGCTTAATAGTATCTCGGATGTCTATACACCTGCCCTGTTGAATTCCAGATTTTGGTTGAATTTGACTGAGTTTCATGTCAGGCATTTAACTTGCCAAAGCTGTTGCGGTTAATTTGATAGTAAAATACTAATAACCATGCACAGGAGTGTGAGGGTGGTGGGAGTGGAAGGGGTGGTGAATAACCCCAGTTATTGAACTTACAATGTGTTCAAAACTGCCGGTATTTATATACAATTAAAAATTATTGATCCCATAATTACATGAACTAGTGACTGGTAATTGCATATTTTAACAATATCACTGAATGAAAAAAACTTTATCATACATTCTTCTTTAATAGTTAGACCAGTATTATTGGCTGTCCTAAGAAAGTGTTATTGAGCTGTGTACTGAGTTTGTTTAGTTATCACGTTAATTTGAGGTGTAAATCAAGGAGAGGTACCCAGTGGTCTGGTGGTGGAGCTATCAGTTAGAAATGTACTGTAATTTACACTTTGCAGTATGAGTCCATGAGATGATGTGAAATTTGAGGGAAAGTACGAGGTAAAGCATGCGAAACAGAATTGAGGGGATGATTTGTATATACAGTAACTAAATTAAATACCATAGGAATGAAATAAGGAGGATAATTTCTTTCTGTATGGAAGATGTCATGCCAAAATGAAGCATTGGTACAAACATAGTGTACCATATGGTGAAAGCCATGTACAGTATATTGATGTGAAGAAGCTAGAGTAGAAGTTGATCCCTAGCCAGTCTGGCCAAACAACCCTGAGTCCCTAAGGAAGGCCACATCCAAGACCGGGCTTTCCCACATAGCTCTCAAGGAGTGTATGTTGTGTTGTTGGCGCAGGCAGCGGTTTGCAATGCAGTCTTCCATAATGTGCTTAATAGTATGACGTGCTGTGTTGCATCCTGGACAGGCTTCAGCAGTGGAGTCATGTAGCCTTTTCTGATAACTCAAGAAGCTGTTTTGATTATTGCTCATGTGTGTAGGCCCAATTTAGCTGCAGTAACGGCCATACCACGTTGAGTACACCGCTTCCCGTCCGATCAGCGAAGTTAAGCAACGTTGGGTCTGGTTAGTACTTGGATGGGTGACCGCCTGGGAACACCAGATGCTGTTGGCATCCCTACGTGTCACGTGGGGTTGGTGGAGGATTAGTGCCCCTCCCTGTAAAACAATTAACTCTAAGCCCTTGGCCACCCCGTGTGGGATACATGGTGTCTGGCAATGAATGAATGAATGAAAAACATTGGCAGGGACAGTGCCTATAAATGTACCATAGCTAATGCATTTTGTGGAGGAAGAATTACTTGCTAACCTAATCACATCCAACTTAATGTAACCAAGCTAGCCTAGTATAGCCAAGCCAAACCATACAATAAGGAAAGTGAAAATAATCATAAGAAAATTAAAACAAACCATGAAGTAGTTCATTCATTCATTCATTCATTGCCAGACGCCATGTATCCCAGACGGAGTGGCCAAGGGCTTAGAGTTAATTGTTTTACGGGGAGGGGCACTAATCCTCCACCAACCCCACTTGACAAGTAGGGATGCCAACAGCATCAGGTGTTCCCAGGCGGTCACCCATCCAAGTACTAACCAGACCCAACGTTGCTTAAGTGGTAGTAGGGGTAATACTGTACAAATATCTCTCAAACCCCCCTCCCAGTCACTTCAAAACAGGATAGGAGATTGCAGGAGGAGGGCAACTTCAGCCTGTAGTCCACAAGGTTTCTATTTCAGGTGAACCTAGGGCTACAACTACCACCATCAGTATCTTTTATTTCCACAGGCCACTTGAGCAGAGAAGAGTGTGACTTGCAGGAGGCAGGATGGGGCGACGCAAGGGCCCCAACCGCATGGTGAATGAGGCACAGGTCAGTGAGGAGCTGAAGATCACCATTGCACTCGCACTGAAGAAGCTGACCCAGAATGAGGACCAGAAAGGTGCGTCTTGCCCCTCCCATATCTGTCTCTCTGAGTGATGTGATGCTTGTCAGGAAATTAGCGCCTTCACAGTACATCAGTTTCCTTTAGAAATGTTTCTTCTCGAACTTCTTCTTCATCCTTTTGTTTTTTTTCTATTTTGCTTCCATTTTGGTAGAAAAGTTTACTTATAGCAAGGACTTCAGTGTAATTTGAAGCATTTTATTTGAAGGTTTAGTGTAAGTGCACATCCTGTACTCTTACTGGTGTTTATGAAAGAGATGTATAACAAAGTGTTCTTAATATGATCTTAATGCAGTGTTTGATATTGATTCACAGAGCTGGAGCTTCCATCCTCTCTTACGTCAGAGGAGAGAAAGTACATCCACTTCCTCTCACAGCAGATGGGATTTAAGAGCAAGAGCAGAGGGTGAGTAATATCATGTTTTAGGTTCTTTAGATGGAGTCACAGTAGTTCAGCAGTTATCAGGTGTACCTTCATATCTGTATTGCCCAGAGTCTCTCTCTCTCTCTCTCTCTCTCTCTGTCTCATGGTTTCATAATGAAAGAGAACCTTGTGTCTAAATTCACTGATTTTATCTCACTGTGAGTTGGAGCCTGGATTCCAGGGGCTTTGATGCTGAGTGAATGAGAGATCCATTTTGTAGGGCATGCTGTTGATTAGCTCTGCTGCTTTATGTATTTATATTTTCCCTTGCACTCTGAACTCTACCCCACCCCACGTTTGGATAGGAACAAGAAGTGGGACAATAATGAAAATGATGATGAGGAGAAGGAGGATAATGTAATTAAGCAGCATACCCCTGGTCCCCACAGGAAGGGTTCATCCCGGTACCTGACGGTGTACAAGAAGGAGGGATCAACCATCATGAGTCGTGAGGCAGAGGTCACCCTGGCGGACTCCACTCGCTCCACCATCCTGGGCCTCCTCCATCGCTGTCCTGTCACAAATAAGGAGCGCCAGGACCTACTCCCAGCCACTGAGCGGGACAGACTCATGAACCCTGAATGTAAGTGCAGTGAGAGAGATCTATAACACTGACAGCACCACTACCACAGGCAGTGCCACTCCAGTACCATATTTGTAAAACATTTCTCACCCTGCCCTCTCACTAACAAGGAGTGCTAAAATCATCTCCCAGTCACCACCAAGTGAGACATACTTTATGATCTTACAGTGTAAGTGGACTGAAAGATGACTATAACACAAACAGTGCCTTTCCACTAACTCAGTCTTCCACAAACACTTCTCACCTGTTTCCATTGGCAAACAAGAAGTACCAGGACCTACCTCCAACCTGGAGTGTACCGGTAATTGGAATGATAGATGACCGTGCCATATTCTAAGTAGCTTGGGAGATTCATGACACACATATCGGAATACCTGTGTGGTACCATTGATTGCTGATGTCATGTTTTTGCAAGCTGATCCAGATGAGAGACTTGGGCAGTGAGGGTTAGCCTAGGTTGAGTTAGTGCCTGGCTAGCAGTGGGAAATTTGAGCTAGCTTTGAGGTATTTATGCAGTAAATAATTCTACAGAGTGACTTTGTAATGCCTATTTTCCTTTTGTATGCATTTATTTGTTTACTGCCAACCTCATCATCTTGAGGTTGAAAAAAATTTGGGATAATGATGATATTTGTTTATTTATTATTTTTTTACAGTACGTGATCTGAGTGTGGTACGGTCACTTGGGCGATTGACTCCCGGACCACCGCAGGTGCCTCCGCCATCTGGGCCAAGTGAGTTGGCGGCAGAGGCACGTAAGTTGCCAGTTTGGGGCCTGCGGGATCAGCTGTTGGCTGCCGTGCATCATAATCAAGTCATATTGGTCTGTGGTGAGACTGGTTCAGGCAAGACAACACAGGTGAGAGTTAGGCTTGTATTCTGAGTGACTTTGTGCATGTGTACAGGTATCACCTTTGTTAACCTAATGGTGGCAGTTTATGCTACACAACCACTGGCAGCATCTCTGATTGATTAACCTTGAGGTTATTCTGTAGAGCATTTTTCTAATGTTTTCACAGGGGTAAGTCTTCCTTTTGGTGTTCTGTCTTGCACATTACTCTTCCTCGATGTTTTGACCCAATTTTCATCCTCCATTCTCTTGGCATGGCCAGACCACCTCAGTGTCTCCTTTTGCAGGTGTTATTGTTGCTGCATTGAATTACTTATCACCCAGGCAGTCAGTGGACATAAGAAAGATATAGTGTAAAACATGCTTAGGGTTAGGGTAAATGAAAATAATGCTGGGTAGACACCAGAAATACTGACTGTGCCATCCCCTCAGCACAAAAAAAACAGATACCTAATATGTGGGCCACCTTTAATATTTTTTCCTACTCCACAGGTACCCCAAATGTTGCTACAGGAGGCATCAACCCTGGGTAAACCGTGCCGCATCTTCTGCACCCAGCCCCGACGCATCTCTGCCCTTACTATTGCAGAGCGAGTGGCAGCGGAAAGGGGAGAGAAAGTTGGATACACAGTTGGTTATCAGATCAGACTGGAGAGCAAGTGTGTACAATTAATTTTATACTCTTCTCACCCTCCCTCTCTATTCATCTACCTGTTTTAAGGTGCCATAATCTCTTAAAGGGCGGCCACAAACAAATTGCCTCCATGTTGACCTGCCCTCTGCCACATGGCTGCCCTCCTTACACCTCACATCCCTCACTCTCGTAAATCTCTCCCCTCCATCCCTCCATCTTATCCTTGGTTTTCCCATCGTCTTTATCCTCCTATACCTTAGTCACATACACTCTTCTAGTCAGTCTCTCATTTTCCATCCTCTCCACATGACCAGACCATCTCGGAGTATTTCTCTTAACACTGTCAATCACATCCACGTTAACACCACACTTTAACTTCACCTTAACCTTGCCTAAAATTGGCATCCCTTCACCCTGAGTTGCGAAAACAGACTAATGTACCACTAGAATATGATGTCAGTTATCAAGAAGTGCACTAGGAAGGATGTAGAGTTGTAGCATTATCTTTTTCTGCCACTGAAGTTTGTGGTATAAACTTCGGAAGGATAAAATCTCAGCTAAGTTAAGGCTGAAAGAGTATAGTTATTTGAGATTATTGAACCTAATTTACATTTATACGAAAAAGGAAAATACTAAAGCCTTAATCCCTGCAAAATTTGTACTTGATGATAACAATGATGCTGATGATAATGAAGGTTCATCTTTTGTCACCAGGCTATCACCTAAGACCCTGCTCACCTTTTGCACTAATGGTGTACTCCTGCGCACACTGATGGGTGGTGATTCATCCCTGGCCAGCGTCACACACAGTAAGTAGCATCTGTGTCACTTGTGGTTAGTCCTGTACAGTCAGTTCTTGTTCTGAATCTTCCTTTTTTACATTTTTGGCATAATCTATAGTAAATTGTAGAAAGGCTGCCTGTTGTAAGGTCCTTTGCTACCTGTAAAGCTGGTATAAGTTTCCCCAGGTGATGAAGAGGGATACCTTCATGTGGTGGCACCAATGTGACCAGTAGTTGGAGTCACATGGTTATAGAGTTTCCTCAGTCCTCTCCACATCCCGTGGTGGACTGCAGAAAGACAGCTTTGGCCTGAAGTCCACTGGTTTTATATTCAAGTGAGCCTAGGATTGCAAATACAGTACTACAAGAGTTTCCTATAGCTTTTAATACCAGGTTAAGAAAACAGGTTTGATACTGGTATTATGTAACACATCCCTTACTATGAAAACTTACTGTTTCATTTGTTACCTTCTTTCCATGCAGTTTTAACCCCAGCCACCCAGGGATGTCTAAATAAAGCTGAATAAAAGGGTGTACTGTCATCCAACTCTAATAAGATTGATGGAAATCCTTTCAATATCCCCCTCACCTTAGAGAAATGTTACCACCAAAGTTGAATAAAATGATCTGGCATTACCCACAATAATAAAAGACGTACCTAGGTTGAAGGGGCTAACTACTGATGGATAAGCAGAAGGGATGCATGGTTTCCCTATTTTTGTATAGTAAACCTGGTGGTCTAATGGTTAATGTGTTCTACAGTTCATTTCATTTTAATTTGGCGGACATTTTTGTCTCTTTGCAGCTTATTTCATGTACCCTGGTGGCAGAATAATAAAATGCTGTGACTTTACAACCTTCCCATTGCACTTTCTCATGACTAGCACCATATTCTAGTGCTGGTCTCGTGGTATAGCCCAGAATTCAATATGGAGAGAGGACAAATTTATGTCTAGTTAGAACGAATGGTCTTGCATAGGTTTGATCCCTTAGAGATTATGTGGCTTTTTTGACTGTACAGTATATTGCCACCAAGGGAAGTAGCTGCATCAGACCGTGGCTGTAACAGACCCTGGTCTGTACACTGATCATCTACCCTTAAATGGACTTGACTGTGGTAGCCTCACCTTGGGTCCATCCACTTTGAAGGTCATATGAGATTGGCTTTTTTTTATTTTACCCCATGTTCTTATTTTTATCTTTTATTTCTGCAACTTTTTTGCCAGAGCAGGTATTTTCATTCCTGATTGCCCCATATTGTCTCAGTCTTTCTCCTTAACTCAGCTGCTTTGTTTCTCTTTTCCTGTCCGTCCCTCTTATAAACCACACCTTACCTTTTTCTGTTGTCACATACCACACTTACCTCTCACTATTCTTACTATCATTTCTCTCACACTCCTTCCTCTTTTATTGCACTCTCCCTCTCTCTTTCCTTTTCTTTTTCCCTTTCCCTCATCTTCTCTCTTTCCCTCTCACACTCCCCCTCTCCTTTTCCTTCTTAATCCTTCTCCATCCTTCTTCCATTCTCACAGTCCTTTTCTCCATAGTTCTAGTTGATGAAGTTCACGAGCGGGACAGATTTACGGACTTCCTCCTCATTGTGCTTCGAGACTGCCTGCCTAAGTTCCGACACCTCAAGTTGATCCTGATGTCGGCTGCCCTCGATGTCAATTTGTATGCCAAGTATTTCAACTCCTGCCCCGTCATTGATAGTGAGTTGATGTGATTGTTTGTGGTTTGTCGCTGGTGAGAGAGAGAAAATCAGTGAGCCGTAAACCATTCTTAAATGGCAAGTTTAATGTTGTATGTCACATATATCTTCATATTTCTGTCCACACAGTTCCTGGAAGGTGCTACCCAGTAAAGGAGTACTTCTTGGAGGATGTGCTGAAGTTGTGAGTATAGTATAGTCTTCCTAAGGTACTGTAGTAAGCACAGTTCAGAGGTACTCCTCCTCTAAGTAAGGATGTGGTCCAAAACATCATAATTTTTTCCATGCAGTTGGACTGAGGATGAGATAGAGGAATATGGAGAAATATATGAGAGAATGGGGTGAGTTGGAGGGAGGGCGGCCTGATGGTTGGGGACAGAGTGCATGGAGGCAATTTTTTGTGGCCACCTTGTATGGAATTAAGGTGTCTAGCTGTAGGTAGATAGAGATAGATTCTGTAATTGGGATAATGTGCAGCAGATTAGCTTTACAGATACAGTACTGTAGTAGTGAAGCTTATCAGACATACGAAAAAAGTAAAAAAAGGCAACTTATAATGAGGATTTGCTGTACTGCCTTGCAAAAGCCTTCTTTCTGACTTGTAAAATAAAATAATTTGATACTGTAGTGCTATGATGCGGATGTGATCGAAAGCATTAGGAGAAATACTCTAAGATAGTTTGGTCATGTGAAGAGGATGGAGAATAAGAGGCTGGCTGGAAGAGTGTACAGTATATGAGTGAGTTGGAGATGGGGATGGGGAAGGGAAGTCTGTGGTTGAGATAGAGGGTTTTGACAGAGAGATAGATGTGAGAGAGAGGGCGGTGTAAGCTGGAGGGAGGATAGCCGAATGGCACAAAGGTATTTCCAAAGTTCAGTAAAATGATTTGGAGGTAGCAGAAATAAATCAGAAAAATGCCTCACTGAACTGAAAAGGGGTAAATATTCACAGCACAAACTACCAGAGTCCTGAGATGATCAAATCTGCAAAGGAATTGGAAAAGAGGCACAGCGGGCAGCAAACAGCAGCCGCCTGGACACAGAAGATCTCACAGCAGATCCTGAGCAATGTCTCCAGTGCTGGGGGAGGGTCAGCAGGGGCTGCACTGGAGAAGAGTTTACATGCAAATGCCACACATGGTTCAGCACAAGCCAGGAACCAGGGAGGTGAGTTTGTAGTACTGCAGTTCCAACATAAAATGATACTGGAGTGGGATGTCTTGTGGTGGCATGGTTATAAACAGGTGGCTCTGCTGCCCAGTTATACAAACATCCCTCACCTCTCCCCCTATCCCCTGAGAGATGGATGGTGGGCTGTAGAAAGGCAAACTTTAGCCTGCAGTCCATCAGTTTCACATTTTGGGTGAAACTTGAACTACTAGTACAGATACTGTACGACCATTACTCGTACCAACACAGAATACAACTCACAAACAATCCACACTGATTTGACTTTAATACAACCCTCCCCCATCACATACATATTTTTGTACTCCATTATTCACTTCTTGTTTGACTTATTTACTAGTACCGTATGTGTTGTCACCAAATGAATATCCCATTGTATAATCTCAACAGATTATCCTTCGGAGCTACCCATCAGTGTTTTCTACTTACCTACTGGTAATTCCACTTTTGTGTAGTCTGTAATTCTATTCTTGTCTGACCTACAAGACACCTTATCAGCATATGTTTTCATCAGTTTAATGATTACCCCATTGTACACCAGAGCTTGACAACACACTGAGGGAGGAGATGGACCAGTGTATCCAGGAGGCCTTCCTCAGTGGCTCGGATGAGGCTTTCTCCCAGATGATGTACCTCATTATGTCGGAAAATGTCTCCCCGGATTACCAGGTGAATATTTGCTCATCCCATTAGGGTTTAAGTCCAAGGAAGGGAGAGGGTTTATTGCCCACATCAGTCTTGGGGGAGGGGGTGTTGCCATGAGAGTGAACTATGGCTGCAAGCTTGGTAACTACCGATACTTCCTTCTGCCTATCACCTCCAGTGTGTCCAGGCTTCTTGAAATTAATTGATCCTGAATTTGGCTCTCTGTTATTTTGTTTTTACTTTTTCTTGAAGGGAACAATCTTGCAGGCATCTGTCCTTTGGTTCCTTCTTCCTTACATTAAAAAGAAAAAAGAAAAAACTAGCCACACAATCATCATCACTTTTAGGTAGGAAGATCAAGGACATGTTTATAGAGTCAGAGTCCAACCCGAGGTTCTCATTATGCTACAAATGTTATTACACGTCTTAGGTTTGTTTTTCTCAACAGCTTCCAGAAACTGTTGGGAAGTAATTAGCTGGTTTGGCACTAGGAGAGTATATTTGAACGAGGTGGAGAGGGGGGAAGACGGAAGGGGAAACTGAGGATGAGATGGAGGGATGGAGTTGAGAGGTATATGAGAGTATTGGGTGTAAGCTGGGGGGAGGGCAGTGAAATGGCAGGGAACAGGGTGACATGGAGGCAGTGTGTTTGTAGTCACCTCTTACAGAATTAAGACCTCTGGCAATAGATATATAGATTGCCACTTGTTTGAACTCCTTGTCAATAGAAAGTATTCAATGTACCGTACCTTAGCAAACCTCAGTGTGGGGATTTCTTAAGGGGAAGCCTGGTGTTTTATTTTATGTGATAATTTTTGCACATGGTACAGTTAGGTTTATGGTGATTCAGTTATCAAAAGCATCAGTTGGGTGAAGGTCAGGTGTATTTTGAATCAAGTTGTATTTTTAAGAGGGGACTGAAGATTTTGTGTTATTTAGGACTGTACCAAGATTCGCTATTAGGAAACAGGGCTGAGATTAATAATGAATAATGCCCAGTAATGATAATAATGATGATGTTGAATAATAATAATAATAATGATAATGACAATGATCCCATAACTTGCAGCTTTCATGCATCCCTCCACAGCACTCTGAAACCTGGGCCACTCCCCTAATGATTGCATCTGGAAGGGGCCGTGTGGACATAATAGAACAGCTGCTGGCCCTGGGAGCATCACTGACCCTGCGAGCGGCCAATGACTGGACGGCCGCTACCTGGGCCAGCACCACTGGTCAGCAAGAGGCACTCGACCTCCTGCATGCCTATAGGTGAGATCTAGCCAGTGGTTTTGAGGGTCGGGTAACAGTGTTGAGGGTCGGGCTACAGTTTTTAACCACCACTATCATCATCATTGTCGTTGTTATTGTTTTTGTTGCTTTCATTGTTTTCTTTATCATCATCTGCAGCAACAAGTGTTGTTATTTTTGTTGCTTTCATCATTTTCTCTATTACCATCACCATTATTGTCATATATATTTGTTATTGTCATTGTAATCACAGATATATTGATGCAGTAAAGATAACAACTCTTTAATAACCACCTTCTTGTTCCATCATCAGTGCATGTGAGGGTGTGGATCTACTGTCACTGTCCGGGTGTGTAGTGGGTGGGGGTAAGGGGGCACCTACTCGTCAGACCCCAGGCTCCATCCCCACTGCTCTGCCGGCCCCTCCTGAGCTGAGTTCCGAGGACCGCAAACTGCTGGACGCCTACCATCATTCAGTCTCTGATGAATATGTTGACATCGACCTACTCAACGCACTCTGCCTCAAGCTGCATACGTCACAGCCACCAGGTAAATGATCTTGGTCTTTGAATCTCCTTATTCCAATGACATATTCTTTACTCAGTTCTTGCTACTTAGTCTCAGATGAGTATGTTGACAGTGACCTTCTCATTGTCTCAAGTTGTACGTCACAGTCACCGGGTAAAGGATATTAATATATTAGCATTTTCAGTTTGATGATGTATCCTTATTTTTGGTACCTCCAGACAGCTGTATTTTGCTTAGGAAAGACTTTTTTCATTAGAGAGGTATTATACAGTTTGTAGTGTAAGTTGAAGGAAACTGATATCAGCTTCATAGGTAGCAATGGAACTTTAACCAGCAGTTTTTATTTCATTAATGAGCATTTTATTGCAAAATAGGATGTCAAAAAAGAGTCCTTATAACAAGTGGTGCATGTGTAATCAAACTATTGGCTGTGTTCTTCTCCCAGGTGCCATCTTGGTGTTCCTGCCGGGATACGATGACATAGTGAGCCTGCGTGACCGCATCATAGCCGAGGAGAGGAACTACCTGCAGGGTGGGAAGTACTGCATCTTCTGCCTCCACTCCAGCATGCAGGTTGGGGCTTAACCCTTTTTACTGCTGGTGGTCAGTCTGTATATCTGCTGGTATCACCCTATCTATCATCTATCTATCTGTTTATCTATTTGTATCCCCATCTGTGTGTTTGTCTGTCTATCTGTCTGGCTAGCTAGTTATTGTCAGATGCCTTCATCCTGGAGGGGGTGGTCATGAACAATCCGTGCCACCCTGTCACCTGCCATCCAGCTCCCCTTGACCTCATGCATATATTGCTGCGCCTCATCCCTGTGTACTGGTTTATAGCTGTACTGTACTTGCAGTAGGTTTGGAAATCATATATTATAGCATAAAGCTTGTTTTATTATGGTAACGCTATCTTTGTTGGGTGTATAAGGAGGGTGGTGCATATAAATAAGGTCCCCTGCAACCATCAGCTCATAATTTTTGTGTGTGTTGTCAGGATACCTTAGCCAGAATTACATGTGTCTGTCCCACTGTAGCTATTAGTACAGTACACATCAGTAGTTACTGAATAAAATGCAAAAATCTGTATAGTACTGTAGTTACTCACTGCCACAGGATTAAATTGTGTACTTCAGCACCAAATTTATTTAGTTTCTCCTAAATCTGTGAGGTTTGTTTACAGTCAAGTGACCAGAAGCGAGTGTTCCGTCCGGCAGCCACGGGTGTGCGCAAAATTGTGCTGTCCACTAACATTGCCGAGACCAGCGTCACCATCAATGATGTGGTGTATGTTGTGGATTCAGGCAAGGTCAAGGAGGTTAGTGCAGTTGGTGTCCTTGCATTCAGTTCATCTCGCTCATTATTTTACCAGTCTCACATTCCCTTCCACATTACATGTTTGCATTTTCCAATTAATGATACAGCCATCACTCATTTTTTTCAGTTTCGGTTTTGACACTTGCTTGTTTTGCAGGTGAGTGAACCATCATGAAATACATTGTTGTAAGTTGTATTTTGGGTTGATTTACCAAAACTTATATCAAGTCATCTTAACAAACACATTAAACAAGTAAATTCAAATGTCTGGTGATGTTTCAAGGCACCACAAGAGGGTTTTAGGCAGTCACATACCGTATGTAAATCATGGCTGTGGGGACCATGTTTTCTTTATTTGTAGATTTTGGTCATTCACAGGTGTTTCTTCCCTAATACAGTATGTGCAAAAAATTAGGGTTGGCTATTCTTATTTGGTGCCCGTTCCCTGACACTTACCTTTATTTATTCTTTTACCGTCCAGATGAGCTACGATTCCTTAGTGGGTGTGTCCTGCCTGCGTGCGGTGTGGGTGTCGCAGGCATCCAGTCAGCAGAGGCGAGGAAGGGCTGGACGTTGCCAGCCAGGGATCTGTTACCACCTGTTCTCTCGTGGCCGCTACCACTCCCTGCAGCCCCATCAAACTCCAGAGATACTCAGGACTCCACTGCAGGTAGGATTAGACCACCACTTGTGCACATAATGGCACTTAAGAACTATGCAGTCAGTTCTTAATGTTTTGAGGTTCTTCTTCATCATTGTCATCATCATCATCTGGACTTCCTTTCCCACCGTAGGGCAGAGTGAGGAGTAGCAATGTTTTTCTTTCGTTGTTATTGTTCGTTTGTAATATTGTTGTGTGAAAGGAACTCCGAGGTAACTGCTTAGTATTTTAGAGTTTTTAAAAATCTCATATAATGTTTTTCTTTTGTAATACTGCAGTATGAGAAGAATTGTCGGGTAACATCATAATATAGGTGGGGATGCTCACCATCCACTCTCTCAGTATAGTGCTGCTCTCGGGTGACTGCCCTTTCCTCTCTTCGTTCCTTCTTTCCTTCCATCCTCTTCTGTCTCTCTTTCCTTCTTTCTTTCTTTTTCCTTCTGTCAGTGAGTGACTCTACACTGAGTGACAAGCCAAATGGTTTCCTGTATACCAGGAATCCATTTACTATGCTGGATGGTAACCATATAACCAAACTATGACACCTGGTGGTTTAGTGGGTAATTAAGGCGCTCCAACAGGATTGAACCTGTGTAGGTTTATATTCAAGGGTGGTTGGGGTTTATTGTTGATGTAATGCCACTCAGGGATGAGTGAGGCTGGTCACTCTCATCTTCAATGTCAGGACCAACTTGCCCAGCCCTGGGCTCCTACGCTTCTCATGGGGCAACATAGGATTTGATGATGATGATGATGATATATTTGTATGTCTTTAATTTCATATAGTGTGGTTCTTTTGTAATACTGTAATGTGAACTCCACCTGTTAATGTGATGATTTCTGGTTACAGGAGTTGTGTTTACATACCAAGTTGCTTGCCCCCGCCAATATGCCCATAGCAGACTTCCTGGCCCGCGCCCCTGAGGCCCCGGCATTCATGGTGGTGCGCAATGCCGTCCAGCTGCTGAAGGTGAGATCTGTTGTACTAGTAATGTGCATTGTATACAGTTTACTACATTTATTCCAGTGACACAGATTATATCATGCTGTCTCCAAGTCATTGTATTCAGTGTAGGAGATAATTGTATACTGTAAGTGGAGGTCTTACCTATAGCCTTCATTTACCCTACACTATAAGGTATCCCCCACCTGCTGAATTTAATCATGGTGGTAGCCTAATTAAAGTGAAGACGTCATTGGATTGAAGGGGTTAATACATTCCCAGACACCCCCACTGTACATGCAAACAAGGTGTATTCTGTGTCAGGCAGTAGGAGTGACTCAGTTTTGCCAAGTGGAAACAAACTAACTATGCCATCCTTCATAACCACAGAGCATGGATGCCTTGGATGGGTGGGAAGACGTAACGGAGCTGGGCCACCACCTCCTAGACGTACCTCTCCCACCTCGCCTGGCCAAAATGGTGATCACGGCAACAGTGCTGAAGTGTCTCGACCCGGTCCTCACCATTGCTGCCTGTTTAGCTCACAAGTAAGGTTCATGTTCTGTAACCACACATCTTAATCCTGGAAGCGGTGGCCACAAGTGAATTGCCTCCATGTTCATCTGTCCATCTCCATCAGGCCGCCCTCTCTCCGACTCACAGCACTGACTCCTATATCTCCTGTCCTCTCTCCAACTGACACCTCCCTCTCTCATATATCTCTTATATACCTCATCACCTTGCTGTTATTACACCTTAATATATCTTGTATGATATATATATACAGTATATTAATTTACACTTATACATGAGAAGATTAATGTATTCTGTTACTTCCCACTCATACACAGAGATCCCTTCACCCTGCCCAAACACCCTAATGAGAAGCGTAATGCCAATGCAGTGAGGCGCAAGTTCACAGCAGGCACGTACAGTGATCACATGGTTCTCCTCAAAGCATTCCAGGTATGTGTGGCTTGACACTTGAACTGCTTTATATGATTTCATGTTACATGTATCCAAGCTGTTGAGCTGGTGGCTGACTGGATATAGTGGGACAGGCTTAGCAGGCTCACAGCTTCATTTATTTATGTAGTTTTCTTATTATAAGACCTGGGATGAGGTCGTAGAATGTGACCCCATGGATAAGCAACTGAATGGGGAAATTGCCAGAGATGAAACAGTGTGGACAGCTGCTAGTAGATGACCAAGGCCAAGTCATGCAAGTGTGCATACATACATTTATTCCCATCAACCCAGTTAGGCTAGTTGTTATTTAACTATTTTTTATCCAGACAATTTAGGATTATGAGAGTTTTTAAAATGGAAGCATTAGATATGCAGTAATCTTCATTGATTGTTGGAGGGCCATCTGAAGTTGGATGAAATTGTTTAGTTGTGATGCGAATAAACTGAATAAAAATACATTATCTTAGTGAAGGGGTTGATGAGTTCAGCACATTTGAGAGACAGGCATCCTCTCTGTCCTTCCTCAGGCATGGCAGAAGGCGTGTGGTGAGGGGTGGGAGCGAGGGTGGTGCGAGAGAAGCTACGTTTCCGGGGCGGCCATGGAGATGATACACGGGGTGCGGGCACAGGTGCTGGCACAGCTTAGAGGGGCTGGCTTCGTTAGGGCAAGAGGACCAGGTGACATCAGGTACTTGTGGTTCTCTTGTGAATTGCCAGAGTAATTCTGAATGCTTCGTATAAGTAAGGAATGTTTATTAAGATATTACAAATTTCCTTGCTGCACAGAATGGAAAACTTACATCACTTGCTAACTTCATGCATATCATTATCACAACACAAGCAGTCATTCAACGTAACCTCATTCAAGTTCCCTAGGAATGACCATTCAAAGTGGCTGGTAATGTGCAATCCACTAGGTTCATGATTATATGAGCCTGCAGGTACTGCAAGAACAACAGCTTCTATTAGCCATACATTTACATACATGTAATAATAATCTTCCAATCTGCAGTAAAATTCTTGTATGCTGAAGTTGCTCTCTATTGTCTCATGTTCCCTTGTGTCTTTTGATAGAGATGTGAACAGCAATAGTGATAACTGGGCAGTGGTGAAGGCCGCCCTGGTGTCAGGCATGTACCCCAACCTGATTCGGGTTGACCGTGAGCAGTGCCAGTTGAGAACACAGTAAGTAATGGTGCAGCCTTTATCAGAAGATCAGGTGGTAGTGATATATCTCATTTTCAGAAGTGTGTTGGGTATGATGTTAGAAGAACCTTGGGAACTAATATACTAGCTATTCTCCATTCACTTTAACTTGTCCCAGGTTTTCATCCCTTTGCAGCATATTTCATGAAACTCAGTGGCAGAATAGGACAGTACAGTGGCCCCCACAGCACTTATTCATGACTGGTATAATTTTCTTGTGTTAATCTACAGGTATTGTTAAAATTCACTATTGATGATGGGGAGAGGGCAGAGTTAGGCCAAGTTAGAGGAAAGCAAGCATGGTACTTTTGAATGGTTGAATTAAATTTTTTCTGACACTTTGAAGCAGAATAATTTGTAATGTTTCTTCCAATTCTCCCTCCACTGCCCTCACTACTCATTATCCTGCAGAGGGAAGTTACTGTATTCGGTCTTCCTTAACATGGCCTAAATTGTCATCTTTCCATCTTGAATGCTGTAACAAGAGATCAACACTAGAGGTTGGTGTTCATCATGAAAAAAGTGTTATGGTAAGGATGTAGAGCAGTAGTATTGTCTTATCCCTCCATTGAGCTGCCAGTAGAAGAAATAAGCTGCAAATTATGAAGATCACCAAGTTAAAACTAACGAACTATACTGGTGCAGTACCGAAGTTTGTGAGTCATGGAGTGCAGTAGGAGTGCTAGTTCTCTTTCCCACACCAGCTGCAGAACTTAAGCATTCCTCAAGCAGTTTCATACTGTAGGTCATTAGGTGTATGTTGAGGGAACCCAGGAGCTATAACAACAAGTGCAACAACCTTTTTTTTTTTTTTTTTTTTCCCCCAGGAAGGAGAGCAAAGTTCGGCTCCATCCAACATCGTCACTTCTTGATGCAGCTGGGAGTCACCCCTCACTGACTGCTGCCCACCGTGCCCTGGCCACAGCCCTGCCATCAGACTGGCTGGTGTATGATGAGATGGTGCGCATTGGGGTGGTGGCTCACGTGCGCACCGTCACACTGGTGTCACCACTCACTGTCCTGCTCCTGGCTGGACCCATGAGGCTGCCACTTGATGCACTCTCAGAGCCATCCACACGTAAGTTAAAATGAGCCCGTCATTACATTTATCTATAAGCAGATGCCATATTCCTGGAAAGGTTGGTTGTGAACAGATTACCTCCCTGTCACCCTGTTCTCTTCCATTGAGCTGCCCTCTGTCCAACTCACACTATCCTCAATCATTTACAGTTCTTCTCCACCCCACCCATCCACCTCATCCTTGGTCTCCCCCTCCCACCTCATCCTTGGTCTTAGCACGTCACTCACATACTCTTCCCTAGTCAGTTTGTCTGTCTTCACTCTCATTGCATGGCCAGACCATCTCAGGGCACTTCTTTTAATGCATGCCAACAAATGAGTGGTAACCTTTATGATGTATTTTATTAATCCCTTCAGTCGTGTTCCATACTCCTTATTCTTATTCATCTTTAAGAAACCTTTTATAGTGAAGGAACCAGTGAAAGATGTATCAAATTTTTAGGTTTCAAGCATTTTTTAGAAAGAATAATAGACATTTATCATTCATGGGATATAGTTAACTGAGTAAAACAGAAAAGATAGGGCATAGTGTGAGAGTTCTATATTCTGTGTGGCACCAATAAAACCAAGGGGCTTCACTGTTCAGTTGTACAAAGTCCCTCGACTCCCTCCTGACCCCCGAAAGAGGATGGTAGACTGTCAGAGAAGGGCAGCTTCATCTTGCAGACCACCGGGTTCTCATTTCAAATACTGTTGTTTTATGACTCCAGCAGTGAGAGAAAGAGGCATGAGAGATGAATGTACTTTTGTATTTCACTGAAGCACTGTGAAAGGAGGCATGAGAGGCTAATGAACTTTTGTATTTCACTGAACCGCCGTGAAAAAGAGACGTGAGAGGTGAACAGAGTTTCTTTTATCACTGAAACATTGTGAAAAGTGGCCTGGGAGGCTAATGGACTGTTGTATGTGACCGTACTGTTGTGACACCAGGCAGCGGCGGTGACTGCAGCAGCGACAGTGAAAGTGAGGAGCGTCCGGCGGGCCTGAGTTGCTTGGTGCGCATTGACTCCTGGGTGCAGTTCCTGGGGGATCCTCAGGCAGCACAGCTGGCACTCCAGCTGCGCCACAAGCTGCATGCACTCATCCTGCGCAGACTCAGGGCACCCAACAAGCCACTTACACAGGTAGGCACTCTGAAGTTGTGCTATATGCCTTTCACATTAACTTTGTCCATATTTTTGTCCATTTACAGTGTGCCATACAGGTACTTCTTTCACAGTAATTTGGGTCAGATTTTCATCTTGTACAGCTCACTCGCTGAAAAAGACAATAATATGGCTTTACATTCTTTCCATTGCACTTCTTTGTGACAAGCATCATATCCTTGTGTTAAAATGTTAATTCAGGTCAGCATTTAATATAGGGAGATTGCAATTTTAGGCCAGGTTGGAGTAAAAAGAGTTTAAGTTAGTGCCTTGTGTTGTTTAGGCTGATGAGGACGTGGTGCGAGTGACGGCTGCTGCGCTGAGCCATGAAGAGCAGGCTCTTAACCTTACCCAGCCGGCTGGTGTTGGGCAGCGACCACGTCCACTTTATACCCACACACACCCACATGGTTAGTCCAGCTCTTGATACTTAACCTTATTTAAGTTACACGTATATGTACGATGTTATAGTATGTTTCCACTAACCTGACTAAGATCTAACCCCTGTCAGCCCAGTTTATGGGCAGGTGTAGTCAGATTAGAGGGTCAGTTTAATTAGTAACCAAGCAGACTCATCTCATAGCTTAGCCTCAATGAATTTCATGCAGCCATGATTTAGAATTCAAAGTGTAACAATGGCCTAATTCTGCTAGGTGAAAACAATGCAAATATGCATGGATTTTTATGTGTATAATACTGCAGTTAAGTTCCTGTCAACCTAAGTAAGGGGCAGAATATGTAGGAAGGCACTATTGGATTTAAAGACTTGTGCCAGAGTTTGTCTTTGCGATACTTAGTGCAGTAGCAAAAATTCCATAAGATACCCTGTCTTATTGATGGTCCTTCATAGATTTGTTCCCCTAGAGGTGACTGGAGAATTTTCAGTCATATAATGCCACCACAGAAAGTAGATTGGCAATTTGAATGGAGGACACCTGTAATCTGGTGTACGGATTTTTTTTTTATTTACTAATTTGCTTTTCTTTCCTCTGTTTATCTTGTTAAAAAAAGAAAAATGGACTGTGGTAACCTAGCGTTGGAACCTGCATGGGGATAGGTCCCCTCCCCCCCTTTTATATATATATATATATATATATAACTATTTGCCACCTACAGAGGGTGGATGGTCTGGTGGCACCTCTGAAGATTCCCAGTCAAGTAGGTCATCCTCACGTAGAACCAGTGATGCAGCCACGCCCCCGGCCCCACTGGCTGCTCTGAAGTACCCCACACCCTCTACCATGGGCCCAAAGACCTCATCAACGGGGGGACCATCCAATCAGATCTCAGCACCAAGTGACACCAAAGCAAACCTCACATCATCGTTTAACAGTGCATCGTCAAAGCTTGGCACTAACTACCCTCTGTCGACGACAAACTTGAGGCAACAGCAGCTTCCTACCACAGCGACAATAACCACTGCAGCAACCACAGCCCCATCTAGTATAATTGGAACTAAAACTTCCACACCAACCATCACCGCAGCTCCCACCACCACCATCACCACCACCGCCACGGCCAAACCTGCATTCTCAGGCCTTGGAGTTGGTGTGGGCAACAGAATCGGAAATAGGGATGTGAAAGGTTTGTTTCTCTTTAATCTTCTTGAATCTGCATGATGGCCTTTTTAGTTATTTTCCTGCTGTGTAACTTGTTCAACTTAGGAAAGGCTTCTTGTATGGAAGGGGTTTGTTAAGGCTGTATCTGAGTCCTACAGTTTAAATGCTCTGTGTAAAGTTGAAGAGAGGTCTGGATATTGATGATGATGATGATGAGAATGGTGATGATGATAATAATGATGATAGTGATGGTGATAATGACTTTATGCAATACTTTAATCCCCAGGGAGTTTCCGTGGCAAACCCGGGGTGAGTGTTGAGAGTGGGGGCAGCAACAGTGTGAATGAGGGCGGAGGAGGGGCGTCGGGCGGGACTAGCCCCAAGACTCGGTACTTCATCATCAAAGCGTCGACATACAAGCAGCTGGAGGCCTCACACCATAGCTCACTCTGGGCCTTCACACACGCCACAGAGAAGAAGGTCCTACAGGCACTTCAGGTACTGCCACTCCTGCAGGTGAAGGATGTAGTGTCTGTGAATATTTTTGTAACTGCGAAGATGCAAGCACGTTTCAAGTGCTGGTGAATTTTGAGAAACAAAGACAAGCTTATTATACTGTACTTTATTATTATTTTTATTATTATTATTATTATAGTTAATGTAATTATTATTAGTTACATAATGGATAAAGATAGATATTCTTTATTAACTGAATGCATTTCCAGGCCAGTGCGGTGCTTCTGGTGTTTACTCTTCACCGTGGGGGACAGTTCAATGGTTATGCACGCTTTGGAGGCGAGCGTAGTGATGAGAGGTGCCCAGAGATTACCAACATTGGACCCACTCTTGGACCACTGTATAAGGTTTGTGTCATATTGCTGTGTTTATTAATTCTTTTCGTGCTGGAGAGGGACACCTTCATGTGGTGGCACTGGTATAACTGGGTGCTGGAACTGACCAGTTATGCAAACATCACCCAGTTCCCTCCATGTCTCACAAAAGGAGGATGGTGAACTGTGAAAGAAGGACAGTTTTGGCTTGCACTCCACAGGGTTTACATTCAGATAAGCTTGGGATTGCAAGTACTCCTGAACTATAAATTCTCTTTGACTTGTGTGTAAGATTGGTTGTACTGTATATGATTTCCCTCATACAACCACCAAGCACTTTACGTTTAGATGGGAGTAAATATTTTCCCTGAGTGCTGGTGATGTAATTTTTAGTGTATTTTTTCTGCTGTAAGATGATTTTATTCTGCTTAGGAAAAGCCAGAAGACTGTGGGATTGTATTAGTATAGGATCTTGATCATTTTTCAGGATAAACAAATCTCCATAACTTTGGATAAACAGATCATCATAACTTTTAACAGTTAACAAAGATCACCACAGGTAAGCAGCTGCTTCTGTGGGGGTGGCCTACAGGTATGGTGTACTATATACACCAGGCAGGGATCTGGTACTCCCGTATGGTAGGCAGAATCTCAGTAGGGCCAGACCAGGGTCCTCCCCAAAGTGAGGTACAGGGAAATGTGAGGCCTGGCTGCCAGGTGGATGCTGCAGCTGCTCCACCCCGGGTGCACACCACCACCATGTGTAGGACATTCATGAATACTGTACTTACAATGTGTTGTATTGTAATGTGATGAAATGTAATGCTTGTCAGGTGGAGTGGGTACGGAAATGGAACGTTGGTTTCCACCTGACCCGTCGACTGTACAACTCCTACAATGAGAATATGCAGGTCCACATGAGCAGAGATGGACAGGCAAGTACAGTACTGGCCCTGAGTTGTATTTCAAGAGTTTTTCTAAGTCTACCCATCTATATCAGTTTATATGTGTGTTTATATCTATCTGTCTGTGTCTCTGAATGTCTGCCTGTCTGTCTATGTATCTATCCATCTGTATGTCAGTCTCTGTCTCTATATAGCCAGATGCTTTAAACCCAGAAAGGATGATCACAGACAGATTGATTCCCCAGTACTTTATTGTCGTCCATGAGGCGTGAATAGAGAAGGATTGTGGGAGGTTTTATGTGTGTATGGTGTGGATGGAAAGCTGTTGAATGCTATAATGAATTTTTATGATCCTTGTAATCTACTGATGTGTGTGTATTACCATGTCCACATCAAATGCATGCTGGTGTAGGTGGGAGTTCTGCATCACTGCAATGCACAGCAATTCTTGCCCACATCTACTAGGGTTACAGTGCTGCAGAACTGCCACCCACACCTGCCAGTACCAGCAAGCATTTGGTGTGAATGTGGCCTTGGAGTAGGTGGATGTCTGAGTGAGGGGTTCAGTATCAGTGTTGAAGTGGAGCAAGGGTGTGTGATGTCTCCAAAGCTGTTCAGTATATATATATATATATATGGTCGTTATGAAAGAGGTTAATATTTAAGTTGTGGAGAGAGGGATTGGGATGGTAATGGATGGTGAAGGGTGGAGTATCTGGAGCATTTGATAGTTAAGGGCGGAGTATTTAATATTTGCAGACGATGCTGTGTAGAGTTGAGTGTGGGATGAAATTGGGGAAACTCATCTTTATGTGCCTTTTCCCCATTTCAGGAGGTGGAGCCAAGTGTGGGGGAGCAGCTGATTCGCTTGTGGGAGAAGAGCGGAGGAGGTGGAGGGAACACAGGTGGTGGTAGTAGTGCTGGAGGTGGTTATAACAAGGGACCCAGTGCATATGTCAACAACAGTGGTGTTAACAGTGGTAGTAGTGGTAGTGGAAGTGGTAGTAGCAGTAATGTTGGTAGTGGAAATAATACCGGTAGTAATAGCAATAACACCAGTTCCAACGCTAGCACAGGCAACACTGCAGGTGGACAAGCAACACAAGAACAACAAAACCAACAAAACCACACTGCTCCTCCACCCAGGCATCCAGTCCACCCAGGCTCCACACACACACCCTTCCACCATCCACCATTTGGTCGTAACTATGGCAACGGGTATGGCTACGGAGGTGGGGGTGGTGGAGGGTACAGGGGAAACTTCAGAGGAGGATATAGGAGATAGATAGATATGTGTACAGTCGGTTGAATGATACAGGGAATTCTGTAGAAGATATAGGAGTTAAGACACCAAGGTTGAAGCTAGAGACATACTTTGGAAGATACAGGGAACATTACTGAGGAGGATATAGGAGATGGATACAAATTGGTTGGAAGATGTGGAGGACTCTGTAGAGACATATAGGTTGGAAGACTGCTGAGGAGGATAAAGAGATAGAGACATAGGATGGAAGACTGTTCAGGAAGATATAGGAAATAGAGATATTCTGTGTAAGTTATCATGTATGTATTTTTGAAATAGGAAGTGGTAAATGCCAAGAAGAAGACAAACTGACCGTATAAGAAAGAAAACAAAGTGTAAGTTCTCGTTGCACTCCTTGACTCATCTGGACCAGAACCCTGTGGATTGTTGTTATGAGAGTGAAATAGATGAGATTGTTGTTGTTTGCTCAGTCCTGGTTATGCCTGGCCCAGCAGACTCTTCAACCGCAGGTAAGCAGCTGCCCTCATAATGTTGTCCCACAGGTTCCCAGTATGGCTGTTGTGTCTGCGTTTAGTGTGCCATGTGTTGTGCTGTTCCCTACGATGAAAGTTGTTCTGCTGCTTAATCGGAGGAATTTAAGTATAATGTGGTGTGAGTGAGGTGATGCATTACAGTGAGGATAAATTTAATTGTTTTTGAGTTTTATATTGTGTTGGTAGTGAAGCAGTGAAGAGTGATGTCTTGCCACAGTATTATTAACAGAGAGGCTAGGATGATAGAGCATTTACAAGTGTTGACGTTGGGCATTATATGCACTTAGAGGCTAAATGTGCAGCTTTATCAAAGAATATGAAAAATAATTAAAAAAGAGATGATTGTGGATTTATTGAGATATGATTACCAGTAAGTGGTAGAAGAGTGGACTGCTGACTATAAGATTACAAGATCAATTCTAGATGGGACAGGGAACAGTTTGAAGATTTTAATT
Source organism: Coenobita brevimanus (assembly GCF_032717465.1). Taxonomy (NCBI): domain Eukaryota; kingdom Metazoa; phylum Arthropoda; class Malacostraca; order Decapoda; family Coenobitidae; genus Coenobita; species Coenobita brevimanus. Next base: position 69,730,750 of record NC_136954.1, on the reverse strand, counting down.
TCATTAAAACAAATTTGCTGATCTTCCTCAAGAAATATGTGAAAAACACCTCTGCTAATACTGTACGCTCAAACCAGCCCTTCTTTAAATAGCCCTGACATATTCCAGAATAAACAGTGTAGTGTTAGTGCTTAAGCAGTGACATGTCAGACTAGAGGCATTTTCTCTTGGTGTGTAGGATGACAGGACTGCTGGCCCTTAGGGAATGGACTGGCAGCTAGTTGGGTGGGGGAAAATTATACAGTAGCAAAGTTATGTTCATTGTTGTTGTTAATTCACTATTCAGAACTTTATTGCCTGATTTGTAACACTATGAACTTTTTTACAGACTAAGTACAGTGGTGTTGAAAACTTTACACTGGGGATGGTACTGTATTCTTTTCATTTAAGGAAGCTTGTACATCTTTCTTACAGATTTATTTCTGCATCTAAGACGATATTATTTCTTCTTTGTTATATATGCATTTTTTAAGTCAGTTTAAGGGAAAAATAAATAATAGAAAAGAATATCAAACTGTTACATGCAGAAACAGCTGTTAGAAAAGAGGTGTAAGATAGTTTCCCTTGCTGACGATAATGTTGGCTTGAGGAATGTATGACAAGGGATTGGTGCTTGTGTTTTTTATTTCCCGGTGAAGTGATACCTGGTAGTTATGAGATTGACTCTGGATGATAGGTGGTATGGAGGGGTTAGGTGTGGATGTTTATGCTTGTGGGGTGGAGTCAGGATTCCAGGGGTTTGAATGGGGAGTGAATGAGAAGGTGACTTTGTATTTAGTAGGGCAGATTGCTGAATGATTTCTCCTATCAGTTTGTCTCTCTCTCTCTCTCTTTTTCGCAGTCCTAAGGTATGGATGATAGTGATGATGATGATGATGTTGTGCAATTACATTTTCAGTATGGAGTATAATTATAATTTATTGGACATGCAAACATAGCATGACAGTTCCAATTGAGTTCTGATACTTAGCTTAATCTTGTATTAAGATTCTTCCGATAGTCAGCATTATATTAGATTTCCTAGTGACAGTAGCCCGATATTCAGCATAGATTTGTAGGTGCTAGCATTATCTCTTTGGGTCCAGGAGGTTTGGAGAAAAACAGATATTAACTAGACTAAGATCCTGTGTTGTTATGATTCTTAATTAGTGTAGAGTCATCTTAACCTTGATAAAATCTTTTGTCATTGATCTGAGGGGAGATTCATGTAATTATTATTATTTTTTTAATTGTTCATCCAATTGGGTAGCAAAGTTGACATTTTTCCATTCGTAGATGTAATATGAATGCAGTGTGTGCACAGTACAAGTCCTTATGTGTTGAAAGAGTTGACTAATGTAAAGGAAAACAAAGGTTCAAGAATAATTGGAGTGAAGGGAAGAACAGGGTTATGAAGATGATGCTGATAGTGCTGAGTTTTTGTGAATAGCCGTCAGACTTAGTAAATGTTTAATATACATATTTTTTGTTAATCATGTGAATCCTCAGCAGAACTTCACTTTTGTTGTACAGGGTGTCCTAGGAAGAGACGCTTCAGGAGGTTATTTGCTGGGCTAGGTTCGAGGATGAGACAGAGGGATAGAGTAGAGAGGTATATGAGAAAGGGGGGGGGGTGTAAGTTGGGGGGGAGGGTAGTGAAATGGCATGGGACAGGGAGACATGGAGGCAATTTGTTTGTGGCCACCCCTTATGGAATTAAAGTGTTTGGCTGTAGATAGATAGATAGATGGTCCAAGAATAATCACTTGATATTTAGCACATTTCCCAAGACACCCTGTATTATATGTTCCCCTTGTAAAATATCTGTACAGTGTGTTTACTGTAAAAGTGTTGCATTGAAGTTCCATATTGACAGTGGTTTGAGCAGAAGACATCCATTGACAGTGAAGTACAATATTTTGAAATATGGCAAAATTTCACACAGAAAATTATGAATGAAAACTCTCATACAGTATCTATGTTATGAGTTGGAGTATCTGAATTATAAAAATTACTTGGGTGTTTCAGTTATGTTGGTGCAGTAAATACTGGAATAAACTTATGCTGCAGTGATCAGGGGAAACGATGATATTTGCTTCAAACACTTACGTAGTATCACAGCAGCAGACTGTGTAATTATCTGGTACAGTATTTGAATCCTTAAAATATTGTCAACTGGTATTCTTTCCTGCATTTAAGTATAGATGATTTCAGGTTATAATTAACCATGGGAAAGTTACATTTAATTTTCATAACTGGTATTGTGTAAATGGAATTTCTTTTATGGTTGTGTGCAGCTATGCTCAAAGAGGATAACAAGTGCAATAAGTCTGTAATTATTGGTACTTCTTAATTGTTCCCATTCATAGCAAAGTTTGTGTCTCATGAAATCACCATTTACTCACCCCTTGAATCCAGAAGACATTGTTTTTAGTTTATTCTTGCTGCATCCATACAGTACTTGTAGCTTCAGCCCTGGGCTCATGTGAATTTGAACCTCACAGACTGAAGGCTGGAGCTGCCCTCCTCCTGCAGTTTGCCCTCCTCCTTATAGGGGATAGGGAGGGAGATGAGGGATGTTTGTATAATGAATCAGTGGAGCAGTTTGGTTATATAGATGCCACCATATGAAGGTGTCCCTCTCTGCCACCTAGAAATTGGTATTCAGCTTAAGTCCTCATACTGAAGGGGTTATTGAGCCTGTACAGTATCTGACTCCAGTTTGAGAAGGCTGTCCTGAACTAATTAAAACTGACAGGAGATGACAAGAATAAACTGAAAAAGACATCGCTGGGCTCCAGAGGTTAATGGCAGAAACTCTTTACATTGTTTCAGGTTTACTAAGAGTTATGACAATTTTTTTCACAGAATCAGCAAATGTTTCTCAGTTGGTTTGTCTAGGTTTGTCAGTATGTATCTTGGCTTTAATTGTTGTCTCATATTTTTTGAATAATGGAGTACAGTATTTGTTTCAAATGCTTGACGTTTCACTATTGTTTTCGTATTACACCGGCTCTCATGTGGTGGCACCGATATAGCCAGGTTCTGCTGCTTGGTTATGCAAACTTCCCTTAGCTTCCTTCTTAACCCGCAAAGGAAGATGGTGAACTGTAGGAGAAGGGTAACTTCAGTCTGCAGCCCACTAGGCTTATTTATCGCACACTCTGCACACCCATACAAGCCAATATACCCATTTTCCTGGGCCGTTGGCAGGCACAAGAGCCACATCAGAGGCTTTCTTTGCCCTTTCCAGAGTAAAGCTGCATCCTTACCAAATACTTGCTGGTGCGGGTGGCTTTGGGCAGGAGTTTTGCATCCTTGTCCGTAACCCATTGAACTGGCCCCACTGGATGAGGACTGGTGCAGTTAAGAACTTGTATGGATCACAGTGATGCAGAACTTTCCCTTGTGCCGGCAAACAGTTGGTGTGGATGCTGCTTAAGGATGGAGACTGGGGAATCCCACATCCGTATCACCCTTTTTTCTTTTCACCCTTTTCCATGTTTCGCTTTCCTGACACATCTTGTTTCTTAAGCATAATGGCTGACACTTATTAAAAGCTACGCAGCTGTACCAAAACTTATTCGGTTTTCCATTTTGGCCTGTTTTGCTAAGTTGCCATTGGGTAGATTGGGTTAGGTTTGGTTAAGTGAGGTTAGGCTAGATTGGTTGTTAGGTTAAGGTACCATAGGATAAGACCAAAACAGTGCAATACATACATCACAGTATCCATAGTACATGCTTAGTAAGAATCTGTTCATACAGACTGCATCAAGGCTGAGTTAAGTCCATAAACATTTTATTCTTTTGGGAAATTGGCAAAATTAGGTTAAAATAATACAAAAAGGCTTGACAGGCTGTTTTATTTCACTTTTTTGGTTTGTGCCACAGACCTATTAAAATACAGTATATTTATTTCCTACTTATGTAAATATTTGAATACAGTAAATTAATGGTGTGGTTGCAGGGAAATAATAAAACTGTGTATTGTATTAGGCCTTAGCTAATACTGAATTGAGAAAAGGGTCACATCACCAGTACAAAAATAGAAAATTAACTAATTTATATACCATGAGAATTATGTACACATTGCCTTAAAAAAAGGAGATATACTGATTATATACAAGCATTATATACAAATGCAATCACATCTAACCTGGTCCCAATAAGGAACAAGTAACTCTTAGGCATTATACATGACATGGACAATGTATTATTTTCTTATTTAGGTACAATATGAAACAGCTACAGGTTTTAGACAACAGTAATGTGGAATGGTTTCTAGTGAGGGAAGCATTGGAGTGAGCAGATGGCTTGGGATGCAACAGCCAGTGTCTCTCCCTGGTATGGGAAACCACAAGCTCTCCAAATTTTGAGGCATTAAAAACTGTTGCAGGTAGTATGCCATACACTCCAAATTTTGAGGCATTAAATACTGTTGCAAGTAATATGCAACAAACTCACCAAAAATTCTGAGGCATTAAACACTGTTGCAGGTGGCTACAGTGATTCTACATTTCAGGCACTTCAACTAAAAATTTTACTGAAAAACTATTACTAACAAGGGAACACTCTTTAAGTGGCATGCTATTGTTCATTATCAAGTGCTCTGAATCACCACTACTTCAGCACCACTTTTCAAAAATATATTTAACTATTGCTTGCAATATTATGTCAGGACCAACTTGCCTAGCCCCAGGCTTCTACACTCCTCATGGGGCAACATAGGTTTGGATGATAGATGGATGAGTTACATGCTTTAATATTTAATACATTAAGATGCATCCACTGATAATATCAGACACAATCTGATACTCATTGGCTGTCCCATATATGATTTTTAAATACAGTATTTAATACAGTAATTTTTTCTTACTGGAACACAACCTTCAGTTAAACATTGCTCCCTTGGCATAGAAGCATTTAGGAACATATCTTAAGTTCAGTGATGAATTACTGTACAGTATTATGTTTTTGAACGGATGCCATACAGTCTTCAGTGGTCAGAAAGTTTTTATGCTGGCTGGGAAAGGGTTGCTAGCAGTTACCAGTATATGGATGTAAGAAGGGGAACCTGGATGATTGCACCGATAAAAGATTACCTTTAAATTTTTATCTGGGAACCTTAATCTATAACTAACAAAATTATGAATGATAAAATCTCATGTCTGTATCAACTGCAACGTTTATTAATATACCGTATATAATCATTTATAGCCAACATGAGATACCACCTCCACCTAGAATTATAACTTTGTACCAGATACTGACTACGGTTTAGTCTTGCATTTCTTGCGAAAAGTACTATTAAAGAGTTGATTTTTGATAATTACAAATACACCCCATCTTCTTATTATTCTCTGTCTCCCCTGGCTTCACCACTGCCCTGATGCTAAGTGTATCATTCCTCACATAGCAACCCTCGGGATCATCCAACACTTTTTTCAGGGCAACAAATTCTGTGTATCCAAAGCCTTTTGGATTGCGAGGCGCTTCGGGTCGAATGAATGCCTTTCCCCCTGGCTTGGTATATATTGTTTCGGTTATGTGTTTCTTCTGCTTTGCAGACAAACCTGTGTCAAGAATTGAAAATGTGATCTTCCCGCTGAATGGCCAGTCAAGGAAATCGTCATTCTCGCCGAGCTTTAGATGGATGAACAAGGAGATGTATTCTTTGCCTTCTCGGACGGTTACATTGAGTCGCAGACAAAACTTGTAACCAAACTGAGAGGTATAGAAGGATGGACTGTACCACACCCTGCCCATATTATCCTGAAGATCCTGGGTAAAATTCCCAATTCGCCAGACAAATTCTCCATTGTATGTCCTTCCACTAAGCTCCAATGCCTGCAACTCCACCAGGGCTACCACGTCTTCAACCCGTTTCTCCAGGTTGCTGAGTCTAATGTTCTCTTCTAACAAGCTCTGACTCAGGTCCACACTTTTTTCACACAGATCCCGCAAGACAATGTTCTGCTGACTCAGTCCTAGCGTGGAGGCTGTCGTTTTCCCAGAACTTTTACATCCTTCCTCAACTGTACTAGGACCCAGATGTAGCTGTAGTTTGCCTGCTTCAGCCACTCCATCTGTTGCACTTTTATCACACACCTGTGGGAACACTGGGGGCTTGTCTCCACCTCCTGTTGCCCCCAAGGTTTTCTCAATGGTGCGGTCTGGGTTGGAAGGGCTGGTGTTGTGCTCAGGTATTGGGGAGGTGGCCGAGATCTGGCTCCGGAGGCTGGGTTGCCGGCTGAAGCTTCCATGGGGAGACTGGATGATGCCCACTGTTCGACTGAGGTCCAACACAAATGCATTTATCTTTTTATAAGCTGTTGACACTAGCTGAAATCAAGAGAAGACTATTAAAAGAAATCTTAAAACCAGCACACTACTGTATATGACTGTGTCATTATCATAACCGTACTTCCCACATATGGACAGAGGATATGACAGTATAATCCAGTCAGAAAAATGGGAAAGTAAAAAAAGCAGAACTGTCAACAATGCCTCTAATCAGCTGGTTTGCAGTTAACAACTGAGCCATTCTCACAACTTGAACAGCAAAGTGTGGTTGCTTGGAACCTGCTAAGCATTAGTTAGGAGGAAAGCGTCTCCTTACTACTAGTCAGACTGATTAAACCTCCAACCTGAAGATGAAATTGTGTAGACTGTGCCATGTGTTCAATGAGGTTAGCGCGTGTCATCTTGTGGTGGCAGCCGTGCTCAGCGAATGAACACGCCACCACCACTTTGGGGCAGTTCTCGGTCAGGTGTTGTGTCAGCTCCCCCCGTGCCAGCATCATCCCACAGGTCTCACACACCACTCGCACTAAGGCACACGTTAGCAGGTGCAACTGTAAATAAAGGGATAAGAATCATGAAAAAAAACACAGTAATTAAACAAATAAAGTGTTTAAAAAAAAAGGTGACGACTGACAATGCCCTGGCTTTGAACACTGGTGTGTCACAGCTTCATCCAACCAGTTCTGTTCAAAGTCTGGGTGTTTACTTTAATTCAAAGTTAATTTACACAGAACATAGCTAATACCCAAGTTGTTAGAGGGTGTAACTTGCATATCAGAAATCTGTACTGTGAGAAAATTCCTGAACAGATGTTGCCTCTTAACACTGGTCCACACAGAGGTCTTGTCTCGTGTCAATTACTGTAATTCACTGTAGACTGGTCTTCCAAATAATATACTTACAAAAGTTCAGTCTGTGTTAAACAGAGCATCACGGCTTATCCTTGGTCTCCCCATGAGAACCTCGACTACCCCGTTCCTAATTGAGCTGCAATGGTTACCAGTAAAGGCTAGAATTGAATTTAAACTGTGTCTTATTACATTCAAGGTTTTTAAGTTTAGTGAACTGGAGTATCTTGCTGAACTGATGAAATTCCCATTGGCACGCCCACGTGATGCTACGTAGTGCAGATGATTCCTTGCGTCTTGACGAACCCGGAGCCATTCACCATTCATCTTTCTCTGATTGTTCTTTTGTGTATTGAGCCCCTGGGCTATATAACAGATTGCTGCTGTCCATGAGACAACTCTCTTCTGCTGAATTCTTTAAGAGACAGCTGAAAGCATTTCTCTTTTCAAAATGCTACGACCTGCAGAGGTACTGTGATGGATGATTACAGGGTTTAATTACTGCCACTTTAACATTTATTACTGATGAAGTTTGTATTCTATATGAGAGATGTCACAATTCTTGTAATTGTAAAAGTAATGCATATGTGTGTTGAGTGCTAGTGAATTCCAAATGGGAGAACTGACGCTCATAGGGCAACACAGGATTAGATGAATGAATGAATGTAGAACTGCTGTAAATAAGGAAAATACAATGGCAAAGACTACGCATCTTTTAAGTCTAAGAAATTGCCAACTATTTTCCTTAACATACACTGAAGCATAAGATTCTTCAACTAATACTGGATATTATATCAAAGGAATTTCCACCCGATATTTTTCTCTTATACAGTACTCTCAATTTGTGCTAATGTTATGAAAATTATCACTGCTAATATTTTTCAATTTCCTTGTAGCCCAAATCTCGCAATGGGGGCCGTTTAGAAAAACATAATTGCAGCAAGGTAAATATCAGGGTTGGACAAATGTGTTCAATCTTCTGGTTATGATACATCAATTTAGTGGAAAAAAAAAAAACTTACCTGCTCCTCATTGAAGACATAGGGTTCGTCACAGAGCTCACACTTCTTGACCCTCCTGACACATTCCGAGGTCAAATGTTCCTCCAGTTCCTTCTGAAGCACTGTGGCAGAACACTCGTTGGGGCACATCACTGGCTGTTGAAAAGATTTATGGAGAATGAGGGAGGATCGGAAGATGACGAAGGGTGTGAGTTGTGGCTGTAATTAGGAACGAACTCCAGTCACTCAGATCATCGTATTGTACCGTTTGTAACAGCTCCAACATGCTTTGGTCACTGAATGGCAGCTTTCCATGCTGCTCGATTTCTGGCATTTTTGTCGTCTGGTAAATAAAGGGAGAGACAGACCACAGGCCCTGCCCATCCACACAGTCCCAAGTCCAGGCATGGAACCAGGGACCCAAAGCTCACCAGCCATGGCCAGTGGCTGTAACAGTGGTCTCAGGGCACACTGCAAAGACAGCTACAGGGACACACTCCAAGTGCACCTTGGCCTTGTTACTACCCCACCATTATACACTCACTGATACGGCAACCTCCTGGGACGCTACTCCCAGTTTGGGGGCCCTCTCTACTGAATGGAAGTGGCAGCTTCAGAACTACAATGCCCTATGCCCTCTGGCACAGATCTGAGCCCCATTCCAACCCGGTCTGGGGAGGGGGGGGTGAAGACATATTGTACCGGTATTCAACTCTTATGTCAAGTACAGTAATTATTTATTTAGGCTATCTATTTACATGTGAAGAGAATGGAGAATGAAAGACTGACTAAGAGGGTGTATGTAGGTGAGGTGGAGGGAGGGAGAGGGAGAGGTAGACCGAGGATGAGGTGGAGGGATGGAGTTGAGAGGTATATGAGGGAGGGGGGGGTGAGTTGGGGGGAGGGTAGTCAAATGGTGGGTGACAGAGCGACTTGGAGGCGTTTTGTCTGCGGCCACCCTTTGCGGGATTAGGGTGTCGGGCTATGGATTGATAGGCAGATAGATTTACTGATTTCTGTTCCACCAATGCATCATCATTATTATCCTTGCCTTATTACAACCTAATAACTGAAATAGGTCAATGCACATGACTAAAATACCAACCTGGAATGAGCAAGCCTGAGTGTGGTTGTCAATATACATGAGGTCAACAACTTGGGGGCAGCCAAGGGTGTAGTTAGGACAGCGCACAGGCAGCTGAAGTATCTCCCTCTCAGCGCATGAGTCGGGGAACAGGTCTGTTTCTGAGAGTGGCTTGTTGTCGATGGGACATCGGTTGGAACTTTCTCTGCAAAACCACAGTATAAACCTCTTCAAACCAATAGTATTTATAGGTGTTTATTTATTCTTGACTACAAGTAGTCTTCATAAATTCTTTCTTTCCAATGTGGTCTGTTTTTATAATGATTTATCATCAGCATGGAGTTAATACTGGTAACCCATTCCCATGGGCCATCATTAAGAGCACTGTGGTGAATCCAGGGCTAGACATGGAAAGAGACAAAAGCGAACAAATAACACTCACGCCATGCTGTTAAAAATACACTCCTTGCAGAAGCGATGTCCACAGGTGGTCTGGATGGGGGAGCGGAGACCCAGGAGACAGATGGCACACTCATACTTGGGGTCCAAGTTGGGAACAAACACGTAGTCATAACCCTCTTGCTGTTAGGGGTAGGAAACATGGTTACCAGTATTGTAGTAACAGCATTAATAATAGTAAAAAGTAATAATAATTTTCATCATCATCAACACCTTGCACAACAGTATGGTCCATATAGAATACCACAGACTTACTCTGGACAGGACAGTGACGGACTCTATCTCCGCACTCTCCATGACTCATGCTCCAGGAGCCTGTCCTTTCACACACTTGGTCCCTTTGTCCTCCACCAAACAAAACTGAAAGGACATTACAGAGGTGTCAATTTACACACAGCCAAACTGATGTGGAAAATAAATATTCAGGTCTGTATACCATATCATGACAACTATAATACTTCTAAAATACTACATACTGCCAGGGGTTGATAAGGTCACTGTTGGAAAGGCTGTCAACATATTGTTTATAAAGGCTCCGACATGCTTGCATGCTTCGGCCTTGGTCACCTGATGGTGGCTCTCCATGCTGCTCGATCCCGGGCAGCCTCCCTATTCAGTCCCTTATCCCTGGGGTCACACACTATAACCTTGTCCCAGGTCTTTTTCAGTCTGCCTCTTGCAACCCTACCCCTGATGTTCATACTTCTCACTTTTCACATTCAAATGTCATCCTCCATCCTCTCCACATGCCCCGACCATCTCAATCTGCCCCTCCTCATCACAAAACCAATACATTCCAGTCCCATCCTTCCTCTCAACTCTTCAATCGTAAACCTAGCCCTCCCAGGCCTCGCATTTAAGGACACTTTAAAATATTAATCTGCGATGGAAATGAAGATCAAATTCAAAATAATTGTTCACCTTCAAAATAATCATTCAAGGTACATACTGTACAGTACATGGGAGAAAAAATATGATGTTTGGGGAGTACCATGAACTCCAGAGTCGGATTCTGTTTGAGGCCATCCTAGTTACCAGACTCTACGAATGAAGACCACAAATAAAATGTTGATTCAGGCACTTGTTTCCTCATGTTTTCGAATTATTTTTTAAAGCTCATTTTCAGAAACACCACATGTTACCATTTTGAGGGGAGGGACAAGAAAACATCACAATCAGGAATCACACACAAAAAAAAGTGACACCCCCCAAAATTTCAATTACAAAATTAAGGAGTAAGAAAAACAAACAAGGAAGAGTTTGTACAATGACAGGAGGAAAAATTTAAAAAGCCTGGCCAGCAGGAATTATACTCTCTTTGTGGCCACCCCAATTACCCAACTTTATGAATGACAATGCCTATAGTTAATAAAAAAAAAATAAATAAATAAATAACCTGTTCTACTTCATTGAAACTTTCTTTTTGCACAGAGCTGGTATATACAGAGAAGGAATAATCTAGAAGCTTGGGTGGTAAGGATCACATTCTCATCGTGGCCATTCTAATTACCAAACTATGGGGTGGTTTTCATGAATGCAATGTTGACAGAACAAAATGATGCAACCTTACCAATAGGCACCTGTTGCTGGTCCCGGAGATTCCCATTTAATGACTCACCACTGACTCACACCTCTCCCACTTCCTTCCGCATTTTCTGGACTTCCTCTCCGTTTCTTACACATCTTTATGCACCTAATATGTGAAAAATACCTCCGAAACACATGAGTAATGGAATATATGAAAGAAAGAAAGGCAGAACGTACCTTCCCCCGTCTGACAGGCACTTTTACTTCAGGACTGTTTACTGGGTTAACTGATCAGGCATACCATATATGGCGGCCACCAACATCTAGATTAAATAACGCAGTTATGATATAGAAAGAAGTATTTAAAATGACAAATAAATATACTATGTGAAGTTTTGGTCGCTTGTATAATAAACCCCAAAGTAAAAAGGAAAACGACAGGACGTTAAGGGAAACTATAGGTAACTGGTAACTTAAAATGTAGTTGCCATGTATCCTAGGATACTGGGTGAATAACCTGCCACAGGCTCAGTCCTAATTATCACCGTATTTTAGCGTCTCATGGCGTGTGTCATCACCTTTACCTTTATCTTTCGCAATACCATAGACATTTCTCCGTTTTTTGTTATACAAATCTCGGCTAATTTTACCATAGCAGCAATGTTTCTTCTCAGCTTCGGGATGTTTAGTTATACACCCAGAATGGTTGATTGTTTTCAATACATTTACAAACACTTGTGAGATTTTGTGGGAAGATTACATAAATTACACAATAATAAAAAAAATCTTTGTGATTTCAGATTGTTTATCTTAAGCAGCAGGTTGAGAAGGAATATCACTCCAGTATGGCGAGTCTACGCCGAACATCTCGTTTGTATTCCAAAATAAGCCCACTGCTGCAAGGGACACGAGCCGTTACTCAGGTATACTACACTGTGTGTCATTGTAATGTTTGCCAGTATATAACATACACGATATATGCTGCAAGTTACTCGTTTTAAGTATTTTGTGTTGGTGCCGTCTGCTAACTTGACAATTACTTTGAAGAATAATATTTGCCCGTTAGTGGCACAGCTGAGGTGAGCCTCCGTTGAGACGCTGTTAATAATCTCTCGCCCTTTGAATGACTTGTATGTGGGTGTTGTGGTGGGAGGTGGGGTATCATGGTGTTGGTGGTTCATCCGGCAGTGTGCTGAACATTTAATCTAGTTTCCTTTTGAAGTTTTCCAGTGGCACATTGGCGAAGTCGCATATATTTCAGGGTAGACAGTCGAAGAGGCGTGTCCCATGGTGTGTGAAAGTATTGTGCATGAGGGAGCGTAGGTGTTGTGGGAAAAGCAAAGCAAATTTAAATGTGTACTATTGCACAACACATGCCATGCAGTGTTATCAGTCAGGCCACTGGGAAGTCTTAGAGGGTAAGACGAGCGGACTTGCACATCTAACCCTGGAATTTTGAAGTTGTTAAGGCTACCCAGAATTATTCTTTGACACAGACCCTTTCATTGTTTCATAATTTCTGAAAACCCAGAGTTTTTGGTATATTGAAGTTTTGGAGTCACACTGCTTACTTTGATTGGTTGGGTTAGGTCTGATCAGTTAGCATAGTTAGGTGAGACTGCAGTAGCTGGGGAAGGATCAATTAATTTAGAGTAACCCTCGAGATAACTTTGGCATTCTCGTGTTAGTGAGTTTTTTGCCTGTATGATATGGATTTATATGTAGGCTAATTTGGAGTGTTCATTTCCAGGTACAGGTTTGTTGAAGGAAGGATAGTTTTCAGTTTGACATTACCATACTCTTCAGCATCCATTTGTGGTCATAGCTATCATCAGTATATGTACAGTATTTAACAGAAGTGTTGTATCTTGGGCTGAGGTACATAAACAAACATTTGATAATTTCCCTGTCGTGTTCATGATTTTTTTCTTTTTTAAAGGAAGAACAAGGAAATGAGAATGTTCAGTAGACCAGTATATTCCTGTGTGTAGTTCATCCTGTAGAAACAAATCTCGGTTACGACAAGGAACTGATTGTAACTGTCTCAGAATTCCACCCTTGTTTATTAAGTATGGTATATCCTTTAATGATGGTCAGTGTTTCAGTGCTCTATTTCACGTTTTATTTATTTATTTTTTTTCTGATTGCTTCCCAAGTTGACATATACCAGAGGGGCATCACGAGAGTTAATAGGAGCTTTGTTTTATCATTTTTTATTAAGGTAGATAGATAGATAGTTGTTTGTTACATGTTGTTAATGTCAGATATTGCTTGGTGAAAATGCTGGACAGCCTTTGTTTATACAGTATTGTATTGTACTATAAAATGTATACAGTGCAGATATTTTTATCTTTTCAGGCACCAAATGTCACCCAGAGGAGAACATTCACTGCAGTAAGTAAATTTTCACCATCACACTGTACACAGGTAGCTATTGCTTTATGTTGCCATTCATTGGATCACCTACTCAATGGACGTCCTGTTGTCCCCAAGTTAATAGTGTATGATAATTGCACCTAATTTACTTAAAGTATTCTATCTAAATGAGTCTCCAGATTTTCTTTTTTTTTTTAAGCTATTGCCAGACAGTTTTATTCTGCATGATGAAGGGGGTGAAAACAGTCACCATGAGTTTTTTCCTTTATTATAAGTGACCTCCCCTAATTTCAGTAACACAGTCTGGTGGTAAAAGATGAGTCAGTACCTTACTAATGAGTTCAGGTTTCCCAGTCACTTCTTGTTTCTATATTAATACTTTTTTATGATGGCGTTGTTATTTTTTACATGGTGTAGTAAGCTGACTTTTCTTCTGCAGTCTCAGCCATTCCCAGTGGCTCAGTATGGGGGTCGCTTCACCGTCACAATGGTCCCAGGCGACGGCATCGGTCCAGAGCTGATGGGATACGTGCGCAACATTTTCAGGTGCCGTACATTATGTAAACTCCATATGCCAGATATTGTTACAGAATACATGTGCAGTATATATACTGCCCAGTGTAGTAAGTGGTTTCCTGTACACCAGCAAACCATTTACTATGCTGGGTGGTAACCATATAACCAATTTATGGCCCCTGGTGATTTAGTGGATAATTAAGGCACTCCATTCGGATTGAGCCAGTGAAGGTTTATATCCAAGGGGTGGTTGGGGTTTATTGCTCACGTAATGCTACTCAGGGATGAGTGAGGCTGGTCACTCTCATCTTAAATGTCAGGACCAACTTGCCTAGCCCCGGGCTTCTATGCTCCGCATGGGGCAACACAGGATTAGATGATGAATTAGTGAATGAATTGTGTATCATTATTGTTATTATTGATACCAGTATTATTATTAATGTTGTTATACGATACTGTACCATATTATTGAAGATATGAGGGATTCCTTTACCCATTTCACTTGGCGCACTCTTGTTTTCCCATTGTTGTACTTTCTTTTTCCATGTTTCTGGATCCTGCCTGTTGTGTGGTTGGAAAAATAGGTCAAGATGAATGATGATGGTGACGGTGATGTAATTTTCCAGATATGCAGGTGTGCCAGTAGACTTTGAGGAGATTCAGATCACAAAGGACTCCACAGAGGAGGAGTTTGCCAATGCAGTCATTTGCATCAAGAGGAATGGTGTTGCCCTGAAGGGTTGGTTTATGTGTCGCTTTGTAGTTACCTGTATTTTCATTTGTTCTGAAAGCATGTGAGTTTTTATAATACCTGGTGGTGTGTGCTCCATACCTTCTAACTTTCTCTCTGGACTCCATTCTCTCAGTCACCATTCGAGATTCATGGAAGGTCATTGTGAAATTTACAAGTAAGTATGAACATACTGTGTGACATAGATTACCAGTTTATTAATCGGAAGAAAATGATCGTATCCAATTAGAGGCAGCTGCCAGGTGAAGGTATAAACCTGTGGAGTATTGTTAGTTAAGGTGGCATTTAGAAGCTGGTTGGGGTAACTAACCAACCAGTTGACATATGATAGCTTGGATTGAGATATACATGGCTGTATGATGCCCAAATGTCCATAGAAAATTAAAATGGAATATATGAACACTAAGGATAATATAATGTACCTAACAAACTATGGTAACTCTGTAAGGGACTTGGGTTTGAAGATTAAGTGAACTATTGAACACTGGATGTAACAAACTTTTGGATTTAACAACCCACTGTGACTTCCCCAATTGAAATGCTGCAGGTCATTATATAGAAGGTTTACTGATATCGTACAGGTACTTACATTCTGTTACATCTTATCTTTGTCTTTTCAGGCAGTATTGAATCCAAATATGGAGACATGGATGGATGTTCCCGGAATGCTGAGCTGCGTACACAACTGGACCTGTTTGCCAACGTCTTGCACTGTCACTCATACCCAGCTGTACGATCACGCTACTCAGATGTTGATATTGTGATCATTAGAGAAAATACTGAGGGAGAGTACTCGATGATGGAGCATGAGGTACGTGGAAGTAGAGGTGCTGGCTATATTAGTAAGATTGCCTATGTTAAGTGTATAAGCTAGCCTCTGCTTTGTTATGGTTATTTATGAAACACATGTAGCTGTTTGTTTAGTGTGAATGCCTGCATCCCATATTACAGATGTAGTCAGCAACAATACCGGTACTAAAAGAAAAACAATTGTTCTATCATCTTTACATGCTTAGAAAATTAGTTAAAATTGGAGGGTGGCCAGCACCTGTATGTTTTCAGTTTTACCACTGTGGTCCTGACAGATTTGTGAGAGGCCATTGTCTGCAGAGAAGGAATGAGAGAGTTGGCATGGTGTCATCTGAAACAAGTAGTTCTTCAAATATGTTGCTGATGTATTCCAGAGCATCACAAATTTTTCCTTACACTTAGTTTTGTAAATCAGGTAATAGACATATCAGTTTTATAGGCAACAATAGAACTGTAATGGGCAATTGGGCTAACTGAGCTTACATTAGACTTTGGTAATACAGGGAATCCTCATTATAGGTTAATTAAGGAAGATGTGCCATGATGTAGCAAAGTTTTTCGTACACCTGGTACTGTAAGAGAGCAGTGAAACTTTCATTTACCCTTTTTTTTTCGGTCTCTTGTTGTGGGTTTGATATCAGTAATGAATATCAGAAAGGTGAGTAGTAATGAGGAATTTCTGTACAGTATTCTTGTGACATACCAAAAGAGAGTGTCACAGTATATTGTTGAGAGAGAAGGAAGAGGCAGAGAAAGAGGAGCGTTTGAGAGAGAGAGAGAGAGAGAGGTCTGTGAGAAAAAAGTATCCTGTTTGGGGGTTCCTGGGAGGGAACAAGGCACTGGAGGTGATGATGTTCGTGATAATTAATGTTGCAGAATGTGAAGGGTGTGATCGAGAGCCTGAAGATCATCACCCGTCGAGGTTCTGAGCGACTGGCACGCTATGCATTCGAGTATGCTGTGAGGCATGGGCGTAAGAAGGTCACAGCTGTCCATAAGGCCAACATCATGTAAGTCTCCATTTTTAGGGTTTGAATTTCAATTGTTGATAGACTGGGCCTCGTCATAGTTAAGTTGGAGTAGGACATTAGTATGCTAATGCAAGTTGTCCATCTGTGTGGTTTGGGATTAAAGCAGGTATGAGAAAAGTTCTGTTCCATTGGGCCACATTCTTGGTATAACCTTTTTCACTATTGGGTGCATCATGTCTAGTACTGAGAAACACACTGCCCAGAATTTGACCTCATGGAGCAGATGTTCTTATTTGAACTTTTGCCTGCATGACTGGACATTTTGCATCAGAATGTGTCTGATTTTTACCTCAATATGACAAGGCCCTACATTTGATTTGAACAGTAGTTTGATTAGCAAGTCTCATTCTTATGCTAATGGACTGTTGATTTTCAAGCCTTCCAGTGCAACTTATGGTGTTGTGACTGTATTCTTCACAATGTCAGTCAGTCCATATGAGGTCTGCAGTAGGAATGGACCTTTGCTTCAGAGGGAGAATGATAGCTAGACTTAAACTGTTCTCAGGCTGGCTGAGTATGAAGTAAAGGGATTAATTCTGTTTTACAGGAAGCTGTCGGATGGCCTGTTCCTTGAGACATGTCGCAATGTTGCCGAGGAGTACCCAGACATTGAGTTCAGTGACATGATCATTGACAACACATGCATGCAGTTGGTCGCTCGACCGCAGCAGTTTGACGTTATGGTGATGCCAAACCTGTATGGCAATGTGGTCTCCAATGTGATCTGTGGTCTGGTGGGAGGACCTGGGTTGTTGTCGGGCAGGAACTATGGAGATCATGTGAGTATTGGCCCTTGTGGATTTTTTTTTTTCTCTCTCTCTCTCTCTCCATGTAAAAAGAAGAATTATTATTGGTAGTTGGAAAAGACTACAGTTTGAGTATGTAGAAAAGAAACAACATTTTACCATATGAAAGACCATAGTTTGAGAATACAGAAAATGAACTGCTGCCATACCCTGACATATTAATGGTACGTTTGCAGTATGCAGTGTTCGAGCCGGGAACACGCAACACTGGTACCTCAGTGGCCGGCCTCAACGTTGCCAACCCAGTGGCTATGCTGAATGCAGGCTGTGACATGCTGGAGCATCTTGGACTTAACTCACACTCAGAACTAATAAGAAATGCCATCAACAAGACACTCAATGTTGACATGATTCACACTGCAGGTTGGCCTTTGTTTTTTTTTTTTTTCCCCAGTTGTTAGAATATAGCATGTACAGTTAGAGAAACAGCTTTTCCAGTTTCGTCTGAAGAAAATTTACATCCATTCATCCATCATCCAATCCTACATTGCCCCATGAGGAGCGTAGGAGCCCGGGGCTAGGCAGTTTGGTACCGACATTTAAGATGAGAGTGAAGAAAATTTACAACCGTTGAAATACAATAAAATCCCTGTCTCTACTAGTGCTTGGTTCAAATGGTTCAACTTTTCTGCTATGTATTCATCAGGCTTTGGGAAGATACTTATTCTCACTCTGTCCACTCAGGGACAAATGTGTGGCTACAATTCCACAGTACTTTCTTCATACTAAAGGCATGTCCATTACTTCTTGATGCATTATGTCAAGGAGAATAATATGTTGGCAGAGAAACATACCCAACCTTTCTCTATCTTGGGATTTTAATCAGCAGAGAAAAGTAAGAAATAGAAAGGCATGCCCATCTTTTGCTTTCCAGATTCTTCATATCTGATAGACATGCTTTTTCAGTCAGGAAAAATGCTTATACTAAGCTTCTCTAAGCTTAGGAATATCAGCCAGCAGAGGGAAGTGTGATATCGATGTGAAATATTAGGCAAATATTTGTTCCCAACTGTGCACATTTCTTAGTCCTCAGCCTAGGCCATTAATTTCTTTTAAATTGAAGTCCATTTCTCTTAGTTCCTGCTGTTTTTGTTTTTTATTACACCATTTCATTTGACATCTTTGATATTTTCTAAGTCAGTTTCTCATCGCTTTTCCTGTTGTTGTGCTTAATGCCACTGTTTCTTTCCATATCATTTATTGTTTTCAAGTCGGGTTCTCATCCTTTCTCCACTTGTTTTCCCCAGATCTTGGTGGGCAAGCAACGAGCTTGGATGTTGTGCAGAATATAATCAAGGAGCTACAAGCCAGTACAAAGGACCGCCATTGGTAACCTCTTCCTTTCCCCTCCAGCCCTCTCCTCATTGCACCCTAAGCTTGCCCTGCACCTACCAAGCTTGTAAGTTAGCAGACGGAAAGCTTTACAGTTGCGTTTCAGTCATCTTAGTCGGTTAGTGGGTTTAATGTATGATATTTAGATTCACCGTACGATATCAGACCTGAAGAATTACTGATCACTGGTCATTGCTTTAGTTTTGCTTGTAGTCATTTACTAATTCAGCCTGGGGATGTCTTTTGTTGCTTATTCTTGCTATCTCCTCACCATTTTATTCAGCTGAGAAATTTTTTGAACTGGAGGGGTTAGATATAACATTGACAAACCCCCCCCCCAGTACAAAACACCTTTCCTAAGTTGATTATAATTATCTGGTAGCAGCAAGAATGAACAAAAAAGGACATTACTTGATGTGTAGGGGTTAATACTGATTATAGATAATTTGCCAAAACAATGCCAACCAAGGAAAGCTTTCGTCGCTTAGCTTAAGGCTATGTGAAATCTAACTTACGTGCCATAGTACAAGTACTGCCTTCCCTTCATTTTAAACATGATTTAGACTGATGTTGGGACCTCTGTAGATGGATTTTTAGCTGAGTTTCTGTTTAGACAACATGCTCTTGATTTTGAACCCTTTACTACAATGATGTTTTTTGCCTTTTTGTTCCTGCTACAGTCAGGCATTTTTATTCTGTTGAACAAAATTTGGCCCAAGCAAAAATAGTGGTAGTTTCAATCCTAGAGTCATTTAGGTCACTTAGAATGGGAGTCCAAGGGAGTGCAGGCTGAAGTTGCCTTCATCCTTCAGTGCACCATCATATTTCAGGGGAAAGAAAGTTGAGGGACATTACTATAACTGGGCAGCTTCACTGCCTGAATATATTGGTGCTGCCATATGAAGGTATCCATGTGCAGCAACTGTAGCAACAATAAAAGACATCATTGCACTGAAAGGGTTTATTTGGTTCTTTCAGGATTTCGAGGTGTCCTCATTTCTTCTCTATTTATCGGATGGCCAGCATCTTTATTAGAGTAGCATCAGCATGTCTATAGCAAACATTTTTTTTTTGTTTTTAAGCTATGTACTTGCTGATAAATCTTTATTATTTTCAGATTTCCTTCATTTGTTTGTATGTATTGACTCATGATCCTGATAGAAATTAGCTTTAAATGAGTACTGTATACTGTACACACACACACACACACACACACACACACACACACAAGAAAAAGTAAGCTAATACTGGGTCTCGCATACATGCATCACAAAAACAAAACACGAGCAATCTGAGATTGCAAACCTTTGCCAAGGCAGAGTGTGTGGTAGATCTAATGGAGATGTTTTCTTGTAATTTTTATGTAAGCATTGTAGGCATTATTTATCGAGTTAGAAGCAGAAATGTTGAAATTGCCACTATCCCACAATGGTAGAGAATCTTTTAAAAAATTCCTGTATCCAGGTGTTGATTTGCATCACCACCAAAATATAATGGACTGTTCCTTTGGCCATACCCTGCCCCTCCAAAAAATTTTAGCAAAATCCATTCATAACTTTTTGAGTAAGCCCGCTAACAGACAAATAAACCAACATCAGCAAAAGCATAGCCTCCTTGGCAGAAGTAATCAAGAACACTAGTTGAGCACCTTGTAATGTGCTAATAGTATTGTCGAACATATATAAAAGTATATTTTTGGTATCCTGAATGTATGTGCTGTGGGTCGTAGAAGTATCAGTGCACAATATGCATGAAACATTTGGGACCACAGAATGAAGGTCACTGAAATATTAATGTCCGACCTACCTCACGTTGCTATCCCGCATATCAGGAGGTGTCATATATTGCCAACTAGCAATATGCTTTCGCAAACATATAGCAGATGTCATGTTTATATGAAGAGACATTGTTCCTACACAATGAGACGTTGGTAAACATCAGCAGTTGATCAGATGTTTTTGGTAGGCATCGGACATCCTGTGAACCAACACTTTTGTGACCCATAGTGCATACATTCTGTATGTAAAGATATCTTTGGTATGTATGGTTGGGTCTGCATGAAAGTATTTTAGTTTGACATTATTTTGAAGATAGTGAATGAGTATTCTGAGGTCCTAATGAAAAATCGCTTGCACATATTATCCAAATTAGAGATGTCTTACAACCGTTATCTGTAGGTGAAGCAAAATCAAAATACAGACATATATGATACCTGACTTTATTAACTTATTGCACTTCTTTGAAAGCAGGCATTTGTTAATAGAAACACACAAGTTGCAGTGAAAAAATGCTAATTAAATGCAGTAGTTTAGGGTTATAAAAATAACCTATTAACTAGATACTGTTAATATCATTACCCACTTCCCCAACCATATTATATCATCATCATCATCTGGAGACCTCCTTTCCCACCCTAGGGCAGGGTGAGGAGTAGCAATGCCCAGACAGCCCAAGTTTGCCCAGTTCAGTGGGCCATGCTTTCATTCACTCATCATTCAAGCCCCCTGAATCCTATCTCAATATGATACATTGAAAACTTTCACCACATTCTGTAGTTTCACATAAATGTACCCAATAGAGTCAGTATATATTTCTGATGATAATATCAATATCATCACCAGCCTAGCTGCTCTGAATTTGCATTGTGATGCATTGCCATCTGCAAATTACAGGCATTACATGATATTACAGTACAGTAGTAACAGTAGTCAAAAGTCTATAATTAATGTTAATATCATTACCCTTCTAGTAGTGTAACAGTAGATGCATGAAGGTTGTGCATGACTTAAGGCTTAGTTGTATTGTGGCAGGTGTAGAGATAGTATAGTAGTTCCTTCTTAGAGTTGTATGTTACTGAATGGTCTTGCCTTTGACTGTATTATATCTGCAGTTCAATGTTTCTTCCTTCTTTACTCTTGTACTAGATACCAAAAATTTGTAATGTGATGAAACTGTCAGTATTTTGTCATGTTTGCTTTCAGTTCATAAACAGTGCTTACTGGCACTATTGTTATTTCCTGTTGAATTTTGCAGTTCACTGTAAATTAGAGATTGTTTAATTACATTTTCAGTTTACCTGGCATTTCCCATAGTATTCAGTGCCATGTTTGCTTAAATCGGTGGTTTAATATATTGTCTTTGATTCTTAGGTATGGTACTGGGATTAGTACTGCGAAGTAATTTTAACATTGCTTATGAGTGTGTGTAAAGCTATATTTTTAGTTTTATTAATAATTATATGAATCATTGCGTGTGGGTATAATCTTGTGGGAAGGTACGAAAAGTAACTGAAGCCTTGCCTTGGGCAGAAAAGGAAACCATGCTGCAAAACACTGGAAGAGCTGAAGGGCAAGTTTTTGAGAGCATCATACAGTTTACAATAGCTAATGTGTTTCCTTAGCATTCATAGACCTTTTGTAACAGTTTCCTCCACCCACTCATTTTGCAGCAGCTTATTTCCTTGCAACTAATTCCCAAGCACTGGCTTCATGTAACAGCTTCCTCAGTCCACTCATCTTGCAGCACTTCATAGTCTTGCAGATCATTCTTATATACTCCTTCCTCCACCCCATCCCCATCCCACTTTGCTGGCTCCGCTCCTTCTGCTGGGTCATCAGGACTCGTTACCCTCCACCACACGCCTCCCATGTTGTATTTTGACTCTCCCTCTGGAATTATTAGGGTAAAAAGGGTTGTTGTTGTTTTTGTGGTGGCCGAGGCTCAGTAGAACATGAACCGTGTGGACTTAAGGCTCAAGTTGCCCTTCTTCTGTCCACCATCCTTCTTTCGTGGGACTGGGAGGGAGTTGAGGGACATTCAAATAGGCAGGCTGTAGAGCCATCCAGTTATATTAGTGCTACCACAAGGAGGCATCCCTCTCCAGCACCGGAGAGAGAAGTAGTCTACCTTTAAAAATGTTATTTTACCAGGAGAATGATTTTATTATACTAGACTAGGAAATGCTTTAAGGTATCTTCTGGTATAGAGGATAACATCAGGTAAATTAGAGTAGAAGGAAGCTGAACAGTGTTGTTATTATTTCTTTTTTAAGTTCAGATGATATGTTAAAACTTGGTATTTATGTCTGTTATTGATATTTCTTTCTTTTTAAGTTTAGATGATATATTAAAACTGGTTATTTATGTCTGTATAGGACTTGACCGGTATTGTAGTTATACATACAAGCTTCTTGTGTACCAATACTTAAAGTGGCTCTCTACTATACATGAGTGATTTGGGAAACCTTACCAGCCAGTCCCATGTTACCTTCTTTGTGGAGTAGGGCTCTGAAGCTAGGCTGTAGTAACTTAGAAAAAATTTTATGTGATAGAAAAACCAAACCACCATTAAAATTTGAATTGTTACCTAAATATGTATTGAAAGAGAAGGAGGGGGAGACTGAGGATGAAGTGGAGGGATAGGGTGGAAAGGTATATGAGTAAGGGAGGGCTTTCTGATTGCAAAGAACAGGGTGACATGGAAGGAATTAGTTCATAGCAACCCCTTCCAGGATTAAGGCATCTGGCTATAGAATCATAGGGTAAATGAACTGCATAGACAGACAGTTTCATAGAGGAGTTGCTTCCTGTGGGGCATAAAGTATATTTGAATATACAAACCTGATTTTATTGATCTGTTGTTTGAAGTTACAACAGGTTCTTCATCTAGTTGCCACACTTCAGTCTCTTCTTCAGCAATGCTCGTTTGTCCTGCATCCCACACCCTCCTCTTGGTGTGGTCTTGAGAAGGGAATGGGAAAGTGTTTTGGGGTAGGAATATGTTTTGGTGATAGTTTACTTTTGGTGTATGATGGAGGGAGGTGAACTTCGTATGGTCATGAGGTAGTGACAGGAGATCATTAATAGATGAGGCTTGGTGGCTGTAGAGTGTTGAAAATGCTTGGTGGTTAGAGTGTGTGAGATATTTTTGTCGGAAAAGAGAATTAACTCTGTGTCTGGATGTGGATGAAATGCGACGTTGAAGAAGGGTCTGTATGTATTGTTGTTTTAGGAGAGGCAGATGTTGATGATGAATGGAGGTTTGGTCATGGACTGAGGAGATGGAGTGTGCAAGAGATAAGAAAGAGAAGTGTAAAATGAGGGAGAAGAGAGGGGAGAATATGTGTTGGTGGTATCCCTGCATTTCTTGAGATCTGAAAAGATGGAAAGATAAGGAAAGTGGATTACTTAATTCACTATTAATAATTGATACCAATACTTATTTGGGAGTTTATGTATCTTGAAGATTATATGGAGAGAGAGAGAGAGAGCATGCATCTTTGTGTGTGTGTGTGTGTTTTAACCCGAGACGTCCCATCGACGTATGAGGACGTTACAACGTTTTGTCACAGCTAGATCCATCGACGTACCAGTACATCGCGCAATTGCAAGGTTCATACTTTGCACAATTTTCAATTTTCATGCGTGGTTTTTGGTACGTATACATGGGACACCATCCTCTACAAGATGCCAGGCAGGGACAATGCCTTACCCTGCATAACCTCCCCCCCCCCTGCACACCATTGTCTCAGCAATTCACCTGTTACCAGTGACCTGGCCAATAAAGACATTCAGGGCCAGAGTGATTCCCCAATCGATGACAATGTGGAGGACAAAGTTTACGTAGTATTAGAGGAAGAAACAGAAATGATGATCAGGTAATGTCACCAAAAAAGGTCAGGTATGTTGATGTGTTAGTGAGTGAAACAATGCTTATATTGCCTATATTATTGTATGAAAACCAATATACTCTCGTACTACATATAAAATCGTACCAAATAAATAAATAAATAAATATCGTTTTTGAGTGGTGTGGAATAGTTACCCTCCCATATACTGTAACTCGTTTTCTTTGGAGCCAGCATGATCGAAAACCCAGTAAGGTAAGGAGTACTGCTACCTGTATCGAGTATTTTAAACCTCAGGTGAGCGATGTTTCTCACCAAAAGCGGAGGTTTGAGCTTTTTTTTTTTTTTTTCCAAAATTGGTCGCGATTGGGGAGAGTCAGTGGTGGAAAATCGGTCGGGACGGGGCGACTTAGGTTACTACATTTAGTTATCAAAACCGTTTTTTATATCTTTATGTGCTCTTTATTATTCTGTAGGAGTTGTCTTTCTGTTAGTCCCTCTCATCTGTACATTCACTGCTCCTTAAGCCTTTCACATTCTCACCTGTCTTAACTCTGTCTCCCTCCTTATTTAGTACCTCCACATCTGTCTCCCACTCTCCATCCACTTCTGTTGACGCTTTCTCCCTCTTTTCAGTCCACTCCCAACTCCCATTCTCGCTCTCTTCATCTATCCATCCTTCTTTTTCCATTCTTCCTCCCACAGTCAATCGTCTCCCACGCCTGGTCTCCATCCATCCTTCCCCTCCCAGTCTCCCTCCATCCGTCCACCTGTTCCTCCATCCCCTCCCTCCTTCCCTCCATCCATCCAACTTACTTCACTTCCTCACTAAATCTCCTCTGATCTTTGCATAAAATTTTCACCCACTCACGCTTTTCATCGTTTCAATACATACTTTCCTGTTCTTCCTCCCTCCCTCCCTCCCTCTCATTTCTTCCCGCTTTCGCCTCTCCCTCGTCAGTATCATCCTTCCCAGTCCGCCCTTCTCTCAGTCACTTCCATCCTTTTCTCTTTAGTTTCTCTTTCCCTCCCATACTCCGTCACTTTTATATCCCTGCTCCCATATCCCATTCGTGCACCCTTTCATTTCTTCACTTCTTTTCATTCCCTTTTTCTGTCATTCTCTCTTCACACACCCTTTTCCATCCCGGTCTTTCCCTTGCCGCCTCTCTCCCTAGCTTCTCATTTTTCGTTTACACTTTTATCAGCTTTTGTGTTTCCATCCAACCTGTCCTGATCCATCTTACCCATGCTTCTTTCAGTACACGTCTTCATCTGCACAAAGTGAAACTAGTATTCAGCGTTGCTTAGGTAGAATAAGTAAGTCGCCGTCTGAAATCAAAACTATTATATCTGCATTTTGAAGTGGTTAATATATTAATAAGTTACATGTTGGGATGAAGGCACAAGTCGTCTGAGATGTTACTTGAGATATCATGTGTCAGCGAGAGGGCATTGTTTACTTAAGCCAGTCACGCCCTTGTTTGATTTTAGTTCATCTCTTCTTATCATTATCTCTTTTGAATTTGCAGCAGTTTCTGCGTTAGGTTTCCAGTGTCTTAATTCGAAGTATTACGTAGCAAAATGTCCATATACTCAAGTTCTTAAAATTGCGGTCATAGGGTTTAAGTGACAGCTGCGAGGGTCAAAGTTTTGTCACAAGTTTTAGTCAGTTTGCGAAATGGAGCGATGGTGAGCGTATGCGTATCCGTGCTTAGTTTGCGTTACCTCTTCGTTGCATTCGTAGATTAGAGGCGATTTCCATGTAATTTGTTGAGGCTGGGTTTGGATGTTGTTGCTTAGGTGGTGATTTGGTATGCAGTTGGGTTCGCGGCCGCCATACCCACCCCTGCTTCCTTCACTGCCAGCATGGTGACTGGTTGTGGAAGAAATTGTGGTATTTGCGGTGGTGGTGGTAGCTAGCAACCTCTCCGCACGCTGGTCGCTCCTCCCACACCCTCAAGATTATTTATCAAAATTCTTGATCGTAATCCCATCTTAAATGTCAGGACCAACTTGCCTAGCCCCGGGATCCTACGGTCCTCGTGGGGCAACGTAGGATTGGATGATGGATGGAATGGATGAAGTTGTGTATGAGATTCCTTGTGAATACTTCATTTTGTTTCTTATTTTTCCTTATGTCCCGACGGTTTTTCAAGGTTGTTCTGACATTGCCGTCCATTTATACTGGAAGTGTGTCTATAGAGAGAGAGAGAGAGAGAGAGAGAGAGCTGCGAACACTCCACCCAGACAGGAGTTAATGGTAAAAGGTGGGGGCATACACCACGAGGCGTTTAACACTGGTGCTCATATCTAACTTAGGCCTATGAGCCTGTAGCGGGCTTGCATCCAATAGCGAGGAATACAAGGCCACTGCATCATCCAGGTTGCCACAGGTGCTTCCTCTAGGTGTTACCTTAAGTACTCATTTACCTTCTAACCCGTAAAGGATGGATGGACACCCAAGTTGAGTGATGCCAGTTGCCTGCACCAGGATTTGAACCCAGGTGCTAACAGGCCAGCAGCTTCAGTCTCTGACGCAGGCCATGCAGCCATTGTGGCGGGTTTAAAACTTCTACGGGCATAGCACACAAATTTGCTAAGGTGCTCGATGAATACTGGCCTCTGACACAATCAAGAACTTTTGATTGGAAGAGCATAACCAAATGTGAAAATTGTGTCCATCCAAGTCAGGCCGAAACAGTTATGTCATAAATAGGCACAATTTCACCATGTGGGTAGAATTCCATATGAATGGATCATGGCATTTTTAAATCAATCCTGTAAAAGGTGACCACAATGAACTGTTTCTTGCCCCCAGCCTATCATGCATCCCTCTCTCCAAATCACTCCCCCCTCTCTCATGCTGTATCTGTCCTGCCCATTTGTGGTATAGCTATGATTTTGAACATGGGTTGGCAAAGGGATGGCCAAACCCACTTATGGGGTGGCCAAAGAACTCTTCAGTGGAGTCTGGAGGTAATCCTTCTAAAATTTGAGGTGGCCTGGCATATTTCAGGGTTGGCCAGGGCAGCTCTGGCCACCTCAATGACTCTGCCACTGATTCTACCACACTTTATCCTTCAGTGGAAGAAAAAGGTGATGATGATGATGATGACAGGTGTTGATTCTAAAGTTAAATATTTTGGCAGTAGCCACAGTACAATTTTGTGTACGTTTTTTTCTTCTAGCACAGTTGACCCATGTGAGACCCATTCATCTTGGACTTGATTGTCAGTATGTATGCAAATCAATATCAATCAGGTGGTAGTAGTGATGCTGTGCTCCCTGAGAGAAGCAGCTGTGGTATTCACCCAGGAGCCAAGCTGCCTTATATTCCCCTGCACCTTGTTGTGGAAGGAGTAAGAACTCCGCAACAATGACAGGTAGTATGAAAGAAAGCTAATGCACAGCTGCAGACATACGAGTAAACATTGCTTCACTTCACTTTAATAGGAAGACCTTGAACAGTAGCTGTTGAAACTCAGCAGTGTGATCTTTGAAGCCCAACAGACCTCAGAATAAAGTAGAAATTTCTTAATTAATCAACTGAGATGTCGATCAGTTTTATTGTCCACAGCTGTACATGGTGGTATGGAACTTTACAGTATTCGGAACATTAAGTCTTGATATGTTCCCGTAGTGTACTCCTAATATTTGAATATTTTCTTCAACAGGGATCCAGCATTACTGCAGTGATGGTGACAACAGGTAAAGTTGAAATCATGCCCTCATCCATCGAACATTAAATTTCCAGTGATGGCTAGTAGTGAAATATAATATGACTGGCAGTATGCATTGAATTTTATATTGAAATGGTCCATTAAATAATTTTGTATTGTTTATTATAAATGTTTTGTAATACATGTACAGTATATGCATTTTTAAAGAATTTTAGTTTGTACAGGTATGTTGACATACTTGTGAAGACTCCTTTCTACATGAACCTTACTTCAGCAGACATACCCACAGCTTGTACAACTTCAGGTGACTCACATTATGGTACTGATATATTGTTAGTTGGTACTGTTTGTTTATACTTCTAGAATAACTAGGTGAAAAGTAGAAAATCTATATTTACTGCAAAATATAGATAAATGTAGCAATGTACCTGTACTTTATTGTGCTTAGTGTCTTGACTTCACTACTGACATATACGCACTACTGACATATACGTCACAGATATACTAGACATCCTTGAACTGTAGCAAATTATAAAGGTTCAGCAATTCTGTGTAGAATATCATGTACATAGCCTTTGCTGCAATAAAACTATGCATGTGTAACCTGTACTCTGGTATTTCCAGGACATTTTATTAGCCAGTTTTGCAGCAATAACGTTTATTTTTTATTTTTATTTTTTTTTACAGTATGTCTAAATTAGTCACTGTAGGAACAGACATTCTTGGGAATAGCCAAGTTAGCCATTCCCCTTTCCCCATGCTGGTGAGGTACAAATGGGGAAGGGGAGCAGTGATGAATGTGACAACATTGTTTTAGTGGCACTTTCTGTCTATACAGTACAAGCATATGAAAGCTATGCAAGGCTTCTTAGGCCAGGGGAGCAATCGTCAAATCGGTTTTTGTAATTAACCTTTGCCTGACTGATTCATTGTAAGTAGTTTACCTCCCCTGAATCATTTTTATATACAGGATAATTTGTTCTTTATGAGGCTTTCAAACTGGTCCATGCAGACCTTCATTGTGCCTCATACGAGGTCTGCTGCTTAGCGGGGGTTAAAAGTTGAGGTGGGGGTGCTCACCATCCACTCACTTGATGTAGTGCTGCTTCCAGGTGATCATTCTTTCCTTCATTATTTTCTCTTCCTTCTGTCTATGGATGACTCAACACTGAGTGACAAGCCAAATGGTTTCCTGTACACAAGGAAACCAGTTACTATGCTGGGTGGTAACCATACAACCAAACTATGGCACCTGGTGGTTTAGTGGGTAATTAAGGTGCTCCAGCTGGATTGAACCTGTGTAAGTTTATAGCCAAGGGGTGGTTGTGGTTTATTGCTCACGTAATGCCACACAGGGATGAGTGAGGCTGGTCACTCTCATCTTCAATGTCAGTACCAACTTGCCTTTCTCTGGGCTCCTACACTCCTTATGGGGCAACACAGGTTTAGGTGATGGATGGATGAAGAAAAGTTTGGAGTATGGAGACAGGCTATGGCTTAATGAAATTTGTATTCAGTTTGAATCTTAACCATTCCTGCATCCAGCAGTCATGCAAAAACAAGTTATTTTAAATTTCGCAGTCATCCCTCTTTTCCAAGATGCCCATTACCAATATCCACATCAGTTGTTTGCCATGGTTTGGGCTGAAACCCAGACTAAGAGTGTGCACATCATGAACTGAGCATGCTACCATCAAGCCACATTAACTCTAACATGGTTTGTAGTTGTTCAAAATAGGTTTTGTAATTACAGTACAGTGCAGTAGTTTAAAGACAGTTTTAAACTATGATGGAAGTCGGTGAGGCTAGAGAACTGACAGGAGATCGAGCTGGCTGGATGAATGTTGTGAGAAGTGCATGATTAGGGATTTTGGCACCCCTTTTTAACATGGCAACGTCTGTATTGACTCTGTTGGATATGATTACGTGAGCTTCAGAATGTGGTGAATGTTTTTGGCGTATCCGATAGAGCCAGGATTCCGGGGGCTTGAAAGATGAGTGAATGGAAGCGTGACCCTTTGGATTGGACGAATTTGGGCTGTCTGGACATTGATACTCCTCACCCTGCCCTAGGGTGGGAAAGGAGGTCCAGATGATGATGATGAATTAAACAATGATTTTATCTATAAATATTTATTTCCAATAAGCCTAGATTACAATATTTCAAAACAATAATTAAACAATACAGGATTTCAGTTGTACACAAAACATCATGTAACTAAAACTTGTACCCAATGAAAATCTCACTTATGCTATGTTAGTTATAATTACCAACACAAATTTATTAATTTTACAGTATTTACACTTAAATCATATGGTACTTGCTCCTTACGGCTGCTTTCATGAAGAAGTTAAAAAAAGATTGTACTAGAGTTTCACAGGAATGGAGAATCTTGAAAAATATCAGATATATTCCACATTATACAAGTACTGGTACAGTAATACAGGTACTGTATATAGATATCTTTTCTCCATATATCCTAGTTTATGAAAACACTGAAAACTGGTATAAACTCACTTGTATTTTTGTTTAAGCACTTGTTATCAGACTGCATCCACTGATAGTTTTGATGAACATTGGTTTACATCAACTGATGTACCTGCATATCCCACAAATTACCTAGAATTTTGGATACATGTACAAGTTTGGTTTATAAGTGGTTTGCCAGTGGTTTGGGCAGTTTTACATGCCATGTGACTCCATTCCACCAGCCATGCTATGATGAAGCTGAAGTGCACAGTTACTCCCATTTTATTCTTTCCTGGCACTGATGTATTGTGACATTAATATAATAAACCATATTAAGGGGGGTATGCCAGGTAGTTATACTGGGGTATGTTTTTACTAAAGGCTTTACATGACGCTGCAAAATAGCATCAGACATAAAGTTGGTATCCGGCAGAATTTCGAAAGACAAGACTGAAATTAATTTTGAAAAGGTTATACAAGGTTTAGGTTTTGGTTTATATGGTATACCCAGCAGATACGTTTGGCATAAATGAAGTCAGGCATAGGTTCCCGAGGTGTGTTTAATGTGACTTTCGGGCAATAAATTATAGTGTTCGCTGCTCTGAGGCTGGCTGCTGCTGCTGCTGCTGCTGGCTCTTGGCAGAGTCACTGAGGCACACCCACTGACCTTCCAAAGTCTCCTTCCACAAGCTCATCTGGAAAAAAGTATAATTCTGCATGATTACATGGCGACGAGCTAAAGAGCTATGCATCGTCATTTGTATGTGGTATAGATTAAGTCAACCGCAGAATTATTGCCAAATTCAAGCTTTCCCCACTCTGGCCGAGTAAAATCAGAAGACTGTGTAATGTAGTATGAGTACTGTAGTGCAAGGGGAAGTCAAGAGTATTGTACTTGGCAATGTCTAAGTCTTTATCTGTAGATTGCCAGTCTGAATTGCCATGGTGTGAACATACCCTTGCATATTCAAGGACATTACCAGCACCCACTTGTGTCTACCTTAGTTTCAAACCCATACTAAGGATACTCTCAGATTATGAGGCAAACACAGTTACACTGAGCTATCATGGCTCTATCATTGTCCTAACCCAATTTCCCACACTGCATAGGACAAGATCTAGATCAAGGCTCTTTACTCTGAGAACAAAAAAGCTCTAGATGAAATTACTGTACAGTGTGTTATGGAATGGATGTACAGCCATAGTCTTATTCTGTCACTGACCTTTCAGAAATAAGCTGCAAAATGAGGAAAATGTCTACCAAGCAAACCCCTGCACTTTGGTGGTGTACTCTATCAGTATATTCTTGCTACTGTACTTCCAGATGATTTCCTGCTTATACCAGCAAGCACTTAGTGTTCATAATGCTGTATGTCCCTTAGAGTCTGACCTTGTTGTCTCCACCTGAGACTGCCAGGATGTTGCCAGTAACAGACCAGCTGACGTGCCAAATGACATCATCAAAGGTGTTCAGTTCCCGTGGCTGCCACACACCAGTCACACCATCGTTCACCCAGATGATCACTCGCCGGTCCTGGTAACGTAAGGTGGAATCAGATCTCCACTAAGTTCTCGTTATACACTGCCCTTTAGACATTATCTTTTGCTGCTAAGTCCTCAGTAAATCAAATAGAGCCAGTCAATTAAAACTCCATTGTTGCCTATGGAGATAATATGCTATGATATTGTGAAAGGCCACTAGCCACTCCCAAAATATGCCTGGCCATTCCAGACTTATGGTAAAATATCCCCAGAAGAAAGTTCTTGTGTCACCCTATTTTAAAGATCCTTGTTTACCCCTGCTGATGTGCCAGTCTTTCCCAGCCTTTTACTGTCACATGTGTACATAAAGCATTGTGATATTTCTGAACTGCCTGTACCACTACTGTGCACACCTGGGAACAAGATGCAATAATAGAGCGTGGAAGGCCAATGGAAGGAGCCCATGCAACATCCCTGACCCAGTCTGAGTGCCCTTCCAGCTTGCTCTCCTCAGTCCACTCTCCACTCGATGCATCCAGCCGCCAGATCTTGACGTAGGTATCACAGCCACCAGTTACCAAGCGCTGCACTGGCGGGCCCGACCGTGCAGAGCCGTCAGCAGCGCCAGACGCCACTGCTGGAGCCCAGCTGACTGAGTTACACCCAATCTGACGGTTGGACAATACACTTCAGTCAACACAATACTTTATAAAACAGTACTGACAGTTGTATTTAATGTATTACCCCTTCAATCTGATGATATACTTTTTACTTTAATCTTGCTAGCTGCAGAAAATTCTATTTAGATTAGACTTTCTGAACTCAAAAAGCACATATTATTCAGTAAACCACTCCTATAAAACTGATAAAGTATTATCACAATATAATAAAATATATCACTGGATTGAAAGGCATAGAACGTAGTACAGTACAAGCAGAGACACTCAAAGATGCAATGAGTTTTTGTTTATAAGCCTATATGCTGTTTATAAGCCTATATGCCCATCTATAACTTCTGCTTTTCCAGCACTTTATTACAGATGGAGGGAGAGGGGCAGAGATTCCAGAAAGCAACTGAAAGTAATAAACTGTAATTTGATTCTGTAGTGGTTCAGCACAGAAGCTATTTCAAAATGCTGTGCTTGAATTAAGTGTTGACTTACGGAGTGAGCATTGGTGATTTTCTTAGTTTCCCAGGTCTGTGCAGTGGAGGTAAGGACTGACACAGAGCCGTCAGCAGATGCACACGCCAGTATCAGGCCGTGTTCATGGGGTGCCCAGCACACGCTGTTCACTGTAAGCAATAACATCATCATTATTCAAGTCTCTGTTCCCACCTAAGGATGGTGTGGGGTTGGGTACACAAGGCAAGAAAAAAATATACATTAAACTTTTCTTTTTGGATGGGTGCGGGGAGTAAAATACAATATTGGAACAGTACAGTGCACATAATAAAACTAAATAACTTTGAGTACAGTTCTAGTAAGGTCTAAACTTTTTCTTTTTTAATTAAAGAAGATACCAAAATCAATATGTCCCTCACCTGAAGAGTCATGGTTAGCATATTCATGTATTTTCTTCCATTTATGTCCATCTTCCTGCCAGATTATCACCTTGCGATCATAACTACACGAGGCCAGGATATTACCGTACATGGGGTGAGCCCAGGCCACCTGCCACACCTGAAACAAACATGTCTTGTACATCATCCGGGGAGTGGGGTCACTCAGCGGTAAAGCGAGTGACTCGAGATCACCAGGTCAAGAGTTTGCACCACTCCAGGTACAGTAACTGCCTTTGTTGGGAGGGGTAGCGTTCTCCTGTAATCCTTGCAGGACTATATGATCTATCTAGATCTAGTTCAGGGGAATAATCCCTTGTACATAATCCACGGTTGTACAATATAAGCCACCACTTCACTGGGTGGATTGTTCTGTGAAATAAATATAATTTTAAGTTTTACCATATTTACCGTACCATCAATTACAGTTCCTGAATATCAACTTGGCCCTCAGTTTCATATTTTACATAGTCATACAGCAGAAAAAGACAATGCTCCAATCTACACTCTTTTCATATCACTTCATAATTAACACCATCATCACCATCAACCGTTGAGTGTCCGCTGCAGGACTGGCCTATCCCGACCGAAGTGGGGACGATACAGCCTATGTAGCCTGTCTCTACCAACTTAGGCTGTCTGGTAGAGACTGTATGTAGGGTGAGAAGTGCTTGTAAGTGTGACTGTAACATTTGAGTGGCTTTGGATATGTGTGTGTAGTCTGTGAAACAAGTGTAATCAGACTGCGCAAGTCAACTGGGTGTAAGCATATTTTATAGTATGTGACTGGTTCAACCACAGCATCCCTTATGTCTGCCAAAGCAGTAGGTGGCCAGGTGAACACTCCCAAAGTTTATTACCCTGGCTGGATGCAAACCCTTGTTTTCCTATGTACAAAGACTGACACTCTACCAATGTATCACAGAGGCTTCACTAACACCATACTGGTACTCTAATGTTAACCTCCTGTTGTAACTCTGCTCTTCAGATGGAGAGGTGGCACTCTTAGGCTAAGTCTGTTAAAAAAAAAAAAAAAAAAGCATTTAAACCATAATTTTGTGTGCTATTATGTTCTTGTAGATACAGTAATGTGTCCAGTAAAGTTAATTATATACGTAATTAGTATGGAAGGCTTTGCCTGTGTGGAGAGGCAGGTGATCAAATAGAGGAATGACCCTTTTAGCCAAGGCACTTTGACGACAGTTCTCCACATAATTTACAAAATAGGGAAATATGATTATAATAAGAACTGTACATACATATCACTCATCATCATTCAAAATACTTCCACTTATGGGTGGAGTGAGCTCTGTGTATTAATATTTTGGAAATTCCACACACTATCTATCTATTGCCAGATGCCTCAATCCCGTTTGGGGTGGCCACAAACAAATCGCCTCCAAGTCGCCCTGTCCCCCGCCATTTCACTGCCCTGCTCCCAACTCACACCCCCCTCTCTCATACCACACACATGGTACATATTTCTAAGTGAAATTTATATGCAGTATACTCACGGGTCCTTCATGTTCCCTAAGGTCAGCTACCAGGGTCTGTGTGGATCCTTTGACCTCAAAAATTTTAATAGAGCGATCTGACGAGCAAGTGGCCAATCTGGTGCCAAAGTAGTCCATCTGGGCATCGTGGATCATGTCATCATGACCAGTGTCCACGTTGCTTATTACAGACACCTGCGTGGGGATGAACAAGGAGAGTAGTAAGCAGAGTTGCATATTATGGGGATGGCCTCCAAAATACCAATATTTTTCATACAACTGGTTGAATAAATTGAGGACACTGAACCCAGAAGGCTGCAGGCTGAAGCTGCCCTCCTCCCACAGTTCTTCATCCGTCTTTCAGGGGACTGGGAGGGATTTATGGGACATTTGTATAACGAGGCAGAAGTCAGTTTTTTGCCCATAACCACGATTATACAACGCAGGATTTTACATGACAGTTACAGTTGACAGAAAAAGGAGAAGCATATACTCAAGGTGTATTAACCTAATTATAACAGGTGGGGCACATTAATCTTATGAACACCTTATATAAAACTAAGTCCAAGAGATGGGTGGTCAGGCTATCAAAATTTACAGCAAATATCAAGTGCAGGTTGATAAATAAGCTCATGAGATGACCCACGTCCCAGACACTCACCATGATGACAGGTGGAAGGCCAGATGATGTTATCTGGTACAATAATTTATGCAAAATAAGGATAACCTGGTTCCAACTCTTCGAACAACAACAAATTCCAGCTGGACGTGGCAGAACCGCCGGGTCCACGAAAATGTCCGTCGTGCACCCGCATTAGCTTCGAAAATGTTTTATATCCATTTGTTTAATGTAGAATATGTGTGTGATATACTCTATTTGTATATTTTGAATGTTACTGATAAATATTTGTAGTTAGCCGTAGATTATTGCCTATAACACTTGATTCTAGAGCAACCAGTTATAGCTGTCAGTAACTTTAGAATAACTAAATAAAATAATATTATATAATTAACATCACCAGCCAGATTAATAGCAATATTTCTGACATGTCACACAAATTTTCATTTTTAGTGGATGTTGAGTGAGCATATGAGGGAAGTTCAAAATTACAGTAGTTGCTGCTGAAAAGATTATTCATTGTCGTTTTCTTTGAACAAGATCTCTGGTAGAGCCCATTATTATCTACTATTGTGACATTTTGACAAAGCATGCATGCTGCGGTAGATTTTCAGTGTTAAACAATCAATGAAGTTGCCAAAACGCATTCCACTGATTAATTCACGTAATTAACTCGTGAAATAGTAACATTAATTATGTTAGGAATAGTTTGCAAGTGAATCTACCGTATCTGCTTGTTAAAACCAAATTTCTGTACTCAGTCTTCATTATGTGGAGTAGGTATGTTTCTCATTCCGAGCAGATTATTCTTAATGCTTCCATAACTCGTACAAAAGACGAGGAGCAGTATTTGGTAAATGGATTATTCTGCTTATTTCTTTTTTTTTATTATTTCCTCATTAACCACCCTCAGTAATGAAGTAATGGAATGAGTTACTTTTCTGCCAAGTTCTCGGTTATTTTACCAACAAAAAAATAAGGGAGAGATAGTGAGGGCTTTTAAATTTAGCGCGACATAGTGTTTTTTTCTCCCTGGCAAGGAGCCAAGAGCACGCGCGAAAGAAACTAGTACTCTCAATACCTGGCTAACATATGACTTATTATGTAGGCAGCTTCAGGATATCTCCACGACTTCTTTTTGGAATATTTACTTACCCACAAACTACTGCCAAACATATTGACACCCGTCACTGTTAAAACGCAGTTCCATATGGATGTTAATAATTCCCATCACCCATATTTATATAACAAGCAGTCCACATACATTATTTTAATATGTGTGTTTCTATAAATCAGAAACCTATGACAGTATGATATGGCTGATTTCTGAAATGTAAGTGAGTAGATTGGGGACACAGCCGATAAAAATACGATGATGATTAAAGCTCCATTATTCATCCTGATATCTTTAGAATTTTAGCCTAGGAGCAAGATGAATTCCTTATTAGTAGTTTCACTAGTTACATGAGCCTGAAAAATTAATATTTTGGACATTATAAGTATATATTAATGAGGGTTGGTACTCCTGCGCGCGGAATGATATTGGAGGCACCTCGAAGCAACTAGTAAGAATGGCGGACAAACAGTAGTGAATATATGGCCCATTTTCAGTGATTTCCAGTGCAGGCAGAGCAATTACCGACTTCCTGGCAAGCTTTTCGAACTGGTGAGGAATTGTTGGACTAGTGTTTGAATTGCATTAGTGATCGAGTGATTAATAACATGTGAAATAAAGGGATGGATATGGTGAAGGCTGTACCACTTTCATCACTATATCAGCAAATGTCAGTGCACAGGTGAAATAACATAATGGCCTCTAATTACGGCCCTTTGAGGTGATTCTGTCCACTACCACCCAGCGAATTGTCCAGCCAGGGTCGCCAAGATGTACAACAGTATGAGGTGAGCTGACAAACCATTTATTTTTATTATCGGTGTGAATTATTTGCAATATTTGTTTACCTCGAATGTCGGTATTAATAATTATTCCGATATTCCTCGAAGTTGATGTGTCTTACGAGTATTATTAACCTTCTAAACTGGCTTTCTAGATCGTATTACCGGAGATTTTTTTTTTTTTACTGATTTATTGTAATATTGTAAGGGATTTTGATGTTAATTGCAATATTGATTAGGTTGCAAGTTGACGTGGTATAATCGGTATATTGCGGGTATTGTTTGATCAGAAATGTGGTTGAATTGTGAAGTTTATATTGTAGTTGTGTAGATGTATTGATTTATTATCTATATTTAGTTTTTAATTAGGTCCAGGTCACTTAATTCATATTTTTGACAATTTATAGCAAACTAATTTGAAGAATATATGATTAATTTTTGTGAAATATGATGTTTAAGGACATGTTCATGCCTTTCACTGTGGTGGCATAGTAGTTCAGCATGTTTTTCCTACTTTAGACCATTTTATTTAACAACAACTTGTACTACTGCAGTTTTGGACAGTCATGACCCTCAGCAAGGATGTTTGGATTAGTTTTATATGTTTAGATTATTTAGATCAGTTTGATTAGTTGGGTACAAGCATGCACCCCTACACACACAGGTTAAAAGAAACTCTGGAAAGCCATGACTGTCTGAAGCTGCCAATCTACCAGCCTTGTATAGAAAGTATTTATGCAGGAACTAAACCTTCCAGTTTGAATGCTTTTCCTGAGCTGAGTAAATCACCTGGAGAAAAAGAAATGTAATCCTGTTGTAGGCTGTGCTAAAATGAAGCTTTGATTTACCATAAAGGTGTCTCTGTTTCCGTCTATATATTTGCATGAAGGTAATAACTGCTGCTCTCCATTGATGTACTGTATTTTATTGGTTTATTCTTACTACAGTTCCCATCAGCTTTGCCTGGTGGATAATTTCTTCCATTTGCAGCTTATTACACACAATGATAAGATTATTGCAGCTCAACATTCGTCCTATAACATTGTGTGTATCTTGGATGATGTTTTATTTTTAATCTTGGAACTAAGCATTCTGGTTTGAGAAAGGAATTTTAGGTCATGATAAAAAAAAAAAAAAAAAAATGTACTTCCTGATTATCTAAGCAACTTGAAAAATATCTCTGTTAATGAAAGGGTTATTGAAGTACAGTATATGGAAATCCTGCCATTTCAGAATTGCATAAGGTAGCATGAAATAAG
The DNA here is from genome assembly GCF_032717465.1 of Coenobita brevimanus. Lineage (NCBI taxonomy): Eukaryota > Metazoa > Arthropoda > Malacostraca > Decapoda > Coenobitidae > Coenobita > Coenobita brevimanus. The sequence continues at coordinate 69,691,838 of NC_136954.1, read as the reverse complement.
GAAAAAAAAAAAAGTCTTTGAATGGAAGAGGTTAATGATGGTACAGATACAGGCATACCCTGGTTTAATGATGCAGTTGGTTAAGTAAAAACCCATCGTTAGGCAGGGTATCGTATCTCGGGGTAGATGTAACATGTAAAGTATAGGGATGTGCTTTTGAACCTTAGGTTTCCCCCCCAACCAAGTCCTAAACCCACCCAGTTGAGTCCAAAAACAAGTTTCTAGCTAACCAAAACCCCCAGATGGCTTTAAAAGAAGCTAAACAAAGCCTGAAGAGTCAATATGAAAGTCATCTAAAATATGTCAGGAAAATATCAAACTTTGTAAACTGTACCCCAAAATGACAATATTTATGACTAAAGCACATTAATCTTAGCTTAAAAATGGTTTATACTGTAAATCAACCTAAACACAAAATTGTTCTAAAATATCATCAAAATCAGTTTAAAAAGAAAGCAAAACCCATCGTCATACCGGCGTTTGGCCGTTGTTCAGCGGGGTAGGGTGGTATTTGTACCCACATCGCTTTGCTGGGGTGTCACATCCCAGGGTCGGCCTGTACAGATGCAGGTTTTGGAAATTTTAGATAAACCATGGAACTGTGACCATGAACATTGATTAATGATAGGGGCTGTTGCCAGGCTGGTTTGCTGTGTGGGTGTCAGTTAGTGGGAGTTATATGATATTTTGAAATTCATAATGGAGATCGGTACCTAAATACAAATGAAGATAGATACTCGTGAAAATAAATATTGTACTGGTGAATGTAGATATTAGTGGAGGTGGATACCAGTATGGAAAGTTAATTTGAAAGCGTGGAAGAATAGGAACATAAAAGGAGACTTAATCATCAAGTTCATTTCTGCAGCCATGTTAGTGGTTACCAAACAAACTGTACCAAATGGCTAAGACATAGGCAGGCTAAGCCAACTCTAAAAGTTTGACCTTAACAAGATCAAGACTAATATAACTAAACAGGTCATGCCCAGCACAGCACTTGGTCTGTACCTTGGCATCTTTTAGCTCTGATCAAGGGTAACATGGAAAAGCCATGATTCAAGTGCTGGATGTGTTTTATGGTGAAGCCAAGAAAATTGGTACCTGTATGTTGTTTTTATGGTCAGGTCAGCTTAGGTCTTGTTAGGGTGGATTTGGGTAATATCCATAAATAAGACTATGCAGGCTAACATAATATTTACCAAATAGGGAAGCTAAGGTAGGAATAAAGGATATAGCTACTGTATATATGATACGATCTGTGGCAATATAAAGTGAGGAGAGTAGGTTGATAGATTATGAGGGAAAAACTGACAGGGGGTGTTGATTGAGTGTGAGGGAGGTATAGCCTAAAGAGGAAAGCTTGATTTTAATAAAAAAGAAGTGGTAAGGAGCGTAGATAAAGATGAATGTCTGATTGAAAGGGAAGAAAGTAGAGATGAGGGAAGGTGGATAGAAATAGGTGTATTGTAGAGAAGGAATATTGATTTAAAGGGGAGAGAAGGTGAAAAAGGGAAGGTTGATACTGTGGTAGTAGAGATGGACAGGGAATGTTGAAAAAGAGGGAATGATGTGGAGAGATGGAGATTGAAGGATGATATAAGGGTGTAGAGATAAAGAGGAAAGGAGAGAGATGGAAGTTCTGTAGAAGTAAAGAGGGGAGAAAAATGCCATAAGGAAAGTTGAGAGATGTAGATGGATTAAGAAGGAAGATTGACAGAAAAGGGAGTTGAGAAGAAAAGTTTCCAGTATAATAGCAATAATTAAGGAAAGATTGATGCAACATTATGTTGAAGAGAGACTGATGGGAATCAATGAAAGAAGGAAAGGTGATAAGGTGAAAGCTTTTTGACCACCTCCGTAGTCTCAGAAAGAAATGTGTCACCTAATACAGTATTTGTGAGAAGCACAAGGGGGCAAAGAATGCGAATGACTGCATTTTTTGTTGTTGGAGGTTAGTGGGTCTTCTAGTTTTTGTGTGATGAATTGTGCTGAATAGAAAGATGAAGGACTTAAGTTTTGGGAGTAGACTAATAAAAACACCAGGGTTTCTTTTTTCTCCACCAGAAATTTGTATATATCACGAGGCGTGTGTTGAACCTTATTTTATCAGTGTTGTAGCCGGTATTGTATGTGAAACTGTTGTGATAGATGTTGCAAGAAGCAATTTAAAAAAATGAAGGATTCGCTAAGTATATGAGTGGGTAGGGCTAGAATACAACAAAGATTATGATACAGCACCATTACAAAACAGAACTGTTGACACATTAGAAGAAAACATCATAATTGATCAGTTATATACATTAGCAGATGTAAATGTACTAGAATTGAAGCTTGAGATGAAGACATTGAAATACCAGTAAGTATGCTATAGGATCCTAGAGAAGACAGTAGCTATTGATTTGTGCCAGATTTCATCAAGTGCTAATAATATAATGATCACAGTTGCTTAAGTTTCATTAAATGTGTCAAATGATGATGGTGAGGCATATGAAAGGAAGGTAAAAAATTGCCCATGCTGACAGTTTGGAAAGATCTCTTCCCTCCCCCTAAAAGGGGGGGGAGAGGGTGCTTCAAAATCTTCCAGTTCATCAAGACTTAAGTATGGTACCGGGTATTTTGGAAATAAAAAAGATTAAGACATTTGGGCAGTAGAAGGATGGAAAGAGTCACCTCTTTGTAGTTGTGGCCTCTGACTTGAGTGGATGTACCGTAACTGGCTTAAAGAGAACAGACCTACAGCAAGAAGAAAATGTGCAAGTTGATAGAAAATTTAGATTTGCCAGATGGGGTGTTGCATTCAATAATATGTCTGGGATGCTCTCTGTAATTGTATTCCAATTCATACTTTTCAACTTTTCCATCTCACATTGTTCTCCTTTAATAGTTTTTAATCTGTTGGTAGTCGCGTCCCTCCAAATGAGGGTAGGAGTATGGTATACAGTGAGCAGAATCTATGGCTCGTGAGTATATCTATCTACCGGTATCTATCTGTCTAGCCCGACGCCCTAATCCTGCAAAGGGTGGCCGCAGACAAAATGCCTCCAAGTCACTCTGTCACCCACCATTTGACTACCCTCCCCCCAACTCACCCCCCCCTCCCTCATATACCTCTCGACTCCATCCCTCCACCTCATCCTCGGTCTACCCCTCCCTCTCCCTCCCTCCACCTCACCTACATACACCCTCTTAGTCAGTCTTTCATTCTCCATTCTCTCCACATGTCCAAACCACCTCAGTGTATTTCTCCTAATCTCAACCACATCCATATCTACCCCACAACGTTCCTTCACTTCTTCATTCGTCAACCTGTCCCTCCACGTCACTCCACATGCTCCTCTCAAGTAACTCATTTCCACTACTCTCACTCTTGACTTGTTCCCCTCTTGCAAGGTCCATGCCTCGCTTCCATACGTCAGGGTAGGGATCACAATACCATCGTGCAGTGACTTCTTAACTTCCATATGAGGATGGTTATTACAGTATACACTGTGTGTATATTTTCTTGTTAACTCACATTTTTTTGCAAATAGATCTATAGCCCATGGCTTTATAAGTTGTTACTGTGTTTTGATGAACATGGTAGATTGAATGATTGATAAAATGAAATAAAAAATTGGCAGTGCAGCTGACAGGGTCATGTGCCACCAGACCTCAAGGAAAAAGATGACGGCAAAGAATGAAAGCAGGCGAGACTCTAAAGCACAGATCTAATCACTAAACAAAAAGCACAGATCTAAACACTAAACACAAGAACTTTAGCATGCCTTTACATTGTTAACTGAAGTCTAGAGGCAGGGAAATATAAACTGGGTTTGTTGTAGCCAGCAGTAAATACCATACCATTCTAAATACAAATTTAATTACTGAATGAGGGTATTTAGAAGAGATTCCTCACACAACTTTGACTTGTAGTAAATCAAGTAGCCATATAAATTTACGGGTGTTGTGTTTTTGTGGAGGCTTCTGTCATTGCTCCCCAGGCCTGCAGTTTGTAATTTGTAGCTACCTTATAAATTGTTCAGCAGTAGAGTAACAGGATTTTACATAAGCTTCAAACTGTAGCCTAGTATTTGGTGGTGAGCTTTGGAATGAGTGCTGTACCATTGCAGTTCAAGTCAAAGGTAGACCTTATGTTACCTTCTATAGTCACATAGCTAATGTAGATTTCACATACTGTTATCCAGATCATTGTATGCAGGTTGAGGGAGGCACTTCTAATGACAGAGGTTAGTTATTTCCTTCATTATCTTATTCACAGTGAAAAGGCCATTGAAACTTGAATAAAAGTGTTTCGTGGTTGCTTGAACAAAATGAAAAAGAAGTGCTCCGAAGTGGCTAATCTTTAGTTTCTCTTGTGCCTCTGGGTCTTTGTGATCCATATCATGTTTGGGGAAATTTGTCCAATAATCAATACCCTCCCCAAGTAGCTCAGGACATTAGGCCTAAACCAGGTTGTTGGGGATGATATTGAACGACCTGCTTATGCTCATCATCATCCTTTGTTTATCGGCTAGACTTCCACTCCTCTCTCTCTCTCTCTCAACAGAAATTAGGGTGAGAAGTATAAAATTATAGGATAGAGAACCTTATTGACAAGGCAGAGGTAATTGTGTGCTCGTTTTTCCCTGTGCCCGTCAATTGGGTATTGATTGGTGAATATATAAACTTGTTTGCCAGATAAAGCAAGCACATTTTTCGTTAACGTTTCTAAAAACTTTGGTTTTAGTATTAGTCTGTTATAATTTGCAGGAAATTTTGTACTCATGTTTCATTGTTACTTAAACATTCTCTCTCTCTCTCTCTCTCTCTCTCTCTCTCCAGATTATAATACTATGGTGTGCATGTTCTCACCTGATAAAGATCACTTCTTTTTAGATTAACTGATGGCCACATGTTAGATTGGAGGGTCTGTCTGACTAGTAACCAGGGAGACTCATTTTTGCCTCATAACTGATGCCACTGAATTTCATGCCACTACAGCATAATTGTGTGAGTGACCTACTGTAGTTCTATCATTAAAAAAAAAATGTTGCTATATGTGGACAGGTGCTTAAGTTGTATATGTGGCCCAGTTCCATTAGATGAAAGCAAACTGACTAGTTAATGTACAGTATATGAAAAATAATTACCTGTAACTATAATATAGAAAATTTGTGATGTTGGAAAACACATCTCTTACCTGTAACAAGTACCACCAGTCTAGTTCGGTCATTGTATTGATGGATGTGTTTGTGCTTCTTGCTCAGTCGACCAAGAAAATTATCACATCTGTGGGGTTCAGTGGATGTGAAAATGAGCAAGTTCTGCAGACACACATGACTCTGTTAACTGGGTGCCTCAAAAAATCTAGCAGCTAGGTTAATATGTTAAATTTTATGCAAGTGATAGTAGTAGTAAATACCAAGAACAATATTGTACGTATAACCTAATCAGTGGGTGGCCCATATGTCACAATACTTTGTTCATGTTTCTCAGTAATGTGTGATAAGAGGACCAGTACTTTGAAGGTTGATTGTATCTGAATATGAACTTTTTTGTGGCTTTTATGACCTGCATTTGGTGTGAGGTTGGCAAGGAAATTATTGCAGTACAGTCTGCAGTTCCATTCTGTTCTGTATTGAAGTTTTTATAAGCTGTCAGGATTGTGTGAATTAGTAGTTATTGAGTGTGATATTGCACTGAAATCTTTTACAGTCTTATGCATGAATATTGGGGAAAATGGTTCTGTTTTTTACTTTTTTTGTTTTTCTTTACTCTGCCCTGATTCTTGTCCTGTGGCTCATTGGCGTATAATAAAGCGGTATGATGGCTCCATCCTTGCATCCATTCATGAAGGGTCTGCACCCTTCCCACAGCACACTTAATTGAGTAGCATCATATTCTGGTGTTAGTTTATTGTTACAACTGATCATTGCAGAGAGGAATGGCATAAAGGCCAAGTTAGAGCAAAATGAGTACCGTATAGGACAGTATGGGATGGTAGTATTAGGACAGGTTAGAGTAAAATGAATGTAGTAGAGTGAGGGAATGCCAGTAACGTAGAGTGCAGAGTGTTCACAGGAATGGAGTAGAAGTTTGTTTGATTTGTGGTTGTGCACATGTTAGAATTGCTTGCAAGGCCAATACAACCATGATTTACGCACTGGCAGCTGAGTGGCAGGCTAGTGTTTTGTGATTTGTGGTGAGGGAAGTATTGATTGGTGTGGCGATTATAAGTTGTGGTACCTGGTAGTTTTTGTCCTGCAGGTTGGCTGGTGGTGGAATGTTCGTTTTTTGTGCATGTCGTCGATCTGGTCGTGTTGTTTACAGGCACTTGTTTAATATGACTGATGTTTATTATTTATTATTTTTATTAAGGAGTAGCAACAGTATTTACATTTTACTGGTAACTCTGTTTTTATTATTTTAGAAACAGTATGTCATTGGTCACTTTGATACTTTGAGAGACTTTTCAGTTATTCATTCCCTCCTGACTTGCACTTTACATTGTTTATTCCAAGCATTTATCACTTATTCAGCCCCCCCCACACACACACACACACAGTACATACTTGCACTCTCTCTCTCTCTCTCTCTCTCTCACCATAGGAGATATTTTTCTAACTGGATGCTGTTGATGGAACTTTCCTTTTGCTCCTTCAGTACTAGAACTTCACTTTGAATGACTTAAATCTTGTGGCAGCAGGAAGTGAAATATATGTGATGTACTTGGAGTGAAGGGATGAAGGAATTTTTTCTTGAAGTTGTTAGGTGTGCATGAAACAAGTCAGAGGGGAACTGCATGATAGCGGTGCACGTGAAACTGTTGTATATGAGAGGGCACATCATCCAGGTGCACATAGACACATGAGAAGTGCACATGAAGCAGGTGTATGGGAAAGAAGTGTACGGTACATGAGAGCTGCACATGAATCAGGTGTGCACTAAATGAACAGTGCACTGGAAGTAGCTCTGATTGAAATGTGCACATGAAGCAGGTATACATAAGAGGTGCACATGAATGAAGTGTTCATGAGGTACAAATGGAGTGTATGTGAGGCAGGTACACATGAATAGAGTGACAGGTGTGCACCCAAACACCTGTCAGCTCTCCTGTACACTGCTGTCTGTCTTGTTACCCGTTCTCCTGTTGCTCATGCTAGTCAGTGCTGTGGAAAGGATTTACAAATGTATCACTTCTCATACAGCCCTTCCCTGTTTGTACCAACTTCGCCAGCATGGGGAGGGGTTAAATGAGAGAGAGAGAGAGAGAGAGAGAATCCAGTACCTGCTGTGCTTTCCTTCTTTCGTTTATACCGGTATACTCAGTTACCTCGATCGCTAACGAAGAGGTGCAACGGATACAAAGCTCCTAGTGCCACTCTTACGACTCAAACGTTGTTTTCCTCCTGTGCTGTGGTGGTTTGGTAAGAGAGGCCCGTCTTAAATAAAAGCGTGTGAAGGTAGCTAGAATTAACCAGTTCAGCGCGTCATCACGTCCAAGGTTGAGGTTTGGGCGTTTCCTTTAGTTGCCCCCTCTTCCTCCCCGTTTTCTGCTTCGGTGTATTAGAAAATGTGGTGTGTGTGTCTGTGTGTGTGTGTGTGTGTGTGTGTGTGTGTGTGTGTGTGTGTGTGTGTGTGTGTGTGTGTGTTTTGATAATTCAGTGGTGTTGGCCTTATGTAGTTCTAAATATTGATGGCGATGGTGGCTGTGTGGTGGTGGTGGTGGCGATGATGGTTGTGGTGTGGTGGTGGTGGTGGTGGGTAGGATATTTGGGTCAAAGGATTCGTTACGTATTTAGAGTTGGTGTACATAATGAAGGCTCTGTGTCCGAACTTTTCCGACGAGTTAGTGCATTTTTTACACTCTCTCTCTCTCTCTCTCTCTCTCTCTCTCTCTCGTGTCATTGGGGCGGCTTCTGATTGGTTAACGACCCACCGGAAATTGCTCACCTGAATGGACCTTAGAGAGAGAGGGGGGGGGGATTTTAACACCATCTCCCTTTGGGGTAGGAAGGGAGAGAGATGGGGTAAGGGGGAGAAGTGAGAGGAGGAGGAGGTAGAAAGAGGGAGGGAGGTAATGAGAGAGAGGGGGAGGAAGGGAAGAGGGGAGGGATGGAGGGGGTGAGAGGAGAGAGAAGGGGAAGGATAGTAGGGGCGTGAGAACGAGGAAGGGATGGAGGGAGTGAAAGGGGGAGGGGGGGAGGGAGTGAAAGGGGGGAGGGGGGGAGGGAGGGAAGAGGAGAGAGTCGGAGAGAGGGAGGCCAGGGGAGTGAAATTAGAGGGTACCGTACCTACTAAATAGAATTGGTTATATTGGCGCCACTTGATTGTTGTCATTGATTGAACGTTAGATAGCTGGTTATAAAGTGTGTGTGTGTGTGTGAGAGAGAGAGAGAGAGAGAGAGAGGCATTAACACTGGATAGATCAATAAATGGGTGGATGGAAAACTGCTTTGATGTGGATAGACCTTTCTTTCCTCCCCTTCTCGCCTCCCCCCTTCCCATCCCCTCCTCTACTCCCCTTCCAATCCCATCATTTCCTTCCACTCCCATCCCTTCCTTCCTCTTCTTTTCTTCCCTTCCCATTCCTTCATTACCGTCCCTCCCATCCCATTCCTTCCTTTCCCTTCCATTCCTCTCCTCTCCCATTTCTCCCCTCCATTCCCCGCCCCCCTTCTTTTTCCTACCCAGTAAATCACCCCTAGTCACGCAGTCGTTTAGCAAGACAGCACAATTAACAAACCATCAACCCACTTCACAAATATACCTTCCAAAGTGATTACACGAAGAACGGGAGCCACGCAAATTACGGCCATTAGGTATTAGATCTTATCATTTTGTATTTTTATATTTAATTAGACCTGAAAACACTCCCTTGCTTCAAAAAGTACAGCTTTGCCTTAATTATGATGATGATGATGATTATTATTATTAATATTATTGTTTTATTATCTAGCTGATTAATATCGCACTGCCACTAAGTCCAAAAATTGTATTAACTTTTTTCTTTTTTTGTAGTTTTTTTTTCTCGTAATTACTTCCAAAATCTCAGCTATAAGAATTGCATCCATTATTTTATTTGTTTATTTACGTGTTATATTGACATTTTGCACCCCAGACAAACCAGGATAAATACTGCATCCATTTCATGTTAATTACTTCTGATTTTGTACTCGTGGATGTTTCTCTCTCTCTCTCTCTCTCTCTCTCTCTCTCTCTCTCTCTCTCTCTCTCTCTCTCTCTCTCACTCTTATTTCCAACTTCCTAATTAGACTTGCTTTTTATTATTTGTCTTTATTGCTTCTCAAAACAGGTAATTGGCTAGAGAGAGAGAGAGAGAGAAAGGGGGAGATTTATGTATGTTAAAATCTACATGGACTAGTACGGTCTATATCTTCACAGTAACTAGAGAGAGAGAAGGGGGGAGGGGAATGCATGTACTTTCAACATTTAGTCTACACACAATAGCTTGTTCTGGAGAATACAGTGTAGCTAATCAAACAGCATTCTCTCTCTCTCTCTCTCTCTCTCTCTCTCTCTCTCTCTCTCTCTCTCTCCTTCCCTCCATAATCCCTAGATCCTTCCCTTTACGAACACAGTCACATTGCAAACCGCTCCTCAGAACACCACCTTCGTTGCTTCCCCTTTAAGGCGGGCACGCGGGATCCCTGTCATTTTTTTATTTCTTGTCCCTCTAGATCTCTAAATACAAGATTTTTTCCACAGTTTATTTCCCGACATTTTTTCCTACCTACCCAAGTGGTCGTCTCAGCAACAGGATCCCTTAATATATGATTCCGTGTTTGCGTGACCCCTAACCTTTCCGGCAGGCCATCTCTAAATGAACGGATCTTGGCTTAGGTTCTCATTTGTTCTCATTCCTTTGGGGACGGCGGATTTTGTTGCCTCTGGAGTCTTTCATGTATGTTTTATAAGTTGAAATATTTGTCATGCGTGTGTATGTTAATGGAGCGGTTTTTAATACGTGTTTATGCTGGTGTGTGTGTGTGTGTGTGTGTGTGTGTGTGTGTGTGTGTGAAAATAATTAGCCTTTTTCCTACATAAGGCTGTAACACACACACACACACACACACACACGCCTCTTTGTGTTTGCCGGCCTTCAAAGAACACGCCTTTCCCCCGTTCTCTTTTCATCATTTCCGAGCACAATGGCTTTTTTCCGATCTTTGAAATTTACCCGGTTCTGCTGGGGATTCTCTCTCTCTCTCTCTCTCTCTCTCTCTCTCTCTCTCTCTCTCTCTCTCTCTCTCTCTCTCTCTCTCTCTCTCTCTCTCTCTCTCACACACACACACACACACACACACACACACACTGAGGCAGGTTTTGACAAATTCTTGTCATGAGACGATTTTATTCACCAGTCCATACTTTTACACACACACACACACACACACACACACACACACACACACACACACACACACACACAGAATTACCGTAAGTCATGCCTAGTGGGTGAGTGGATGATAGTAAGATGGCAACTCTACAGTAAGTGAAAGAATGACAGATAAGAATTATATCCCTGAGAAAATGCGACAAAAAAAAAAAAGAAAATGAGAAGGTTAAGGACGAGATTGGAAAGTGTTACGAATGACTATGGAGTTGATGAATTAGAAAATCTCAGGAGAACGATGGGAGAGCAGGTGATGGTGTGAACAGGTCCCCATTTGTGTGCGTGACGAGGATGTGTAAGTGTGATGTGCAGAATAAATCGGTGTGAAGGTGGTGTAACGTAGGCTCGTGAATGGGGATGTGTGAAGTTGTAATCTGGAAAATAAATCACTTAAAAATGATGTTAGGAAGTCTGAAGCAGCCGTAAGTGTGTTAGCCCGTACCTGGTAACCTTTGACGTCATCTCCCGTTTTCTTCGGCGTCTGGATCGCCTGAGGGCCCACTTACGTAATCCGTGTTTACTACGTTCCATCCTACCTCCCTATCGGGCGTAGTAATGTAGGCCTCAGAGTGGTTTTGGATGTCGTAGCACCCCTTCCTTTGTGATTTAGTTTGCCTGCCTGAGCTTAGGCTGGTAGATGAGTTGGTGGGAATTGGTAGAGAGGCAAGTAGATGGGTTGGTATAGAGTTAGGGTTATAGCTTGGTAGGGAGGGAAAAAGTATAATGTAGTTGGGGTGTGGGGTGGTTGCTGAGTTGATAGAATTGTTGGTAGGAAAGTGGTACCGTACTCCTTGACTTCAAACTTGGCCTAAAATTACCACCTTCGCTTCCTGATTAGTGTTGTAACAAGAGATTAACACTACAGTATGATGCTAGTCACGAAGAAGTGCTGTGGGAAGGATGAAAAGCCTTAATATTACCTGTGCCACTGAGCTACGTGAAATTAGCAGCAGAAGGAAAATCAGGGCTAGTAATAGTAGTAGTAATACCGGTAGTAGTAAGAGGTGGAGGTTTAGGATATTACTACTACTACTACTACTACCACCTCCGCCAAGGATATGTTTTACCTCGCGTAGGTATGTTTGTCTGTCTATTAGCAAGATTACTAGAAAGTTATGAACGGATTTTAAGACAATTTTGTGGAAGGGTGGGCCGTGGACCAAGGAAGAATTGATTAAATTTTGAGGCAGATCCGGATCCGAATCCTTTATAATGGCAGTGGCATTGGCGGAGGTATGCACTCTCTGGATGCTTTATTCTTATTCTTATTATTACTTGTTATTGTTATTATTATTATTGCAGTCACTCCACCAACCCACTTATCTTGCCACTCACATCTCGACCCACGCACTAACATTACCCCTCCCCCCCACACACACGCATCCATTCATTATTACACAATCACACACACTTATCCAAACATGTCCATAACAACTTATCCACACACACACGATCCACACCTTCATCCACACACTCCATCAATCCATCCATCCACACATCCACACTCATCCATCCATCAACTCATCCACACTCC